>NW_024412388.1:41424646-41561969 GCF_014898765.1 Herpailurus yagouaroundi
AAATAAATAAATAAATAAATAAATAAATAAATAAATAAATAAATAAATAAATGTTATTCAATAATTTATACTATTATATTTGCATTCATTTAGCAGATATTTGAGACATAAAATGAATAAGATTAAAATATCCTTCATTTCAAAAAGTTTGTTTTAGTTTCTCTTGTGGGGGAGGGAAAATGAATAAAGGCAGCCCTATAGATTACTAAGAATCAAGTAGAGTCAAGTAGAAAGGTGCCTGGGTGGTTCAGTCAGTTAAGCATCTGAGTTTGGCTCTGGCCATGATCTCACAGTTTGTGGGCTCTATGCTTACAGTGAGAAGCCTGCTTGGGAATCTCGCTCTCTCTCTCTCTCTCTCTCTACCCCCTCCCAAAACAAACTTCAAAAAGAAAAAAAAAAAAGGAATCAAGCAGACAAAAAAATAAAACAATTTTAAAATTATTTTTGACATAAAAACTCCTTTTTCTCATGCAAAATTTTACCCAGAAACCCAAAATATAACAAATTAGGGGTGAAATACTTTGGTTAAAGACAGTTGAAAGGCTCAAACCTTTGGCATTCGCCCTCCACTCAAGTGTCCAAGGTCCCTATGAATACAACTCAAGTACCACTTCAATAAAACAATCAAATGAATACAGAACCAGATATACAAAAAGATGATGTTTACATCATCAGACCTGAAATGCTTGTAGGCAAGGAGTGCTGTTCAATTCATACCACAGTTCAAAGGGTTCCCTGGTCTGCTGATGAACAGATTTCCTATTCTCACTTCAAAGGCAGCTTAGGAGTATCAATGTCTGAAGGCTCAAGTTCACCTGTACATGATTGGGTAAGAGTGTTTTGGAACCAGGAAGGGTATCCAAGAAGGCTTCATGGAAGTGACATCAGTGCAGGAATTTGAAGAATGGGGGAGAAGGTGAGAAGGTGATTCTACACAGAGGTAAGGGCAAACAATCAACAGAAAGCTCAGTTACATTTGAAAAGAACAGTAAGGAGTTGTGAATGGTGACAGGAATTGGAAGTAAGATTTTGAAGTTTTGTAGAAGATAACTTAAGAAAGGATTCATATGCCATGGTAAAAGTAAAGAAAATGAGAATGGGAAAAGGGAACAGATTCAAGAGTTATTAACATAGTATTAGGTCCAGGTGATAATTTGTGAAGAGGGGAAAATAGGATGGAAAGTAGAAGGCTACTTAGGAAATAATTTTAATGGGCCCAGCAGAGGACCTGAACACTAGAAATGGCAGAAAAGAAGAATATGGTCTGAATAAACATTTGTAAGATAAATTTTCAGGACTTATTAAGTAGATGAGGGGGCAAGAGAAGTCTAGCTAGAAATACGAAAATAAACACACAAAAAAATCTTCAAGCATCAAGGTTGGGGCTATAGCCTTAATAGGTATGAAAATTGGATTAAGAAATCAACATTCGGGGCGCCTGGGTGGCGCAGTCGGTTAAGCGTCCGACTTCAGCCAGGTCACGATCTCGAGGTCCGTGAGTTCGAGCCCCGCGTCAGGCTCTGGGCTGATGGCTCAGAGCCTGGAGCCTGTTTCCGATTCTGTGTCTCCCTCTCTCTCTGCCCCTCCCCCGTTCATGCTCTGTCTCTCTCTGTCCCAAAAATAAATAAACGTTGAAAAAAAAATTAAAAAAAAAAAAAGAAATCAACATTCACTGAATGCCTACTTTGAGAACACATTATGCCAATAATCCTTGTGAGCCACATAGTATCATTCCAGTTTGCAAATAAGGAAATCTAGTGTGAGCCACATAGTATCACTCAAGTTTTCACGTGAGGAAACCTAGTATGAAGGTTAATTGTATGTGTCAATTTGGCTAGGCTAGCCCAGTTGTTTGGTCAAACATTCTTCTAGATGTTACTGTAAAGGTATTTTTTAATGTGATTAATATTTATATCAGTACACTTTGAGTACAGTAATGTGGGTGGGCCTCATCCAATCAGTTGAAGGTCTTAAGAAAAAAGACCGAAGCCTCCTGAAGAAGAAGGTATTGTCTCCAGAAAGCCATTAGATTCAGCAGCAACATCAACTCTCCCCTGCTGGCCTGCCCTACAGATTTAGGACTTGCCAGCATTCACAATTGCATAAGCCAATTCCATAAAATTAGTCAATCATTCAATGTATGTGAATGTGTGTGTGTCTATCCTGTTGGTCCTGTTCCTCTGGAGAACCCTAATATACCTAGTCTCAGAAAGATTATTTGTCCAAGCTTTTATTTACTTTTTTTAAGTAGGCCTCACATGCCCAATGTGGAGTCCAAGGTGGGGCTTGAACTCACCACCCTGAGATCAAGACCTGAGCTGAGATGAAGAGTGGGATACTGGGGTGCCTGGGTGGCTTAGTTTGTTAAGCGTCCACTTCGGCTTAGGTCATGATCTCACAGCTCATGAGTTCGAGCCCTGTGTAGGGCTCTGTGCTGACAGCTTGGAGCCTGGAGCCTAATTCAGATTCTGTGTCTCCCTCTCTCTGTGCCCCTCCCCTGCTCGTGCTCTGTCTCTCTCTCTCAAAAATAAACATTAAAAAAAGAGACAGAGAGAGAGAGAGTTGGACGCTTAACCAACTGAGCAATCCAGGCGCCCCAACTTGTCCAAGGTTTTAAACGGCAGAGCCCAGACTTAAACACAGGTCTATCTCACTCGAAGCTCCATGCTCTTTCACAGTATCATGCTCCTTTCCATATGTCCTGGTTTGCTCAGGACAGTCTTGATTTACAATCTGTTGTCCCAGCATCCCATCCAGTTTACCATTTGTCTCAGATTTTGCATTTTCTTAAATGAACTATTATTATTAGTGGCAGTATTAAAATAAAACAAGATGAGGGGCACCTGGGTGGCTCAGTCAGTTAAGCCTCCAACTTCAGCTCAGGTCATGATCTTGCAGTTTGTGAGTTTGAGCCCCGCATCAGACTCCATGCTCACAGTGCAAAGACTGCTTGGGATTCTCTCTCTCTCCCTCTCTCTCTGTCCCTCCCCGACTCGTGCTATCTCTGTTTCTTTCAAAATAAATAAACTTAAAAAAAAAATAAAAACAAACAAAAAAATAAACCAAGATGGATTTAGTACACCTCTACTGTATACATCTAACTTCTGGCCAAGCTATCAACTAACTAGTAGAGTGTAAGTGCTTTATCCACTTCTTCAAATGATGAAATC
Organism: Herpailurus yagouaroundi; assembly: GCF_014898765.1. Classification (NCBI taxonomy): domain Eukaryota; kingdom Metazoa; phylum Chordata; class Mammalia; order Carnivora; family Felidae; genus Herpailurus; species Herpailurus yagouaroundi. The sequence goes on from NW_024412388.1 coordinate 41,427,817, forward strand.
TGTAAGAGGACTAGTGATAATTCCATCTTTCTTTTCCCAATTCTTCGCAGATACAGTATCACTACCATCTTCTTTTCAAGAAACAGCATGCAGAAGACTCACTGAAAAGTATCCTCAGACACAAGCAACCTTAGAGGTTGCTAACTCCTTACACCCTTGTGGGAGAGTGGAAGTAGTATTTGACACTGGTACTCCTGATGGCTATTTGGTATGCCAGTCACTGCACTGACACATACAAAGACCTGCAACATGCCCCAGGCCACCCACCAGCTGGCTAAGTCAGTGGGAAAGTACAGGCTATGGACAAATGAAGTATATGCAAGGAGTCAACAATAGTCTGAATTTTATTATTTACTGTATGGTATATAACTCTAGAACTACTTATTTTGTTGTTTGGCAATTGTTTTTTTATTATCCAAGAAGCCCTTTCAGAAACAATGAACTAAAAAGAAGAAATTGTATGTTTAATACAAAATTAAATACTCAGTTTTCATTTCTCTGAAAAATGGATAGATAGGTAATTTGCATAAAATTTTTGAAGCTACTGCTATTTATCATGGAGCTCTAGTGACATCACTGTTAATGAGTTAGCTACAACTGTCCAAATTTACAAATGTTTTCATATATCCACGGTTAAAATTTTAAGGATAAAAATGGTATTAGACACAAAATAACAAAAAAAACTTATGTATACTCTCCTTGCAACCTGTCATCTGATTTTAAAGACTGGAATCATTGGAAAACTGACTTCATAAATGCAACCTAAGTGTTTCAGTACTGAATCTTTGAAAACAAGTCCTCTAGAAATTGGTTGTACATTGCTCAAAATCAATTGACAATCTTTAATCAAAAGTTGAAGTTCAATGAATAAAGTTCCAAAAACACTTCAGCTTTTGAAGCTTTTAGCAAATATCAATTATTATAAACCAAATCTGCCAAGACACTGAAACATACTCCTCAAAAACAAGGCAAGAACTAAACAAATTAAATGATGAGGGTTCAAAGAGTATGTAAGATTTAATTCTGAAATTCTATAATTATACTTTGTAATGAATTACAGGAGTTCCATCAAAAGATTCCTGCTATTTTTAACTGGATACATTTATAGTCTGTACTGGAATAAAATGAAATTATAGAAAGCCTACAATTTTGCACTAAATTTAGTGAAACATAAAATAATCATAAAGAGGGACAACTTCTATGACAAGATTTGTCTTATAAAAATATTTGCCAAAGAGAGTACCTTAATAGAGGCCTGTAACACCTCCTGTAAAAATATTGGGGCTAACAAATTCATAATTTTCAATAAGAAAAAAATGAGAATTAAGAAAATACTTCATTTAGCAATTTTTTTTCCCTGAACTAACCAGGTACATCACAACAAATAGAGTACATTAGCAATTAATATTACTGGTTACAGAGAATAAACTGTGAATATTAACTACAGCAGACAATTGTATGAATAAATTTAAACTAGTTAAACTGCACTGGAAAATAATTACATTCTTCAGAAAGTATTAGTGACACAATATTAGAGACACTTATGGCTAAGAAATGATTAAAAAAATACCAAAAAAAATTCTATCTGTGTTTTTTAATATTGACAATGTAAAACCTTAATTTTGTTATAACAAAGAACAAATGTACTTCAGTACATTTTGTTTTTGAAAATTGTCTCTGACTAGAACTCCTTTACTAATCTACCAATGTAATGAAATCATTTTGATGGCCAAAAAAAAATTAAGTATTTCAAAAAACTTACAGAATTCTAAATATTTATAAATGTCCCTTTCATTCTCAAAAATGTCCAGGTTGAATGAAAAATTGTATACTCACCCTACTTACAAGAGTAAAAAGTAAAAAGACAAGAGTAAATATACTTTTCCAGAGGAAGCAAATGAAATACATTCCATCAATAATGAAGAGTTAATTTTTAAAGATAATTCAGTTGAATTTTTAGTACCCAGAAAAAAAAAATCTCATATATAGAAATTCTGAGCTCCAAACTATACCTTATTAATCATCATGTTACAGACATCACATTGGTTACTACATAAACACATCTGAGAAGGCATTAGCTCACTAAAGTGTTGTAAAGTACACCCTGTGCTGATTAGTATACTAATACGATACAGCTAAATGAGAATGGAAAAAGCCATCCAAATTGCCAATTCACTCATCAAGCAAGACCAATGAGCATTTTTATGTCTCAGTAAAAAAAAAAAATTTTTTTGTTGAAATATGATCATCTTAGATCAAAAAGAATTCACACATACACAACACACACAATGAATGCAGACAGAAAAAAATTTGAAAGGCAGAGCTAAAATGGTAATAGTGATGGGACGCCTGGGTGGCTCAGTGTCCGACTTCAGCTCAGGCCAACGTTCTCACGGTCCGTGAGTGCGAGCCCCGCGTCGGGCTCTGTGCTGACAGCTCAGAGCCTGGAGCCTGCTTCAAATTCTGTGTCTCCCTCCCTCTCTGACCCTCCCCCGTTCATGCTCTGTCTCTGTCTCAAAAATAAATAAACATTAAAAAATAAATTAAAAAATTAAAAAAATGGTAATAGTATCTCTGAAAAATGGGATCATAAATTATTTTTACATTCATCTCTGTACTACTGTGTATTCTCTGAAAACATTTTTTATAATAAGCACATCCTACTTTTAAATTTTTTTTTTCAACGTTTATTTATTTTTGGGACAGAGAGAGACAGAGCATGAACGGGGGAGGGGCAGAGAGAGAGGGAGACACAGAATCGGAAACAGGCTCCAGGCTCTGAGCCATCCGCCCAGAGCCCGACGCGGGGCTCGAACTCACGGACCGCGAGATCGTGACCTGGCTGAAGTCGGACGCTTAACCGACTGCGCCACCCAGGCGCCCCAAAGCACATCCTACTTTTATAAGTAAAACAAAAAAGCCATTTTCATTTTGAGGAAAAACATAAAACTCCAAAATTCTGAAATCAGTATTCAAAATTGCATATGGGGGGTGCCTGAGTGGCTCAGGTGGTTTGAGCATCTGACTCTTGATTTGGGCTGAGGTCATGATCCCAGGGTCATGGGACTGAACCCCACATCAAGCTCTGTGCTGAGCATGGAGCCTATTTGGGATTCTCTCCCTGTATCCCTCTCCCCCCTCCCCCACTCATGCTTTCTCTCTCTAAAATTAAAAAAAAATGCATATGAATTTTTAGCATCTAAATTAATTTCTAAAGGAAAACTTTTAAACTACAGTTGTCAAGACAAAAATCTGATCTTTTAAAATTCTAACATTATTTAAAAGCAATTATTTATTAATTAGCTATATAATAAACTCTTATCAGTTGCCACAAAGTAAAATATTCATAAATGTAAGAATTCCTTCTCAAGAGTCAGTAGCTATTTATTACTACTCTGAAAAAATGTTAAGTGCTTATAACAGATGTTAGAAAGTAAATACAGTTTTGTAAAAAAAATACTCAAGTTTTGGTATCAGATAGGCCTAGATTCAAAGTCCATTCCATTACTTTTTAGATGATCTTGAACAATTTACTTCACCTTTTAAAAAAGCCTGTCTCCTTATCTATAAAGTGCTAATAATGTCTATTTTTCATCGGTCTTATATGAATTAAATTAATTGAAATAAAAAGAGATGATTACTTGTTTCCTAATATCCTTTCTTCTTTCTTTAGCAACAGCATCCCTAAGCTTTTTTTTTCAATATATGAAATTTATTATCAAATTGGTTTCCATACAACACCCAGTGCTCATCCCAAAATGTGCCCTCCTCAATACCCATCACCCACCCTCCCTCCCTCCCACCCCCATATCAACCCTCAGTTTGTTCTCAGTTTTTAAGAGTCTCTTATGCTTTGGCTCTCTCCCACTCTAACCTCTTTTTTTTTCTTCTCCTTCCCCTCCCCCATGGGTTTCTGTTAAGTTTCTCGGGATCCACATAAGAGTGAAAACATATGGTATCTGTCTTTCTCTGTATGGCTTATTTCACTTAGCATCACACTCTCCAGTTCCATCCATGTTGCTACAAAGGGCCATATTTCATTCTTTCTCATTGCCACGTAGTACTCCATTGTGTATATAAACCACAATTTCTTTATCCATTCATCAGTTGATGGACATTTAGGCTCTTTCCATAATTTGGCTATTGTTGAGAGTGTTGCTATAAACATTGGGGTACAAGTGCCCCTATGCATCAGTACTCCTGTATCCCTTGGGTAAATTCCTAGCAGTGCTATTGCAGGGTCATAGGGTAGGTCTATTTTTAATTTTTTGAGGAACCTCCACACTGTTTTCCAGAGTGGCTACACCAATTTGCATTCCCACCAACAGTGCAAGAGGGTTCCCGTTTCTCCACATCCTCTCCAGCATCTATAGTCTCACAGCATCCCTAAGCTTTATCTGGACATATGGACACCTAGCTAAAGCTACATTTCCCAGCCTCTCTTACAATCCCAATTCTCCCAATGGAATGAGGATGTAACTAATGTGTCCAACTCCAGGTTATGTACCTACAGCGAAGGAGAATGCTTTCTACCTCCTAGTCCTTCTTCTAGCTGGCCAGAATGAAGATATGGTAGCAGAACATGGAACAGCGGTCCACACTGAGATGGAAAACATGGCTGAGAATAAAAGAATGATAAGAGAAAAAGGGCGTAGATCCCTGACACTATCATGAAGATGCCGTATCAGCCCTATACCATTTACTCTACCTGGACAGTTACTTGAGGAAGATAAACTCTCTTGTTTAAACACTATGATTTTGGCTTGAACCAACACCCTTAACTAATGCAACAAAGAAAAAAAAAAAAAGATCTATTTTTATTAAGAAAAAAATCATTTAAAGTACAGTAAACTTTAGTAAGAAAAAAATTATTAAAAAAAGTATAGCATACTATACTAAGGCAGGTTGCATTATAATTCTCAATCATTTATTCTCCTCTTATAAAAGTATTAACATCCCTGCCTGCTGCCGTGTGACTTGTAGTGCCTCTCTATGGCAAGAACAGCCCTACTGCTGGCTTGGCCATTTGACTTACTTTGGCCAGTGAAATAGGAGAAACTTCCAGTTCCAAGTTAGAAGCCTTAAGAACGATTGTGTGTTTTCACCAACTCTTGCTCTTTTCTCTCTACCAAGAGAACCATACATCACAAATAGGGGGTGCTCTTTCACCCTGGATCCTAAAATGAAAAAGAATCGTAGTGTAGAACCATAGATGATTACTAGGAGAACCTATAACATGAGCAATAATTAAACTTTTGCCATTGTAAGCTACTGATGTTTTTGGTTATTTCTTACTCAAAATAATTTTTCAAAAGTTAACATATAGATAATCTAACACCAAAGTATACCAGGTAGTAAAAGAAGAAGGAAGAAGGAAGAAGGAGGAGGAGGAGGAAGAGGAGGAGGTGGAGGAGGAGGACCTGATTACTAGGGAAATCCATAGGTTAGTAAATAAATATCAAGAATTGCTTCATATGGAATTTTTAGTTTCATCTCTGGGGGGTTATATGGGAGGTAGATGCTACATCATATGACTTTTGAGAGACTGATTCTATAATACACAAAATGAACTGAAACTTTAAATAGTGTTAGGCTTATTATAAATGGTTATAGTACAATGTGGGGAAAAAAGGTAAAAACAGAGAAAGGACCTCTAAAACATAATTTTTATCTTTTTTCCATTAATCACAAGTTCACACAATAAAGAATAACCAGTGAATAAATTAATAAAATGAAGAGGGGAATGGGTATGAACATAAAGGAGTAACAAAAAACCTTTGTGATGGAACAGTTCTTTATCTTAATTACTTACTGTTAGTTACATGAATCCACACATGATAAAACTGCATATGCATAGTCCATCAACTGATGAATGGATAAAGAAATCGTGGTTTATCTACACAATGGAGTACTACGTGGCAATGAGAAAGAATGAAATATGGCCTTTTGTAGCAACGTGGATGGAACTGGAGAGTGTTATGCTAAGTGAAATAAGTCATAGAGACAAAGACAGATGCCATATGTTTTCACTCTTATGTGGATCCTGAGAAACTTAACAGAAGACCATGGGGGAAGGGAAGGAAAAAAAAAAAAAAAAAGGTTAGAGAGGGAGGGAGCCAAAACATAAGAGACTCTTACAAACTGAGAACAAAGTGAGTGTTGATGGGGAGTGGGAGGGAGGGGTGGGTGGGTGATGGGTATTGAGGAGGGCACCTGTTGGAATGAGCACTGGGTGTTGTATGGAAACCAATTTGACAATAAACTTCATATTTAAAAAAAAACTGCATATACATAGAACTACATACATACAAACATGCACAAAAATATCTATAAAACCAGGGCACCTGGGTGGCTCAGTCAGTAAAGCGTCCAACTTGGGCTCAGGTCATGATCTCGTGGTTTATGGGTTCAAGTCCCACATCAGGCTCTGTGCTGACAGCTCAAAGCCTGGAACCTGCTTCAGATTCTGTATCTCCCCCTCTCTCACCCCCTCCCATGCTCATGTTCTTTCTCTCAATAATAAACGTTAATTTTTTTTTTTAAATAATAAAAAAAAACTATAAAACCAATGACATTTGAATAAGGCCTGTGAATTGTGCCACGGTCAATTTCCTAGTTTTGCTATTGTACCATAGTTATATGAAGTATGACAATTAGGGACAACTGGGTAAAGGGTATATGGGACCTCTCTGTAGTACTTTTTTGCAACTTCCCATGATAAGGTGGTGTTGAAGACCACTGTGAAATAGAGAGGTGAAAATCCAGACAGAGAGCCTGTCTGTAAAGGCAAACAGATACAAAAATCTGGATAACAAAAAGGAGACAATGGAATAGTTTTTATTTTTCCAGAAAAACCACGCAAAATCTTTTTTGTTTTGCTCTCTAAAAATTTAAGAAAATGAGTAACAACTCATTACTAGTAGACATAAAAGGTAAGTGTTATATAATGCCACAATTTTCTGGGTAATTTGCCATACAAGTATTTTTAACATATTAACACACAAAAATTCAGCTACTTAGAATATAGCCATCTAATACTTCATTTTCAAGAGAACGGAGGAACCAGAAGGGGGAACTAGCCCTAACATTCTTTTAACTATTCCATCACAATCACAACCACCAACTTCTTTAATGTTGGAACAGCAACTCCAAAGGCCAAAGTAACAAATGAATACAACCAGAAGAGCCTATGCATTTATACACATTTATTTACTCAGTATGAATGGCTTTCAAGTTTGGAGACTAAAACCTTCTGACAGACTTGTAATGTCTAAAGCAGACTTGTATATTTCACAATACAAAGGAAAACAGGATAAGGACAAGAATGAAAAAATAAAAGGGAGCAATGGTGATCAACAGCAATCCAAACTGACAAAGGAAACAGGAATCTGAAGCTGTCTGAAGAGTCCAGAGAACGTCAATAAAAATGAAACTTTAGAAAGGAAAACAACCCTGAAACTGAGTAGAGGTGGAGAAAAAGCAAGTCATGTGAGCAGTCCTCACCTTTAAAGCCAGTGAGAAGGTGCTCAAAGAGACACAAGCAGCCATCTGAGCAGTTCCCTTAGAGAATCCACAGTATCAACCCTCAGCTCTGTGAGTCACAACTCATTTAATAATTTAACAAACATGTACTGGATGCCTTCTAGGGATACAGCAATAGGTTTATATGTCTGGGGTTACAAAAATCATACATGGCTCCTGCCCTCAAAACAGCTTACACTATAATAAAAGTTTCAGTGTTCCATTCTGCAAATGTGCTAACATCTCATGTTAGTCCCATAACAAACCATTATAAATTGGTAACATAACAGTAGTACTATAATACTAGTATTGCAAAGAAAACTTTGAAAACCTAGACCTAAGAATATATTTGCTTTGGAGATGATCAGAACCAAAAGGTACTTTAAGTAGAGAAAAGGATTTCAAAAGATGACATACCTGTATGCTACTGAAAAACAATGGGCGTAAACAGAACGTAGCAGCAACTCAGACCAATAATGAACTAGTTTTATTAAATCCAGTTCAATCTGACCAAAAATCTAAGTGGCAGAGTGACAATGAATAGAAAGAGTAGCTTTGGTCTCTCACCAGAAGATAGTTAAGTCCTACACATGCCAGTATAGTTACCCCAAAATAAAGAGAAGTCACTGGGAGAAGCATTATCTTTAAGCAGGAATAATATATGAATTTATAAACATTCAAATAAGGAAGAAATGAAACAAAATAACTATCTCCTGCATTTGTATAGCACTTTACCTTTTTTTTTTACCAAGGACATTCACAACCTCACCTCAGGCCCTTTTTCTACACTAACCCAGATGATCACATCAAGTCCCACGATATCAATACCACACTTATACTGATGACTATCAAATGGGTATCTTTAGTTCAAACCCCTTCTCTGAACTCCAAATTTACATAAACCATCTACTTTACATCTCCACTTGGGTATCTCCCAAACATCTGAAAGACTTGTATTTTTTTTTTTCTCCAAAAACCCATTCCTATCCCCGGCACAAACCATCTAGATGCACAAGCCAAATACCTGAGTCTACCTGTCCCTCACTGTCTATTTTCAATCCATCAGCAAGTCCTATCAACTCTAATTCCAAGATATACATTGAACTCATCCAACTCTCTCACATCTCAGTCCATATCTTGTCTTTCCTACTACTACTACAAACTTTTTTTTAAAGTTTATTTATTTTTGAGAGAGAGAGTGGGGGAGCATCGGAGAGAGAGGGGGACAGAGGATCCGAAGCAGGCTCCGCGATGACAGCAGAGAGCCCAATGCGGGGCTCAATCACGAACAGTGAGATCATGACCTGACCCAAAGTTGGACACTCAACCGACTGAGCCACCCAGGCACCCCTGTAACAAACTTTTATCCACCCTCTCAGCCTTTATTCTTGCCTCTCCATACAGAGTATACAGTGGTCATATAAAAATATAAATCAGGACATAATGTTACCCTGTTTAAACCCCTCAATGGCTTCTTATTTGACAAAAAAAATAAAATCCAAACTCTTTGCCATGGCTTGGAATTGCTGCCAGTCTCTGCTCACGTCTCCAGCCTGATTTAGGGCCACTAACTCCACTCTGATATTTCAATTCTTCTAAAAGTACAAATTCTGTCTTAATTCACAGCTTTTGCATGCATCATTCTCTCTTCCTGAAAAGCATAGTTGGTATCTTCATTTACTTAGCTTAAATGTTACCCACTCTAAGATTTTTTTGGATCATCATAAAGTAGGTGCTCTTCTCTTTTATTTTCTTCCTTAGCTTTGCTTGTTTCCTTCAGAGACCTTAATACAACTTGTTTTAATTTTGTCTGTGGTTTTTTTTGTGTGGGTGGCCCTCACTATAAGATGAGCTCCATGACAGCAGAAGCCCATGCCTATCTTGTTCATCATATCCCCAATACCTAGCATGGTACCTACTTACAGAAGCACTCAATAAATATTAGTTGAATGAATGATTATTAATGAAATTCCTTCTTGCAGTAAATTCCCAAATACTGCTGGGAGTATAAATTCATTTATTCAAAATTTATTGACAACCTACTACTTACCAAAGACTGAGCTAGGCACAGTGATACACAGTCCCTTCTCTCAGAGAGTTTACTGTCTACGGTAGAGAAAGAAAAGGGTAAACAAGACATTTTTTCCTCAACCTCTTCTGAGAATGTTCCCTTCACCACCTAACATGAAATAATACTTGGTCCTTTCCTAAAGAAAAAGCTAGACACATCTTTTCTCCGAATGTTACTTTCAACCCCTCTTTTAAATGAAACTCAACCTCTCACCTCCCTCTCAAATGGTCCATTTTTTATAACTGTCCTACCTCAGGGTCCAGAAATGGGATTAAAATGCTCTTTGATCATTTCTGCAGCTTGTCCACATTATACTACTCAACTTTTTGTTTCAAAAACAAAACAAAATAGAGGCACCTGGGTGGCTCAGTTAAGCATATGACTTCAACTCAGCTCATGATCTCACAGGCCATGTGTTGGTTTGAGCCTCACGTCGAGCTCTGTGCTGACAGCTCAGAGCCTGGAGCCTGGTTTGGATTCTGTGTCTCCCTCTCTCTGCTCCTCCCCCACTGGTTCTCTCTCTCTCTCTCTCTCTCTCTCTCTCTCTCTCTCTCTCAAAAATCAATAAAACATTTAAAAAATACATTAAAAACAGGAGCACCTGGGTGGCTCAGTAAGTTAAAAACCCACTTCGGCTCAGGTCATGATCTTGCGATTTGTGGGTTCGAGCCCTGTGTCAGGCTCTGTGCTGACAGCTCAGAACCTGGAGCCTGGAGCCTGCTTCGGATTCTGTGTCTCCCTCTCTCTCTCTGCCCCTCCACCTCTCACACTCTGTCTCTCTCTCTCTCAAAAATAAAAATGTACATTAAAAAACTTAAAAAAATAACTTAAAAACAAAATAAAGCTCTACTTTTTTTTCTATTTTATTTTATGTTTTTAAGTTTTTACTTAAATTCTAGTTAGTTAAAAAGCTCTACTCTTTTGAACCTCTTACCTTTCAACAAAATTACTCTCTCCTCTTCCTTAACACTGGTATCTTTTAACCTGGTCTCTCTACCCCACGTAAGGCTTTGGCACCTGACTCATTGTCTTCCTCTTTACTCTAAACCTCATCAATGGATTATTTCACCATTGACTTAACCCATCCAACAACCTGGCTTCTTACTTCCCAGACCTCTTAACTCCAATGGTCTCTCCAAAACACAGAGTTATACATATATGTTATGCCCAGTCACTCTCTTACTCCCATGGTAATAGCCTTCCCAGCCTTTCTACCTTTACCTGCACACACTTTTCCTCCTAAATCATTACTTTGAGTACCTTGTTCTCCAAACATAACCTCTTCTTTCAAGTTATCATCTTTTGCCTCTATAACACGGACCCTTTCACTTGGACTCTAAACCATCAGACCCCTTCTTTGTTGTACTTTCCTCCTCATTCAGTTTAGATACGGTGTACCATTTTGATAATATTCTTGCTAATATCTTGAATTCTCTTGTTCCTCTTGTCTTTTGGTCACACCAACATAGCAAAATCCCAAACCCTGATGAATTCAACTACCCCCTTTTCTTTGAGGTTGCAGCTGAGAAAGTCACTCAACAGGACAGACTGGAATTCATGATAACTACATTGGTTTTCTAGAGCTGCCATAAAAAAGTACCACAAACTGAGTGGCTAAGGACAACATTAATTTACTGACCATCTGGAAGCCAGAAGTCCAAAATCAAGGTGTTGGCAGTGCCAATCTCCCTCTGAAGGCACTAGGAAAGGACCTGTTCCAGGTCCCTAATTTTGGTAGTTTTGTGGCTTATGGTAACATAACTCCAATCTTATGGCATTCTTCCTGTGTGTATGCCTGTGCCCAAATTTCTGCTTTTGATGAAGACATCAGTTATATTGGATTAGTTGCCCATCCTACTCCAGTATGACCTCATCTCAACTAATTATATCTATAATGACTCTAATTCCAGGTAAAGTCACATTCTAGGACTTCAACCTATGAATTTGAGTGAGGAGAGACACAATTCAACACATAACAACCAGTAATCTCAATTCTTTCTGACAAACCTACTCTTCAACCCATTCTCTACAGCAACTATTTTGGGAACAAATGTGAACTTTAGTCAATCCAATCAGACAAAATCTCAGTTCTTTCATGGGAACTATCATAGAAGAGATTCTCTCTTCCACTGCACTAGGAGTTACAAAGACCACATGCCTGCAGCTTTACAAACATCTTAGTGCTACCATGGGAAAACCTGTCTGAGACTGGAGCCAAGATATGAAGGAAAAACTGAAAAGTGACATCACTGAGACCCTAACACATCTGAAGACAGCTTTACTCCCAGGCCTATCAACTACATAAACTAACATATTCCCTTTCCATTTAAGAACTGGCGTTTCCTATCACTTGCGTAAAAGGGTTCTGATGTAAGAACAGATAAAACTGGCTAATAAAGTAAACTTTATATACTTCTTGACTGGTTTTCAGAATAACACAGATCGAAGAATAAAACTTTATTCTTTACTATTTCAATTATTTTCATACTATATACCTAACATTTTTTAAAAATCCACACAGGGGTGCCTGGGTGGCTCAGTCAGTTAAGTGTCAGACTCCTGATTGCAGCTCAGGTCATGATCTTACAGGTTTGTGAGTTCAAGCCCCCACTTCACACTGACACTGCAGAGTCCACTTGGGATTCTCCCTCTCTCCCTCTCTCTCTGCCCCTGCCCCACTCAGGTTCCCTCTTTCAAAAATGATAAAATAAACTTTAAAAAATCCACATAATCTTACTTCGTTTGTCTCAAGTATAATTTAGAATAAACACCATTTCTTAAATAAGCTTCTTAAAGTAAACTAAGAAAACATGCATGTTTACATGTTTATTAGTTGTTTATTTCAAAAACAGCAAAGAACTTGTTAAAAAGAATTTTCATTATTATGACAACTTACAAAATGGGAGAGAGGGTAAACCCTCACAGTCTACCACTGACACCCAACTCTGTAGGATGATTAATAGCCTGAACTAATAGGTTTGATTGGTAAAAGTTGGCCTGTACTAATAGAAGGCAAACATGCTTAAATTTAATACAGATAAATGAAGATTAGCTTATTCAATAGCTTTGCACAAATAAAATTAAACATTCACAATTAATGGGGTACCAGAGACCCAAAAGAATCAGCAATGAAATGTTTTTCTTTTTTAAATTTTTTTAATGTTTTTACTTATTTTTGAGAGAGAGAGAGACACACACACACACACACACACACACACACACACACACGCAGAGCATGAGCGGGGGAGGGATAGAGAGGGAGACACAAAATTCGAAGCAGGCTCCAGGCTCTGAGCTGTCAGCACAGAAGCCAACACAGGGCTCGAACTCATGAGCTGTGAGATCATGATCTGAGCTGAAGTCGGACGCTTAAACGACTGAGCCACCCAGGTGCCCCCATCAGAATAAATTTTTTTTAAATCATGTCATCTACAGAGATAATTTTATTTTTTTCCTTTCTAATTTGGAGGACTTTTATTTCTTTTTCTTGCCTAATTTCTCTACCTATAATTTCCAGTACTATGTTGAATGGAAGTGTTTCTTGCTAATCTTGAGTCATGCTCATCTTGCTCCTCATCTTAAAAAAGCTTTCAGTCTTTCAACACTTAGTATGATGCTAGCTGTGGGTTTTTATATATGGCTTTTATCATGTTGAGGAAGTTCCCTTCTATTGCTAGTTCACTGAGTATTTTCATCATGAAAGGGTGTTGAATTGTCAAATGCTTTTTCTGCATTAATTGAGATGATCATGTGGGGTTTTTTCCCCCTTCATTCTATTAACGTGGTATATTACATTGATTGATTTTCATATGATGAACCATCCTTGTGTTTCATTGTCTTTTCCTGGAAATATATCCACAAACCAGGAAATAAAAAGCATCCTTTTAGAGCCAAATGACTAAACTTTGACCGGAAAAATACTGTCAACTCATCTGTACTGTAATATGAAAAGATCTGTTGCTTTTCAATCCCTAGCTTCGTAAAATACTAGCAGGATGTTAGTCAGTCACACACAGTCCACCAATTTGTCATCTGGCCTACTTAGCATACTCCTCTCTTCAAATGCAAGTTTTGCTCTGGTGGTTGTCTACTGATCACTCATACAGACTCCGCAGAGAATTACCTACACCAGAAACTGTAACTGCTTAACCTCTATCTGGAAAGTAGTAGGAGTAAGAATATCTACTGGAATTGGAGTAGGGGATAATTTTGGTGAATGGGTAGAGAGACAATATTCAACTAGTCTCAATTTCAAGTATTCTGTAATAATTAGTGGACCATTTGTTTTTCATTTCTAGTTAAGGAAATACAATAACTCTGGCTGGAGCACTTACATGAACAGTAAACTTGACAAGGGATTATTGAGGGAAAGCAGCTAGGAAGATTAAAGATAACTAAAATGACCTATTTTGCTTAAAGCTCACAGTTCAGGGTCAATTGGAATATTATACAAATATGCTTTACACTAGATAGTTTATATGAATCAGAAGACTCAATGCATTAACATGCTAACACATCAGTCATTTCTTATTTATACAAACTGCTGATCCATTCATCATGTGTCATTGCACTAGGCACTCTTGACAGAGAGATGAACAAATAGGACTTCTTTCCTCTCCCGTAACTTAGTCTTAAGAGAAAAAAAAAAGAAAAAGAAAGAAATTATAACACAATGGCTAAATACAAAAACGTATTTAATGCACTAAGCTGTCAGACAAATAAGAAAGTATTAATATATTGTACTTACTATCATTATTACCAGGCAGAAACAAAGTACAGAGAGAAATATACTAAGGAAATACAAAGTTTAAAAACTTGTTTGTTCACTCATTATTCATTCATTTAGACATTTGTTGTACATCTATATGCATTGATATTGGGAATACTAAAATAAGTGAGAAACCATAGTCCCTGACATTGAACACTCAAGTCTAGAGGGAAAAACAGACGATAATAGTCTACTGTGATAAGTGCAACAAGAGGAAGTAAATATAGTTGCTATGGAATCAGAGATACCTAAAGGAGACAAAAGAGGAAAAATCAATAAAAGTCAGGTCTGAATTATTTTATAACAAATAGAAAAAGCTGAGGAAGTCACTTACAAGTGACATCTAAATTAAATCTTAAAGGAACCAGTCAAGCAACTGTAAAGAGTACTCCCATCTCAAGGCCCCTACACTTGCTGTTCCATCTACCTGGAACGTGTCCATAGATACTCATATGGCTTACTTCTTATTTCATCAAACTCTGATCAAAATAAACTTCCTCAGAGGGGCCTTTCTGACCATCCTATCTAAAGTGGCTCCCAATAGCACCCTCTTCTCTTACCCCACTCTTACTGTTTTTCCTAGCTCTCATCACAATTGGACACACTTATTATCTATTTGTTTCTGTTGGTCTCCCTCACTAGAAATATTAACCCATGGGGCCAACGACTGTCTTGCTTACTATGTGTCACAGTACAGACACCAGTGCTTGATCGATAGGAGGTACTCAGTATCTATCAAATGAATAAACCAAAGAAGAGCCAGAAAAATTCAGGCAGAGCAAGAAAAATGTACAGAAGAAAGTTATAAAAATGGGCCATGGCTGGGTACTCTTGACCAATAATAATTGTAATAGCAAATATTTTTATTAAGGATTCACTTATGGGCCAAGCACTATTCTCAGCACTTTATTTGTATTATCTCACCTAATCTTCACAATCTATAAAAGAGACACTCTTATTCACATTTTACATATGAAGAATCTGAAACACAAGGAGATTAAATGAGGTACCCAAATTCACATAGCTAGCAAATGGCAGAACTAGAATTCCAAGACAAGCAGTACAATGCCAGGGCTCATTTAACCACTCTTTTAACCACTGCCCCAAAGCATAGAGAAATGATAACCTCTCTGGGTTGTTTCTACATATGTTTCAAAAAAGAAAGAAAAATATCTACTATAAGCAGCCTTCGTGAATATTATATGTTTCATATACTTAAAATACTTATATATTACACATCAGTAGTTTTTTCAGAATATGAACTACATTTACCATGCAAAAGGCTAAGTAAATCCCCCGCCCCCAAGTTTCTGATTCTGATTCATAGTGGGACTGAGTGAGGTCTAAGAATTTGCATTTCTAAGAAGTTCTCAGATGATGCTGATATATACAAGTTCACTCTCAAGAAACCCTGAGCTACATAACCAAAATGTGAATTAATAATACTTTCAAATAACATAGGTTTCTTGAACAATCAAACGCTGAACTAGGCACCTTCAAGGTACTGTATATACATGTGCATGCTTTCCTCTAAAGATCAGGGACAAAACAAGAATGTCCACTCTCGACACTTCTATTCAACCTTGTATTAGAGGTCTTAGCCAGCGAAATTAGGCAAGAACATTGCATAAAAGGCATTCAGATTGGAAAGGAAGAGGTAAAACTCTATTCATAGATGACATGATCTTATACAGTACATAAAACTTCCTAAGGAATCCACTAAAAACCTATTAGAACTAACAAATGAGTTCTGTAAGGTTGCAGGATACAAGGTCAATATACAAAAATTAACTGAATTTTTATACACTTGCAATGAACAATATGAAAATGAAATTAAGAAATCAATTCCATTCAAATAACAAGAATAAAGAAGAATAAGATACTTAAGAATAAATTTAACAAAAAAGTACAGAACTTACACTCTAAAAACTATTAGACATTGTTGAACAAAATTAAAGATATATAAGATGGGAAAAAAATCACATGTTCATGGATTGGAAGACTTAACATTAAGATAGGTATATTCTCCATACCAATTTACAGACTCAAAGCAATCTCTATGAGAATTCCAAATGCTTCTTTGTAGAAAAGGATAAGCCAATTCTAAAATTCATATGGGATTGCAAGGAACCCAGAGTAGCCAAAAACAATCCTGAAAAGAAAAACAAAGTTACAGGACTAACACTTCTCAATTTCAAAACTTACCACTAACACCCCTGTAATAAATATTCCCAATACAGTTTTATTAGATGTTCAAGCTTCAGGATAAGGTTCAGTAGCCATAGCTGTAGTATAACCAAACACTACAAGCATGTCCCCTAAATAAATTTAAAAAACTATTAAACCTAAAAAAGATCCCCCGAAATTTAATACAATACCACAACCGATACCACCAGCCACAATCAAACCAAACCCACCATAAATTGGAGAAGGCTTTGAAGAAAAACTTACAAAGCTTACTACGAAAATTGTACTTAAACACAATGTATGTTATCATTATTCTCACATGGAATCTAACCATGACCAATGATATGAAAAACCATCGTTGTATTTCAACTATAAGAATTTAATGACCAACATTCAAAAATCACACCCCCTCATTAAAATCATTAACTACTCATTTATCGACCTAAGTGCCCCGTCCAATATCTCAGCATGATGAAATTTCAGCTCCCTATTAGGAGTCTGCCTAATCCTACAAATTCTTACAGGACTTTTCCTAGTTATACACTACACATCAGACACAATAACCGCCTTCTCATCAGTCACCCATATCTTCCACGATGTTAACTATGACTGAATTGTAATCAAGACAGTGTTGTACTACACAAGGATAGACATATAGTTCAGCACGATAGAATTAAAAGTCCAGAAATAATCTCATGCATCTATGGTCAAATGATTTTTGACAAAATCGTTTGGTGTGGAAAGAATAGTCTTTTCAACAAATGGTGCTGTGACAACTGGAGATCCATGCTAAAGTATGAAGTTGGACCATTATCTCACACCATGTACAAAAAACTAACTCAAAACAAATCAAAGACCTAAATGTAAAAGCTAAAATTATAAAACCCTTAGAAGAAAACATAGGGATAAATCTTTATGACCTGATATTTGCCAAAAAATTCTTGTATATAACACCAAAAGCACAAGTAACAAAAGAAAAAAAAAACAGATAAAATGGACTTCATCAAAACTTAAAAGTTGTATGTATCAAAACACACTGTCAAGAGAGTAGAAAGACAACCCACAGAATGGGAGAAAATATTTGCAAATCATATATCTCAAAAGGGATTTATATCTACAATATATAACGAATACTTACAACTCAATAACAAGAAGACAAATAACTCAATTGAAAAACTGGCAAAGGACATCAATGAACATTACTCCAAAGAAGATATACAAATGGCTAAAAAGCACATGAAAAAATGGTAGGCATCATTTGTCATCAGAGAAATGAAATCAAAACCACAATGAGATACTATTTCACAGCCACTAGGATTCTGGGCACAGCTGGAATCGAAAAGTCAGATAACAATTATTAAAGAGGATGTGGAACCTCATACACAGCTGGTGGGAATGTAAACTGGTGCCGCTGCTTTGGAAAACAGTCTGGCAATTCCTCAAGCAATAAATCATAAAGTTACTATGTGACCTGATAAATATCCAGCAGATATAAAAACATATATCCACACAAAAACCTGAACATGAATTTTCATAGCAGATTATTTATAATAGCCAAAGGAGAAAACAACCCAAATGGCCATCAACAGATGAATGGATAAAGAAAATGTAGTATAACTATACCATGAAATATTATTTGGCCACAAAAAGTAATGAATACTGATACTTACTACAACTTGGATAAACCTCAGAAACATTATGTTAAGAGAAAGAAACCTGGGAATGCAAGCTGGTACAGCCACTCTGGAAAACAGTATGGAGGTTCTTCAAAAAACTCAAAATAGAAGTACCCTACGACCCAGCAATTGCACTACTAGTCATTTATCCAGGAGATACAAGTGTGCTGTTTCGAAGGGACACATGCACCCCATGTTTATAGCAGCACTATTAACAATAGCCAAAGTATGGAAAGAACCCAAATGTCCATCAATGGATGAATAGATAAAGAAAATGTGGTGTATATATATATATATATATATATATATATATATATATATAATGGAGTATTACTCGGCAATCAAAAAGAATGAAATCTTGCCATTTGCAACTACATGGATGGAACTGGAGGGTGTTATGCTAAGTGAAATTAGTCAGTCAGAGAAAGACAAAAATCATATGACTTCACTCATATGAGGACTTTAAGAGACAAAACAGATGAACATAAGGGAAGGGAAACAAAAATAATATAAAAACGGAGGGGGACAAAACAGAAGAGACTCATAAATATGGAGAACAAACTGAGGGTTACTGATAGGGTTGTGGGAGGGGGGATGGGTTAAATGGGTAAGGGGCACTAAGGAATCTACTCCTGAAATCATTGTTGCACTGTATGCTAACTAATTTGGAGTAAATTTAAAAAAATAAAAAATAAAACAAGTTAAAAAAAAAAAAAAAGAGAGAGAGAGACAGAGAAAGAAAGAAACCAGTCACAAGAGTCCACATAGTACATGATTCCATTCATACAAAGTCCAGAATAAGAAAATCTAATTGAGACAGAAAATAGATTAGTGGTTGTTTAGGACTGGGAAAAGCATGGAAGAGAAGAGGGTGATACCTAAAGGGTACAAGGTTTCTTTCTGAGGTGATAAAAATGTTCTCAAATTGCCTGTGGTGATGATGATTGCACACATCTATGAATAGACTAAAAGTCACTTAAGTGCATTTTTTAAATGGGTAAATTGTATGATATATAGATTATATATATGTCAATAAGTTTCTTTAAAAAGTAAAAATTTTTTTAAATGCTAAAACAATACAGCGGGAAGCTCAAAGAAAGCTTGTTAACAATTAAACAATTTTCAGTAAATTTACAATTCCAGAGTATGCTTTTCTTTCCACCTAGCCTCATGATGAAAAGCTATAATTACTACTTAAAAAATAATTTTTAAATATTTTTAATAGTTATTAAACATGTATAAGTATATAAGTCATGCCAATCATACACTTATTTTAAAAAATAAAATGTTTTGGGAAGTTTTCCTTATAAGTGTTGTGTGTGTGTGTGTGTGTGTGTGTGTGTGTGTGTGTGTGTGGTTATAGGAAAATAAATCTTGTCCATCTTAATCTACAAATACTGATACTGGTAAAATTCCTATACTAAAATAAGGAAGAAAATAGTCATAAAAAGCTGTGAGGATATAAAAGAAAAAAAAACTGTCAAGCACAGAGACAAGCCAGGACATTTTAAACAAGTCTGGCTTAAAGTACAGTCAATAAAGTTAAGTTTTTGAACTGTTCTCAAGTGCCAGATGGTTCAGAATCCACCCCCAGGTCTTACAAGGCCCTGCATAAAAGTGTGCCAGAATAAAAAAAAAAGCAAGAAAACAAAAACATGGAACAGAATGTAGAGAACAAGACTAAGAATGAAAGCAACCCAGCCTACAAAAAAGGATGAAAATTGTAAGCAAACTGAAATCATCCAATCTTCTTCAAGCTACAATTTTTAATGCCAATTTCCTATGCTAAGTGAACTTCACAAACTATAAATGTAGTTTGCAGCCAAATTAAATATATTCAACTTAATTCCTTCACAATAGTATTTTTGAGATTATTGTTCCTATCTGAGTAAAATACTGCTTTCCGCTTTGCCATTCAAGATCTTATAAACATACACTAAACAAAAATTACTCGTTTAACTTCAAAACCCAAAGGTATAAAAAAAAAAAACCCAAAGGTATATATAGAAAAATAGGGGCGCCTGGGTGGCGCAGTCGATTAGGCGTCCGACTTCAGCCAGGTCACGATCTCGCGGTCCGTGAGTTCAAGCCCCGCGTCAGGCTCTGGGCGGATGGCTCAGAGCCTGGAGCCTGTTTCCGATTCTGTGTCTCCCTCTCTCTCTGCCCCTCCCCCGTTCATGCTCTGTCTCTCTCTGTCCCACAAATAAATAAAAACGTTGAAAAATAATTTAATTATGTGGTAAATACCATCTATAACTCTACAAAAAAGAATTCAGCAAATGGTATATGAAAGGTTATTTGCAACAGCATTAATTATGATTTCTACATCAATTGCTATTATTCGTGAGGCTTAAGTAAACTATAAAACATCCAGTTAATGAATACAGTCTAAAGACATCAAAAAGATGCTATGATGATCACATAGAAAAACACCTATAATGTTAAGGAAAACATTACAAAATTTTGTGTGTGTGTGTGTGTGTGTGTGTGTGTGTGTGTGTGTGTGTGTGTGGAGAGAGCCAGGTTATAACTACATTTTAAAAAATATGTAAAGATGGGGCACCTGGGTGGCTCAGTCGGTTGAGCGGCCGACTTAGGCTCAGGTCATGATCTCACAGCTCGTGAGTTTGAGCCCTACATCGGGCTCTGTGCTGACAGCTCAGAGCCTGGAGCCTGTTTCAGATTCTGTGTCTCCCTCTCTCTCTGCCCCTAACCCACTTGCATTCTGTCTCTGTCTCTCTCAAAATAAACAAACAAACAAACAAACATTAAAAAACATGTAAAGAGGGGTGCCTGACTTCGACTCAGGTCATGATGTCACAGCTTGTGAGTTCGAGCCCACACCGGGCTCGCTGTGGTCAGCACAGAGCCCACTTTGGATCCTCTGTCCACCTCCCTCTGCCCCTCCCACCCGCTTGCTCTCATTCTCTCTAAGATAAATAAACATTTTTTAAAAAAATGTAAAGAGGGTCGCCTGGGTGGCTCAGTCAGTTGAGCGACCAACTCTTGATTTCAACTCATGTTATGAACACAAGGTCATGGGATCAAGCCCTGCATCAGGCTCTGTGCTGAGCATGGAGCCTGCTTAAAATTCTCTCTCTCTCTCTCTCTCTCTCTCTCTCTCTCTCTCTCTCTCTTTCTCCTTCTGCTCCTCTCCCTTGCTCACTCTCTCTCTAAAATTAAAAAAAAAAGGAAAAAAAAGGAAAAAAACTAAAACTTTTAAAGAATGGGGTAGATGGTGATCCATGCTTTTCCTAACTATTATTCTGCATGTCCCAGTTTTCTTCAATGAGTGCAGAATTTTGGACATGAAAATATCTAAAACAATATTTACACGAGTTCTGCAAATAAGAACAACAACACTTCTATTTTTTTTTTAAGTTTTAAGTTATTTTTGAGAAACAGAGAGAAAGCACAAACAAGGCAAGCGCAGAGAGAGAGGGAGGGATTCCCAAGCAGGCTCCACAATGTCAGCGCAGAGTCCGATGTGCAGCTTGATCTCACAAACCATGAGATCATGAGTTCATGAGATCATGACCTGAGCCAAATCAAGAGCCGGATGCTTACCCAACTGAGCCACCCAAGTACCCCAACAACAGCACTTCTATTTACTGAATGTCTCCTATATTTCAACAATGTATATACATCATCCATAAGGAAGTTCTGAGAGTTTAGGTAACTTGCCATGGGCACCCACAGAGAGTACAGTGGCAGAGGGAGAATTTAAATCCATATTTGTCTTGTACTAAGTCCAGTGTTCTTCCCACTGTATAAAACTTCTGTCAGTTATCCCTGGGATAGAAATCTTGATACTCTGAATATTTTATATACTATTTTACAGTAGGTCACAGATTCTTTGAAGCCTATTCCTTGAAATCCCTAATTGTCCTATGCTCGAGGTTAAAAAATCTGGCTTTATTACAAAGAAAAAAAAAAGCAGAGAATAAATCATAAGAAAATGGATGTTACATCCCCCAATGTGGACCCTATGCACCAAAATAAAATTTGACTTAAGTCAAATGTTCCTATGGTTTTATGTTGTCCTTTAAGTACAACCTAAAATGTCATCTATAGTATCAATCAATTTAAAAACTAAATTACCACAAAAAGTTCCATCATAATCACAGGAGACTCCACAGCACCCCAGGGCCTTAGTTCTATCATCCTTTTTCAAGGTACTTATCCCAGAAAGTCAGTGTTTATCTCCCTAAAAGACTAAAAGGTACTTTAGTATATGCATGAGTCTAGGCCTTATTCTCTTTGTATGTCTAAGGCCTAACACAGTGATGACATAGAGGAAGCATTCAGTAAATGTTTTCTGAAATAAGAGACAAACCAGCAAGAACAGAAGCATCTTTGGTGCACAGAAGTTTCACATTTTTCATATATGCCTAATGATAAATACCTATGCTGTCTGTACCTACAGAATACAAGGTAAAATGAAGTTACCAATAATCCTTGGTATCAATGATCTATGAAAATTCTAAGTACAACATTTCATAAAAATTAACAGCCCTATAAATAACTAAAACCCACTGATTATAAATATTTGGCTAGTGCTGGTAGTAGTTATTATTATAATTATTATTATTATTAGCTGCTACCATTTAAACTGATCGTGGACATTTATATCCATTATTGCATATAATCTTCACAACAAATCCTGCAAGTTGTTTATCCCCCATTTTATAGGCTTAAAAAAACAAACAAAAAAACGAAGCTAAGAAACTTGTTACACAATCAAATAAAGGATGTAAACCTCAGACATTCTCACTGTAAAGCCCAATACCTCCCATTATTTCACCCTAGCTCTCAACAATGTTCATATTTGGAGTGCCAGATACCCTTAAGTCTAGTGGTTCTAGGTTTTATTTAATAAAATAGTTTCTTAGGGAATTTTTTTCTGATAACATGGAGTCATCTTTAGCGATAAAATACTGAAGGAACTCCAAGTCCAAACTAACATGTCCAAGAGAATATTAGCTTAAAAATAAATATTGTCATAATGTACACAAACCCAGACAGGCTTAGGTTTTCGTGAGTAATAAATTCCTAGGTTGCAAAATGTAACACTACCTTCTATCAAGCCTACAAAAACCCTCTACTATCTGGTACAATAGTCACTTTCTAGAGGTGTGGACTATGCAATGATAAGTTGATTTTCATATAAAAAGATGTTGCAGCCTAGAACGTATGTTCAGTTAACCAAGCATTAGTATCATAATTACATCTGTTAGAGCTATTATTCTGTCCTCAAAATTACAACACACTTGCTCAATTTATATGAATGGTTTATACTACTTGGGTTACAATTCTTGCTCCACCACTTAGCATCAGCTTGACCTTGAACAAATTACTTCACCTCTGTGCTTAAATTTCCTCTTTTTGTGAAACAAAGATAACAAGGATGATCCAGTTATCAGGTGGTAAGGATTACTGAAAAGTTCATCAGGTTGTAAAGATTATTAAAAACAGTGCCTGACACATAAGTGCTCAGTATTAATTATTGTTATTATTATCCCGATATTGACCTCTTCTCTCTCTCCCTCTTTCTGTCACACACACGTACACATACCACACTCTGAATAATGTGTTCCTTTTAAAAAAAATTTTTTTTAACGTTTATTTATTTTTGAGAGAAAGACAGAGCATGAACAGGGGAGGGTCAGAGAGAGAGGGAGACAGAATCAGAAGCAGGCTCCAGGCTCTGAGCCATCAGCCCAGAGCCCGACATGGGGCTCGAACTCACAGACCGTGAGATCATGACCTGAGCTGAAGTCGGACGCTCAACTGACTGAGCCACCCAGGCGCCCCTAATTTGTTCCTTTTATATAACAATAGAGGAATATAATATCATGTGAATGTTCATTTTCATAAAGTTGTCTGACTTATTGTCAATGAGTGTTTACAGGAAACAGTATAGCAAATATGTTTGAGAACAGATATGCCTGGGCTTAAATCTCATATCCACCACTTACAACACAACCCTAAGTAATACAGAAGATTAATTCCTATTTTATAAAGACTATGAAGATCAAGTGAAATGTAGAAATCATCTAAAAGTACATAATGCTTATTAGGAGTTTAAGAAACATTAGTCCTCTTCCTTCTCAATACCGTTATAAGATTATTTTCCTTTCAGTATCTTTGCATTACTATTTAGCCCACTAGATAGAATTGTTCCACAACTAAAGATCACACTAAGGAAGGCAGAGAAATCGCACATAAAATTAAATTCACAATTTCCAGTTTCTTACCATGTAAATTTTTTAAGTTCAAAATCTATGCACAATTAGCCATTCATGGCTCATGGCAGTCTAGGGAATAAAAATATGAAGATAAACTACTCCCCCATTCCTATCCCAAGAAGGCATATATCTCTATATCTCCTTTATGCCTTACTGGATCACTAAGGTTAAAAAGTATATATTTAAACTAGTGATGCTCAACTAGGGGCAATTTTGTTCCCCAAAAGACATCTGGCAATATCTGGAGATATTTTTGATTGTCCCAAATGTAAAGAGTACTATTAGCATCTCATGGGTATGGATGCTGCAAAACATCCCACAATGCAAAGAACAGCTCCCCACACCAAAGAATTACCTGGCCCAAAATGTCAACAGTGCCAAGGTTGAAAAACCATGATCTAAAAAATCTAAAATATTGTAATATAGAAGCTTTCCCCCAAAAAAGTATAGTCTTGCCCCACTGTTCTTGGCCAAATTTTTATTTTTACTGAAACATAATCAGACATAAGCATCTTGATTATTTCAGATGAGAGACTCCTGGTACCATTAACTTCCTTACAAAATCCTCAATCTAACAGGGGAGGACGTAAGGCTTACTTTTCCTTGTATACCTGTACCATATAAAAAACAAGTTTTTAAATGAGCTCCAACCTTCAATTTTTAAATGCACTTTCAATTTATGAAAGCATTACTTATATCACAAAGTTAAGTTTCTTATATCTTACTTCTACCTTACTCTTGTACAAAATATTTAAAAGTTCACATTTATGTAAAAGGAAAGTACAATGTATAAGTTCATTTTAACATCATTTTTCTATATCAGGTTGACAATGAATAAAAGTTTGCTAAAATACCATACTTATGAAGCTATAGAGGAAAAGGCACATTCAGACTATTGCTGGTACAACCTTTCTGAATGCAAATTAGTAATATCTATCCAAATATCCTTTGGCCCAACAATTATACCCACCAAAAACTAATGTACATATACCTGTTCACTAAGGTGTGCAAAAGAATATTCATGCCAGCACTTCAATAATATAGAAAACAACTGGAAACAACATACATATCCACCATTAGGTGGCTAATTACAGTATATTCATATAAGGCAAGATCCTAAAGTTTTATTTATTTATTTACTTATTTATTTTTAATGTTTGTTTATTTTTGAGAGAGACAGAGAGACAGTGCAAGCAGGGGAGGGGCAGAAAGACAGGGAGACACAGAATCCGAAGCAAGCTCCAGGCTCTGAGCTGTCAGCATGAGCCAGAGGCGGAGCTCGAACCCACAAACTGCAAGATCATGACATTAGCCAAAGTTGGACGCTTAACCGACTGAGCCACCCAGGTGCCCCGATCCTAAAGTTTTTAAAATAATGAGGGAGAACTATATGTGCTAGTATAGAACAATCTCCTAGACTAAGCTAAAATAATAAATAAATAAATAAATAGCCGTGAAACAATATGCAGCTTACTAAAAAGAAAAATTATGCATACTTACACATACATCACAGATTATTGCTGGAAATACACAAAACAAAGTGGCAAGAATGACTGCCTCAAGGAAGGAGACTGAGGGCCCAGAACAGGAAGGAGACTTTTATGGGTATTGTTTGAATTTTTTTTTAACATGGGCTTATGCTTTTATTTACTGACTGTAAAACTTAAGTCACAAATTCTGAGCCTTAGTATTCTCTAACTTGAAATGACAGTAATAGCCCAGCTTATTGGTTATTGGGAAAATCAAATAAGAGAGCATAAAATTCTTTGTAAATTATAAAGCAGCACACAAAATTATAAATTAGTCCTCTGACAATTCTCCAAGCCAATTATAACAATAGTTTCTATTATTCATTCTTCTGACCAATCTCTCTAAATGTAAAGATGGGAATGTTTAAGATGAAATGTGAGTGTAATCTTAGAACACAGATTTTCACTTTATATACAGTCATTCATTTCAATTTAACCGTAGTCAAAAAAGGTTATCATGTAGAAACGCTAAATCAGCAGACTCCAGAAGAAATACACACTGTTGAAAAGAAGGTAAATAAAAAAACTATAACCATGCTCTTATAAAATCTTGGTCCTTTCTTTTTCTTCCAGTCTTTTTTCTATGCATGCTTAACTGGGTTAGATCATTTTTCTAAATAACATGTCTCCACTTTGTAACACAGCATTCAAATGACAACATTCTTCAAATTATTACAAGCTCCTAATAAAAATAATTTTTAATGAAGACATAATATTTTATCTTGTTGATAAGAGTTTAACCACTTTAAGATGCAATTCCAGTGTATGGGTTTGCCTCATAAACTCTGCTTGGATTAACTTTTCATTTATTTCTATCAACTCTCCAAGTAACCAGATATTTCTCTTTCTCTCATTCTGCCTCTCACTCAACCCATTTTCCTGCTTCTGGTTTCCAAAGTTCCAATACTAAGTGCAAAACTCACAAAACAAAGAAGTGTGTAACTGTGTTTAATTCCTTGAAAGCAAGTATAACACCTTATTTTAAGTCCTTAAATCAGACTACTAGTGAGAAAGGAGATTAGAACTATGATTTGTTACTAAATAAAGATGTTCAATCTTTTTCTACTATTTTAGCCCATTATTGTTCTGTCTGCAAATAGAGTGAAAACAAAGAAATACACTCTTAGGTTACTCCTGGGAGACTCTGTATTGGGCCAACCCAACTGTTCCTAATTAATTTTAACTATGACAACTCCTCCCAAATGCTGGACATTCCAAGCCATTTTTGAGAACGGCTGAATATCACTCAAGGAAGTATGGATTTCCTGAGTATACTGGACTGTAATTTCAGGAACAGAAGAAAAATATCATTATTGTACCCTTCCCATAGTAGGAACTCAAATAATATGTCATGTTAAATAAATACTCTTTCTGCTTCTGAGAACATGTTGTAATTTTTATGCTCTGTCCTGATATTTACTGTCATAAATGTTAAACCACTAAGATGGCACATTAATATACATCATGTATTTTTGTCTTTAATGAAATTGAAAACAAACACCACAAACTGAAATTCTGAGAGATTTTTTTCCTCCAACTACCAGTTTCTATAAAGCAGTTATTATCACTCTAGCAATTAAAAAAAAAAGCATTAAAAAGAAAAGTATTCTTAGAGCATTTATTGTTTTAGACCATTTACTAAGATTTTTTCAATTAAGTCCCATTCTAAGGGTCTCAACATTTTTTAAAATGTTTATTTATTTATTTGAGAGAGCACACAGGGGAGGGGCAGAGAGAGAGAAAGAGAAAAAATCCCAAGCATAGCAGGAGCCCAACACAGGGATTGATCTCATAAATCGTGAGATCATGACCTGAGCCAAAATCAAGAGTCTGATGCTTAACTTACTGAGCTACCCAAGCGCCCCAATATACTTCATTACATCCAAAAATGTTTTTAAAGATTCTATTTTTTTTTTTAAGTAACCTCCACTCCCAACATGGGTCTCGAACTCACAACCCCAAGATTAAGAGTCACATGCTCTACTAACTTAGCCAGCTAGGAGCCACCTAAGGATTTTTTTATTATTAAAAAAGAATTCTTGCTAAATTAAACAAGAAAACTTCAGCATAAAGCTGAACTGCAGGAAGATCATTTAAAATACTCATATCATGTCATATTTCAATAAAATAAAACTTTTAGCATCATCAAGAACACCACTTGTGTACCCACAATTGTACTGTCAACATACCAAGACATTGGCGATTCAGAGGCAAAAGACATGGCTTCCAGCCTCAAGAAGGTTACTATCTAATTAGGACAATAGGACATTTACTGGAAAAGAGCATCAAAAATACAAGGGAGCATTGGATATGCCAAGCATTTAGTACGCAGAGAAGTAGAATAAAATAGCTTTTGAAATCTTTGGTTCAAATCTCAGATCCACCACATACTAGGCTCATGTAAATTACTTCCCTCATTTGTAAAACTGAGTGTTAAATGAAGTAAAACCCCTTGCATATAGTAACACCCTTGTATATATAGTAAGTATTCCTTACATATAGTAAGAAAGACTGAGAGTATTAAGGATACAGGCTTGAGGAAGAAATGGGCAATTGGAAAAGCTTAAGGAGAGAAAGTATTAATATCTTTTTTGTAATCTATCACCACAAAGCAAAAATCACAAGATCTCTCTCACTCAAGTTTCACTTCTTACTGATTAGAATAAAATAGAATGCCTAGTGAAGACAACTGAAATTAGAAAACACTAAGGCTATATAACACTAAAGTACCCTGGGAAAGTCCCACTAGAGCTACAAATCATAGAATATGATCTATAAAAAAGAATGTTAGTGGGAAAGGTCCTTAAATCAGCTAATTCAAACTCCCCTACTGGAATGTAAGTTCCATGTTTTGTCTCCAGGAATTGTTATGTATTTTGTTCCTTAGTATAGCCGCGGTACCTAGAATAATTCCTAGCACACAGTGAATGTTCAACAACTTTTTGTTGAATGACTATTAAAATTAAGAAAATCGAGGCCCTGGAGACCTAACTCAATGCCATAGAGTTAGCTTTTGGCATATCTGAGACTGGAACTAACATTTCATTACTCTAGTATTCTATCCTCTCTAGGAGCTAGAATATAATTTAGATGATTTATTTTGGTGGCTGGGGAGTTGGCAAGTTGGTTGTCAGGCAGGGAAAGAGGAAGGAAGGAATAAATTAAAATATTTTTCACATTTTCCCCCCCAAACTGCCAGTTTTGCTTAACTGATAAAGGCAAAATATTATAAACAAGACAATCCCAGCATAGTGCCTAGCACATAATAGGTACTTAACAAATATTTGTTGAATGAAAGAACCTACTCCAAAACCATTATTATCTCACGACCAGGGGCAGAAACCAACCCAAGCATCTGTCTAATCTTTTAACTGTCACAGAGCCCTTTAAAATTTGCAGTCATTCATAAGACAGTTTTTAATCACTTTCTTCCAGATGGGCACTGAGGAAGAGAGATGAATTAAAAGACGTCCCTGCCCTGGAGGATTTCTCTCTTGAGTATGCCTATGTCTAAGTGTGTGTGTTGGGGGGGTGGAGGGGTGGGGAGTGAGGGGGGAGGCAGTGAGTATAACACAAATAGATCAATAATGAATGTGAAACCAGGCTGATTATCTTAGTTTATTTGCTTCAAGTAGTTAAAAAAATTAAATTGAAAATATACAAATTAGAAAAGTTTTAAAATAACAAGGAGGCACATTAGGGTATATTAACACTTAGGTTCTTTTTCATGTCCCTTTACATGTATCTTATTGCTTCTTAATGTCTTAAAATCAAAATATTCTAAATTGATTTAATTTGAATTATCAGTATAAAGGAACCATCAACGTACATTCTCTCATATGTGAGACACTGAAGGATAATACTGATTCAGTATTTACCATGTGTACATGTTAATATTTAAATACATAACCACAAGAACATATTTAAATTATTTAACTGTCTATAAAACTGACAGAGCCTGAAGAAAATTTCCAAAGATGAATGATAGTAAACAGAAACTAAAAACACAGTATTACCCAGGGAGAGAATAAAGTATGCACACAACTAAGAAACAGATCTATAGAAGACTTCAAGAGAACAAAAACTTCAAGAGGGGAAAACTGCCTGAATTGGCCAACACAACCAGAGAGCAGGAACCTGCCAACAGGATCTTATATAATGCAAGTCACTAACTAGACTCATAAGAAGTGAACACCCAAAAGTCAATGTTGCCACTACTCTTATTCGAGTTTCAGGATGACCCTTCCAAAGGGATTCACCGCCAAAACTAAATTGCCACATTCCAAGGATTCTCCTCTGTCATCTGCTTGTCAAAATACGATAAGCAACACCAAGAAAACTGGGAAACAAACAGACTTCACTTAGGAAACTGAGAAATCCTGCAAACTGAAGTTAGTTATTTTAACTGAGGTACATGTTTATAGGTGACTCCAGAGAAAGAAAACATTTTTTCACTCAGTTTCTCTATCCCAGAGTGCTAAATGAAACACTCCAAAGCCTTCCGCTCCAACACAGAAAACTCCAAGGCCCAAATGTATAAGCACTCACAAATCTAGGCCAAGGAGACTACAAGGTGGCAGGGAGATATAAGGCAGGAAGAAAGGCTGTGGTGGGCCTCTACGGGGCGTACATGGTCACTCCCCAGCTTTGGGGAGAACAAACTGAGAATTTGAGGTTGAGGGTGAGTTTTGGTCAGAGGAGCAGGAAGAGACTGACAGGTGCAATGTCACCCCCTCATCATCCTGAACATCATGAAAACATTACAATTGGCTTTCTTTACAGACAAGGAGGAACAAGGCTTCCCAGAGTGAATGATGTTGAAGCACAAGGTTTTCTGGGAAGCACAAGGACTGGACTCTACAACAGAAAGACAAGAGGAAAGACCCCGAGTACAGGTTCGCCCATAATGAGTGATCTCTATAGTCGTTCCCAGCACCAAGACTGGTGGAACCATCACACCTGTAAAAGGATGTTTCCCTGTTATCCGTGTGGGCAGCGATTAAGTGAAGCCCACCGGATAAGAGTAGAAGCAGGAAGAGACGGAACTGGGGGGGGTCTGACCCAGAAGGAAATCTGATCAGGAGAGGAAGAGGCTGAACTCAGGAAGAGGCTAGCAGGGTAAGCAGTTGAGAATAAGACATACTTGGAAGAGAGGCTGACTATCAGAAACTGCTGGGGAAGGGAGGGCTTTCACTGGACTCCAGTGGGAAAAGGCCAGTTTCGAGAGGAAAGACTGGCTTAGAGAGGGCGCTGGGCGTCTAGGTCTGGAAGGTGAGTATTAACTACGGGAAGCGCTCTGCATGGCCCAGAGACCAGCCTCGTGCGGAGCAAGGGCTGACCAGGGGGTGAGGCTGATCCGCGCGAGCTCAACAGGAGCTCACCTGGAGTGCGTCTGGCCTGGAAGAAGGAAACTTCCTGGCTGGGTGAAAGCTGCGTGGAGTGAGAAGGGCCAGACGTCAGCTGAGCAGGGTAGGGGGCACGGTCCACTCAGCTGTGGGACGTAGGGGCGGCGGGACCGGGCGCAGGGGTGGGGGGGGTAGTGTGGGGCGGGGTCAAGGCTGCAGCCGCGGAGCTGCGGGCTCGGGATGGCGCCCTCCCTCAGTCACAGTGTCTCACACTCGCACATATACACACGCTCTCGCTCTCACCATCGGCCACCCCGCCCGGGGCGAGAGAAACTGCCCGGGTCGGTGAACCACAGGACGGTGGGGGAGGGGGCCGGGTTGGGGACACCGGCCGACCGAGCCGGACGGGCGGGCGGCGTTACCTGTGTCAAGGAGAACTGGGCCGCCGCAGCCATGGTGTTTCCATCATGCACAGGAGGGGAAGGAAGGACGGGCAGACTGGGGCTCGGGGCGGGGAGGAGGCGGAGGGAGCGGTCAGAGGCGAGGCCCGGGCAGGCGGGCGGGCGTCTCCCCTAACTTCGACAACTTCCCTCCTCTTGCCCGCCCCGCCCCGCCTGGCCCCGCCCGCCCGGCGCCGGCGTGGCAGCGCCCAAATCCTGGCGCCGGAAATTGAGCTGCCGGACCGGAGCCTTACACAACCCCGCCTCACCCCACCCCCACCTACCGGGGCCGCCTAAGAAAACCCGGTGCGGATATAAAAGTAAGGCGGACGGGCTGTGTAGGCTTTAGGCAGGCCACCTACCTACCCTAAGCTTCTGCTTCTGAGAAATAGAGGAAATTATCGCCAAGGTCCAGGTTGCTTGTGAAAACTAAATGAGATCATGATAGAAATAACAGTACTTTATAT
The DNA here is from genome assembly GCF_014898765.1 of Herpailurus yagouaroundi. Lineage (NCBI taxonomy): Eukaryota > Metazoa > Chordata > Mammalia > Carnivora > Felidae > Herpailurus > Herpailurus yagouaroundi. The sequence continues at coordinate 41,460,069 of NW_024412388.1, forward strand.
ATGCTAGACTCTGTGCTAGACACTTTATCTTTCAAGGTTATGAATAGAAGGAACTGAGACACAAATAAGTATTTTACCTAAGGTCATACAGCTGATTAGAGAGCCAAATTAGAATCAAGGTCTGACTCCAAAACCTTTCATTTAACCAGCTGGTATTAGGATGTTATACTGAAAAAGACTTTTGGGGCACCTGGATGACTCAGTCAGTTAAGCATCTGACTCTTGATTTCGGTTCAGATCATGATCTCACGGGTTCATGAGTTCAAACCCCGCATCAGGCTCCTTGCGCTGGCAGTGGGGAGACTGCTTGGGATTCTCTCTCTCTCTCTCTCTCTCTCTCTCTCTTTCTCTCTCTCTCTCTCTTTCTCTCTCTCTCTCTGCCCCTCCCATACACTCACTCTCTCTCTTGCTCTCTCTCTCGAAAAATAAACGTAAAAAAAATTTTTTTTAAATAGAAAGAAAAAGAAGGCTTTTAAGTCATTCCATCCAGGAGCCAAAAACCAAGTGGGAAGGGTGGAGAAATAATTTTCTTGCCTGCTTGCTGCCTGACACACTTATATTGTTTAATAAAAGAGCGCCGGGACTTGCTCAGATGCCTGCAGCATACCTAACTCCTCCCATAGTGCACCCAGCAAACTTCTACTTTCTGAACACTTGCTCAAGTATCTTCCCCTCTGCAAAGCATCTCCTGACCTCTGCAAGTCAGAGTTACACACTCTTCTTTAACATTTCTTCTCTACCTTATGAAGTCGTTATCACTCTAATGACTCTTTACATCTGCCTACCCCTCTAGACTGAGAGCTCCTCAATGGCAAGGACTATTTCTGATATATCTCTATATCATCAGACCCTAGCATAAAGCATGTACTCAATAAAGACCTTTGTTCCCACCTGTGTTAAACATAACATATTCTACACTATCTCATACTGCCATCTTCAGTTGGAATTACCAACCAGTTCCTAGAAAAAAGACCTGGCTTATATGCCACCTACTTTAAGAAGACTTCTGGGAACTCCCACTTCACCTCCTAGTTGCTCTGATATGATCCTTATTATACTCTGCCTTGTTTTTAAGAATTAAGGGCTTTTCTGTACCCCACTACACTATAAAATCCTTGAGGACAGGGGGCTGACTCATTGCTACATCCCACTCTCAGTTTAGCCTACCACAGAGTAGGCCTCAACAAATGTTTTTGCCCAGAATTGGTCTTCCTTTCTCAGTCATGGTGGCTTCCCACATCAACAAACCACAACCCTATCAGGCCCATGCTCTTGTCACCATTATCATAGCGGTCCTCATTTGACCTACCAGGAGAGCCAACTGAACAAGACCCATGTGATGGAGTAAGCCTCACCTAAATTTTTAGACCTTTGCCACCATAGGCAAACCATCCCAGAAATGCCCCCAGAAACTCCTTACTCCACCCCCTTTTTACAAGGTGCAGCCATACAGAGCCAGCCATGCACGTCTGGTGAACAACCACTTATTAAAGAGTCTCCTTTGGCTTTTTTGCTGTTATCCTTTTTAACTCAAGGGGGAAAGGGAGATACTGTTTTAAACTATTCTACCTTGATATATTTATCAGCTATAACCACAACTGATGTTTCTATTTGACTCTCCTATTTTACATTATCACATTTAAGCTTCACAACAACCTTAAAAGGCATAAACCCACTTTATATATGCAGTAAATGAAGGTTACAGGGGTTAAATGACTTGTCCAAAGTTATACAGCTAATAACCAAAGCAGTATAGCATAGCAGAATAAACAGGGCTTGGACATCAGAAACATCCAGGTTACAATTCTGGCTCCACCATTTACTAGCTGTACAATCTTAGAGTTACTGTGAGGATGAATGAAGTAACATATATGAAAATGCCTAAAGATGTAGGTAGTTGTAGATGTAGATGTGGGTTAATAAGTTTGAAAGCCATGGAGTAAGTTACCATGAGAAATACAAATTCACTTGCTATTCAAAGAAGTTCCTCCAAATGATATGAAATATGAGATAATACTCCTGGTTGGATAGAGTGGAGTTCCTCATGTATAGAGTCTTCTAGAAGGCAGTTGGGGTAGTAAGGAGCATATTGGAATCATTTCGTGTGTGGCCTCAAACAAACTATTTAACCTTTTTTTTAATGATTTTATGTTTTAATTAAAATGCAATGCTAAGCCATGAACACAAGCTGATCTGCATCAGTTTCATTTCTTACTGTCCCTAAAGTTTCCAGGGCCACGTGTTATTTCTTTTTTTTTTAACTTAAAAACATTTTTTTAATTTATTTTTTACATTTACATCCAAGTTAGTTAGCATAGAGTGCAACAATGATTTCAGGTGTAGATTCCTTAATGCCCCTTACCCATTTAGCCCATCCCCCCTCCCACAACCCCTCCAGTAACCCTCTGTTTATTCTCCATATTTAAGAGTCTCTTGTGTTTTTGTCCCCCTTCTTGTTTTTATATTATTTTTGCCTCCCTTCCCTTATGTTCATCTGTTTTGTATCTTAAAGTCCTCGTATGAGTATATGATATTTGTCTTTCTCTGACTGACTAATTTCACTTAGCAGAATATCCTCTAGTTCCATCCATGTAGTTGCGAATGGCAAGATTTCATTCTTTTTGATTGCCAAGTAATACTCTGTTGTATGTATATACCACATCTTCTTTATCCATTCATCCATCGATGGACATCTGGGCTTGTTCCATACTTTGGCTATTGTTGATAGTGATGCTATAAACATTGGGGTGCATGTGCCCCTTCGAAACAGCATACCTGTATCCCTTGGATAAATACCTAGTAGTACAATTGCTGGGTCATAAGGTAGTTCTACTTTTAATTTCTTGAGAAAACTCCATACTGTTTTCCAGAGTAGCTGCACCAGTTTGCATTCCCACCAGCAGTGCAAAAGAGATTCTTTTTCTCCACATCCTCGCCAACATCTGTTGTTGCCTGAGTTGTTAATGTTAGCCATTCTGACAGGTGTGAAGTGGTATCTCATTGTGGTTTTGATTTGTAATCCCTGATGATGACTGATGTTGAGCATTTTTTCATGTGTCGGTTGGCCATCTGGATGTCTTCTTTGAAGAAGTGTCTATTCATGTCTTTTGCCCATTTCTTCACTGGATTATTTGTTTTTTGGTGTTGAGTTTGATAAGCTCTTTATAGATTTTGGATACTAACCCTTTATCTGATATGTCATTTGCAAATATCTTCTCCCATTCCATTGGTTGCCTTTTGGTTTTGCTGATTGTTTCCTTCGCTGTGCAGAGCTTTTTATTTTGATGAAAACCATTTAACCTTTTTAAGCCTTAGCTTCTCATATATAAAAAGGAGCATATCAGGGGCACCTGAGGTGGCTCGGATCATAATATCATGGTTTGTGGGTTCAAGCCCCACATCCAGCTCCTCAATGACAGTGCAGAGTCTGCTTGGGATTCTCTCTCTCTCTCCCTCTCTCTCTGCTCTTCCTCCACTCTTGCGCTTTCTTTCTGTCTCTCAATAAATAAATTTAAAAAAAAAAAAGAAAAATGAGCAGATCAATGTGGAAAATGTGGAGGAAATATAAGGAATTATTACTGTTATAATCACTGTGTGATTCATAGTAAATCAAAAACAACACATTGTATTTTTTTAGTATTGCTTTTCACAGTTTATAAATATTTTCACAAATAGTATTTAGCATAAGTCTTAGAGATGAATACATAATAAAAGTTTGTTGAAATGGACTAAATGCATAGTCTCATGTGTAGTTATTATTTGCATCTTCATTTTATCCCCATTTGACAGATATGAAAACCAAGGAACAAATATTTTATAAACAACTTGTTTAAGCAAAGGCAACTTAAAGCAGGTTTGGGCCTTGGTTAAAATAATAATAATGATAATCAGAGCCCTCAGCAAGGGAAGACAAGCTCAAAATCATTACATGGGAGTTTCCCCAGACCCCTTTCCAGACCACCAATAATTTTTACTGGCTTCCTTTTCCACTTATTGGTTCTGGTTTAAATTTAAAACTTGACATGTAATGGAGGACGGGAATGATGGTCCAAAACCCCATAAAGGCCTAGAACTTCTGGGACTGGATATTTTTTTAAATGACACACCAATGACAGTTTGCAAATGCCTGTCCCAGATCTCATCAAAGCACTGGGTCATATTCTAAATCTATTTTAAGAGAGTAAAATGTACCTACTGGAAGATATGTTGTGATCTAATTCATTGTAACAGGAATGAGCTTCATGGAGCAGACAAAAAGGGCTTACCTGTTTTTCCTGGGGCAACTTAACGTCTTTGGCTCTAAGCCTCATATTCCTCATGTGTACATTGGAGATATTAATATCTACCTTGTAGGGATGATAAAAGGGCTACAAATCATGCATAAATGTTTTATCAAAGAGCCTTGTTTGGAATAGATGCCCAGTAAGTGGTAGCTATAAGGATACCATTCTTCAAGATCACCATTTAACTCTACCCATCAGACAACTCTCCAATTACTAAGTAAGTTTTGCAGATGCATTGGCCATAAGAAAGGAGTGCCTCAAACAGCTGATGCATGTATCCCTGTTATAGGCAAGGTAGATGGTCCCTAGGTAATAAAGTTGTGTCTGATGACTTAAATCCGGATACTGACAACCAAAAAATGCTGTTTTCATGTACCTTATTTCATTTAATCCTCACAACAACCCACGGGTTATTATTAATTTTATTTTATAGAAGAGGAATTTGTCCAAATCCATAGTGACAAAGGTAGAAATTATACATAGGTCTTCCAACTCAAATGTGCTTTTTACTAGGGCATGTTGTTGGTGTCCTGTAGATATTGATCACGTCCAAGAAACCTTGATAAAATGGTGCTTTGACCACGGAAAGCTGAAGATGAGGTTCTGGGTTATAATAACCCTAAACTCAAGACAATCCTGAAGAGGAGCACTTAGACCATGAACAGCTTTGTCATTGGCCTTTCTGTCTTTCTATCCTACTCTAACTCCCACTCTTCTCCCGACCCACCCTTCAGGGACACCACAACTACTTTTATTTCTTTATATTCCAACTTTAGAGGTGACTGTCCTATCAGCTCTTCGTGAACAAGGCACATTTGTGATGTCAGCATTTAGAAATACAGGATGCTTGATTGAAACTATGGAAAAAAAGCTGAGGAGCTCTCTGAATATACAAAGAACCAGTTTATTTGCATGAGACTTTGAGAAAGGCCTTCCATATAAATGGTGCTAAGTTACAAAAACAAAAAAATTAAACTACAATTGTAGTGATAATCTGGAGCTCATGCTTGCAAGCTGTTGGTTGCATAAATATAGCCCATTATTGTTCATGTTTGCCTAGGGCAGAAAGAATATGTGAGGCTGCACAATAATAACAATTGTGCTACACAAATAACTTTCCCTGTGCCAGGAACTGAAAAGAACAAGCAGTAAGATTTTTAAATGCCACGCACACCCAGGGTGTGATAGAACATTTCAAAATTGTCTTCATCACTAATTTTTCAGGGCAACGGGGTGTCCTGGGAAGAGTCTGAATTTAGAACTGGGAAGGCCCAGTCTGGTCCAGTCTCAATTCTGCTACTTCCTAATTTTGTGAATTTGGACATGACTGTGAACTCTACCAAGCCATTGTTTCCTGCTAAACTGAAGGTAATAATAGGTAATAATACCACCTACCTGGTTGTGCTATTATAATGATTAAATGAGGTTTCATGTGAAAGCAGTTAGCCTGTAACCTGGCACACAATGGACACTAGATGAGCAGTAGCTTCTTTTTCTTCTTATTAGAGATTATTTAGGATTTGAGAAATCAGAAACAAAATAGAAATCATTTTTAAAGATCTTCCCTGGTTTACCAAAACTTACCTTAATGGGTTTTTTAAATAAAATCCACTCATCTATTAGTAATATTTATTGAGTACTACAGAGTAAGGAAGATTGTTACATTCATGTCCCAGAAGTTCCATTGGCTCCTAGTGAGCAAGCAAATGCAGTTTTATACTTGCCCTGTTTCCTTCTTTTTTCTTTCCTTGCTTGCCTTTCTTTCCTCTTTCTTTCTTTCTTTCTTTCTTTCTTTCTTTCTTTCCTTCCTTCCTTCCTTCCTTCCTTCCTTCCTTCCTTCCTTCCTTCTTTCCTTCTTCCTTTCTTTTTTTCTGTATGAAAGGTCCTGGAAACTATAAGAAACCAAAAGAACATCATGGGAAACAAAATATTTGCACTCAAGACTGCAGGTCCTTTCATCTGTGGATTTCAAAGCATTGTCTCCAACACTAATTACTAGCCCTGCTTAACATGTGGGAATGCTGAGACACCATCAAATTAAGAAGCCTGCCCTAAATCACAAGGCAAGTCAGTGGATGGGCTACAGACAGAACAAAGCTGTCCTGTTTGCCAGCTTTGGGCTCTAAAGTAGGACACATGAGAGTCAATAGAGGCTTCTCCTCATTACGAGGAGAAAAGTTTGGGGAATTCTGATTTTGTACCTTTGAATCATTTCAGTGACAAGAGCATGGGCTTTAGAGTCAACTTGGACTTCAAATCTCAGTTCAGCTTCTTAAGAACTGTGCAAAGTCAAATCATAAGTTAAGTCTTAGTTTCCTTCTCTATAAAATGGGGATATTCATTCTTACATCTAAGGATTTAGGGAGAGTTAAATGATGCAAATTTTGTGAAACTACCTGGTGCCATGTCCTGCACTTAGCAGGTTCACATAGTTGGAGAAAACTAAGACCTGCCACATACACACATAATGACAAACAACTCTTTCAGTCAAAGATTTTCTAAGCCATAATCACAGTTGTGTCTCAGTTAAAAATGATGACTGTGTACTGAACATCTTATAACACAAATAGAGGATGCCTTGTTTAGTCCATCGCTTTTCTTAATTTATTCTGTGCTTTTTTCCATAAAAAGTCCAAGCTATCAGCAAGTTTTGTTGGCTCAACCTCCAATATATATCTGAAATTCCATTTCTGTTTTCAAAATATATTCCAGATCTGACCATTTCTCTGTCTTCACTGCCACCATGACCTGTCTCCTGGGCCACTCCTAAAGCTCCTTAACTAAGCTCCCCAATTCCATGTTTGCACTTACATCTATTACCCTTATCACAGACAGAGTGATCTTTTAAAACAAACAAACAAAAAGATATTGTAATTTCTGTTTAAAACCCTCTGGGACTTCTCAGACCCCTGACCATCACTTACAAAGGGGCCAGGTCTTTCCAGGTAAAGTAGGAGTCAGCAAAGAAGAAAAAGTATGTTTTGAGCATTCTGAGATGTTTGGTGGAATGGAACATGGTGGGGATAGAAGAGGGAGGAGCTAGCAGAAAAAGATAGAGGAGATGTTAGGACATACTCAGAAGGAATCATGTCCGGTCAGAAGAGGCTTAAGGAAATGTGTTTGTCTTGAGGTTCTCAGACAAGCAAAATCATTAGTGGCCACAAAAGGGATCACTATTGTTTTGTGTTGATAACATTTTCAAATCTAGTTACCTTGATTTTTATAAAGGACAATATGTAATCTATTTTACCCTTTCAAAAGGAAGTCAAGAACCCTGACATCAGGACAGTAGTTAAGAGGATGGGCTTTGGAATCAGACAAATTTGAGATTAGATCAAGGTCCTCTACTTATAAACTATAACAGCATGGACAATTTACTAAAAGTCTTTGAGCCTCAGTTTTATGGAAACTACATCCGAGTGATAAAGGAAATTAAATGGACAATGCTTATAAAGCACATTACACGGTGTCTGGCACATGGGAATAAGTGCTCAACAAATGGGGACTATCACATTATGGTTATGACAATGATAATTAATGATTTGCTTATCCTTATAATTGTCCCATGTTGTCTAACTTTACTAATAAACACTGTCAATGTCTTCACCCCTAACAGAGATCTGAAGTAAATCTGTCAAATTTTGAAAATCTCAGGAGACTGTCCTCATTCATAGAAACATTTGGCCCTGAGAGATAAAAAAAAAAAAAAAAAAAGGTACCTATTTCACTGAAGGCACTGTCCACTCTATCCTACAGTCCAGAAAATCAAAGTATGTAAAGAGAGGAGTAGCATGATGTTTGCATTTAACTGTATATGAATGTAATTATATGCCTTCAGTGCTCAGTGTTTAAAGAAAGGGGGTTTTGTTGTTACTTTCAATATTATCTCTATATGCAAGCCAAGGATTTCAGCTGATGCTCAACCAGAGAAGCAAGGATTTGATTTAAGCCCGAAGAAAATAATTGGCTGTGTTGAGCTTATGCAGACACAATGTGTCTGTATATTATACTGAATAATTTCTAGAATTTTTCTGAAATAATTCTGACAATACAAAAGTTTTGCCTTACTAAGTGTCAAGCTTAACCTCAAGTAAGATACAGCTGTTCTTTTTGCAAAATTATATTCTATAAGTAGGTAAGATGAAGGAAGTAAATGATTAAGAGCACGGGTTTTGTGTCGCAGACTTGGTTTCAAATTCTGGGAACTTAGGCAAGTTACTTAACTACTCTGCCCCTCATGTGTGAAATGGAAATGATAATCCCTACCTCACTACATATTTTGGGTAGTTTTGTTACATCAAAATGCAGTGGGGTCTAGAAAATCATCAACTTTGAAGAATTGGATTCAAGAAAACCAATAGTTTTTGAAAGGCTATAAATTTGAATTTCTATATAAAACAAATTATCTCTATAATTAAATGTCTACCCAAAGGACACTGAGAAAAAACATTTTTTTACTACTTAACAGAGAAGATTCTGATTGGAACTTCAAGGGAACAGTAATTATTTCAGGCCTATAAGGGAACATTGAACAACATCCTGCAAACTCCTAGCCTAGTAGGCTCATTTTCAGACCACTGATTAGAACTACCAAGGACAGGTTTACTGAAGTATGGGACTTATAAAGAGCAGATAAATAGGCTTCTACCCATTTATTAATTTATTCAACAAGTTAACTTTTAAGTATATACTATGCCCCAAGCATTTTGCAAGGTAGGGGAGTTATAAAAGTGTATAAGGCATAGTCTCCACCCTTAAGGAGCACATGGCCTAGAAAGGAAGACAGACAAGCAAAATGGCAATTATAAATGCAATGTAATAAAGTTAAAAGAATAAGATCCCAGTGATGTGGAAATACACTGGAGGAATGTAACATCTGCACTGTGGGACAAGGGAGGGGAGGCTTCCTAGTAGAAGTTGTGTACAAGCTGAGATCTGGAGCATGAGCAGAAATTACCTTGAAGCAAGGGATAGATGGAGAGTGGAGTGTATCAGGCACAGGGAATAATGTGCACAAAGGCCCAGAAGCAAAAAAGAGCAAGGAGCTGGGAAAAATACTGTGATTCAGTTGGGTCAGATTTTAAGGATGCAAAGCTAACATGAGATGCAAGTAAGTAAATGAGAAGTGAAATCTTTATTCTTTTTTTATTTATTTAAAAAAAAATTTTTTTTACTGTTTTATTTTATTTTTGAGACAGAGAGAGACAGAGCATGAGTGGGGGAGGGGCAGAGAGAGAGAGAGAGGGAGACACAGAATCCGAAGCAGGCTCCAGGCTCCGAGCTGTCAGCACAGAGCCCAATGCGGGGCTCGAACTCACAGACAGTGAGATCGTGACCTGGGTCAAAGTCGGAAGCTCAACTGACTGAGCCACCCAGGTGCCCCTATTCTTTTAAAAAAAAAAAAAATTTTTTTTTAACGTTTATTTATTATTGAAAGACAGAAAGAGACAGAGCGTGAGCAGGAGAGGGGCAGAGAAAGAGAGGGAGACACAGAATCTGAAGCAGGCTCTAGGCCCTGAGCTGTCAGCACAGAGCCCGACAGAGGGCTCAAACTCACAAACAGTGAGATCATGACCTGAGCTGAAGTCGGACACTTAACCCACTGAGCCACCCAGGTGCCCCTGTGAAATCTTTATTCAAAGGGCAACGTGGAGTCATTGAGAGGTTTCAAGGTTGGGAAATAAAAACCCAAAATTGTGTTTTAGAAAGGTCACTCTCAGGGCGCCTGGGTGGCTCAGCCAATTAAGCGTCTGACTTCGACTCAGGTCATGAGTTCAAGCCCCACGTCGGGCTCTGTGCTGACAGCTCAGGGCTGGGAGCCTGCTTTGGATTCTGTGTCGCCCTCTCTCTCTCTGTGCCTCCCCATCTCACACTCCGTCTCTTTCTGTCTCTCAAAAATGAATAAATGTTAAAAAAATATATTAAAAAAAGAAAGAAAGGTCATTCTCTTCAACATTGTACTGGAGGTTCTAACTAGGGCAATTATGCAAGAAAAAGATATGAAAGGCATCCAAATTGGAAAGATGTGAACTATCTTTATTCACAAGTGAGATGATCTTGTATGTATGGAAATTCCAAAGGAACAGCAAAAAATTTATTAGAATAAACAAATTCAGCAAGATTGCAAAATTCAAGATCAATAGCAGTTGTATTTCTATATACTAGCAATGAATAATAGGAAAATGGAATTAAGATGATAATTTTATTACCAATAGCATCAAAAAGAAACGTACCTGAGAATAAATTTAAAAGAAGACATTTAAGACTTACAACTGATAACTCTAAAACATCACTGAAAAAAAATTAAAAAGACCTAATAAATGCAGACTTTTCCTGTTCATGGATTAGAAAACTCAAGGCTGTTGAGATGTCAATCTTGCAAAAGATTCAGAATAGCCAATCTTGAAAATGAAGAACAAAGTTGAAAGATTCACACTCCCCGATTTCAAAGTTACCACTAAAGTAGAGTAACCAAGGCAGCTATTGGTTATTGCCATAAGGAGGTATTGGCATAAGGAAAGACATATAAATCAATGAAACAGAATTGAAACTTCAAAAATAAACCCATACGTTTATGGTCAATTGGTTTTCCTTTTTTTTAAGTAATCTCTACACCCAACATGGAGCTCAAACTCACAATCCCACAAGATCAAGAGTCTCATGCTCTACAAAAGAGCCAGCCAGGTACCCCTATGGTCACTTGATTTTCTTTTTTTTTTTTTTAATGTTTACTTATTTTTGAGAGAGACAGAGACAGAATCTGAGTGCGTTGGGGCAGAGAGAGAGGGAGGCACAGAATCCGAAGCAGGCCCCAGGCACCAAGCTATCAGCACAGAGCCTGATGCAGGGCTCGAACTCATGAGCTGTGAGATCATGCCCTAAGCCAAAGTCGGATGCTCAACCGACTGAGCCAGCCAGGTGCCCTGGTCACTTGATTTTGAACAAGAGTGCCAAGACAATTCAGAGTTCAAGACAATTCAATGGGGAAAAGAATAGTTTTTTTCAACAAATGGTATTTGGACAGCTGGATATCCACATGCAAAAGAATGAAGTTGGGCCCCAACCTCATTCCATATATCAAAATAGTTCATTGATATAAAATGTAAGTCTATAAAGCTCTTAGAAGAAAGTAAGTTCCCTAACTCTAAAACATTAAGAGGAAAACATAGTTGTAAATCTTCATGACTTTGGATTAAGCAATGCTTTCTTAGCTATAACACCAAAAGCATAAGCAACAAAAGGAAAAATAGATCAATTGAACATCAAAATTTAAAACTTTTGTGCTTCAAAGGGCACCATGAAGAAAATGAAGACAATCCAAGGAATGGGAGAGTATTTTTGCAAATTATATGTCTGATAAATAAATTGGTCAGAATATATTTAAAAAGTCTTACAGCTCAACAATAAGAAGATACATAACCCAATTTTAAAAATTGGGTAGGGGCTCCTGGGTGCCTCAGTCACTTAGATGTCCTACTCTTGGTTTTGGCTCTGGTCATGATCTCACAGTTAAGAGAATAGCCTGCTTGGAATTCTCTCTCTCCCTCTCTATCTGCCCCTTCCCCCCTCAAAATAAATAAACATTAAAATTTTTTTTTAATTTTAATGTTTTTTTTAGATTTATTTTTGAGAGAGAGAGAGACAGAGTATGAGTGGAGGAGGGGCAGGGAGAGAGGGAGACAAAGAATCCAAAGCAAGCTCCAGGCTCTGAGCTGTCAGCACAGGCCTGACATGCGGTTCAAAATTCGTGAACCACGAGATCATGACCTGAGTGGAAGTTGGGTGCTTAACCGAATGAGCCACTCAGGAGCCACAACATTTTTTTAAATGGGTAAATTATTTGAATAGGCATTTCTCCAAAGAATATGTACATGTGACCAAAAAAAAAATGCACAAAATATGCTCAACAGCTCACATCATTAATCGTTATGGAAATGCTAATCATAACCACAGTGAAATAGCACTTTACACCTACTAAAATGGTTACAATTTTTAAGTGGATAATAACAACTGCATATCTACATGCAAAAGAACGTTGTTGAGATTGTTATAATAATCTAGTATTGGGGTGTCTGGGTGGCTCAGTCGGTTAAGTGTTCAACTCTTTATCTCAGCTCAGGTCATAATCTCACAAACTACGAGATCGAGCCCCTCATCTGCCTTGTTAGCACAGAGGCTGCTTGGGATTCTCTCTCTACCTCTCTCTCTGCTCCTCCCCTGCTCGTGCTTGCTCTCTCTCAAAATAAATAAATAACCTTAAAAATAATAATAAACCAGTATTGGCAAGGATGTGGAGAAATTGGACTCTCCATACATTTCTGGTGGAAATATACAATGATACAGCCACTCTGGAAGACAATTGGGCAGTTCCTCAAAGAGTTAAACAAAGAGTTATCATATGCCCCAACAATTCTACTCTTAAGTATATAGCCAAGGGAATTAAAAACATATGTCTGCATAAAAAACATGTACATGAATATTCATAATAATGTTATTTATAATAACAAAAAGTGTAAAAAAACAAATGTCCATCATTGATGAATAGATAAATACACATGGTATATCTGCACAATGGAGTACTATTCAGCAATAAAAAGGAATGAAGTACTGATAAATGCTACAACATGGATGAACCTTGAGAACATTATGCCACGTGAAAAAAGCCAGATATAAAAGGCTTTCATGCCCCACATTGTATGATTCTATGTATATGAAATGTCCAGAATAGGCAAATCCATGAAGACAGAAGTAGATTAACAGTTGTCAGAAGCTGAGAGAAAGGGAAATGAAGAGTAACTGCTAATAGATATAGGGTTTCTTTTTGGAGTGATAAAAATGATCTGCAATTAGATAATGACGATGGTTGTGACTGAATATACTAAAAACCACTTAATTGTGCATTTGAAAACAAAACAAAAAGAAACAGATGTCACTCTGGCTCTGTGTATAGGATGGAGCAGTGAGGTCAAGGATGTTTTAAAGAGATACAGATAAGAGTTGTTGGAGCCACAACTATAGCAGAGGCAGTGGTGATATACTTAAGAGGACTGACTATAGAGATATAAAGAAGGCAAAATACCATAGTGGTTAAAGTTGTGGGCTGTAAATAAAAGCACATCCTGGGGCGCCTGGGTGGCGCAGTCGGTTAAGCGTCCGACTTCAGCCAGGTCACGATCTCGCGGTCCGTGAGTTCGAGCCCCGCGTCAGGCTCTGGGCTGATGGCTCAGAGCCTGGAGCCTGTTTCCGATTCTGTGTCTCCCTCTCTCTCTGCCCCTCCCCCGTTCATGCTCTGTCTCTCTCTGTCCCAAAAATAAATAAAGGTTGAAAAAAAAAAAATTTAAAAGCACATCCTGATTCCAACTTCAGCTCTACTACTTGCTAGTTGTATGATTTAAGTTCCTTAGCCTTAAATCTAAAGCCTAAGTTTCTGAGCCGCAGTTCCCTCATCTATAAAATAAAGATGATAAAAAATAGAATCTACCTCACAGAGCTATCATGAGGATTTGTTCATTAATTCAAGAAACAGTTATTCAGTACCTACTATGTGCTAAGCTCTGTCCTAGGTACTGAGGATATGGCAGTAAACAAAACAGACAAATCTCTGTCTTCATGTAGCTTATATAAATTATTTATGAAAGTACAAATATATGTAATATATATAATCATAAGTTGATAAGGAGAAAAACATATCAGGGAAGAAAGAAAGATGGATGGGAAAGAATATGAGAAGGAAGAGTGTTTGGGATTTTAAGGGTGGTCAGAAAGGTCCCATGGATAAGGGAACATTAGAGAAAAGACTTTAAGTAAGAGACTGACAAAGAGTATATCTAGGGTGGGGAGCAATCAAGGCAAAAAGAACAGCAGTGCAGGGCAGGAGTATGCCTAGTGGATTGGGGAAATATGAAGGACACCAATATGGCTGGGGTAGAGTGAGGGAAAGGGTGAATGATTAAGAAAGGAAGTCACAGGAAGACTGCAGGAAGATGGCGGCGTAGGAGGACGCTGGGCTCACCGCGCGTCCTGCTGATTACTTAGATTCCACCTACACCTGCCTAAATAACCCAGAAAACCGCCAGAGGATTAGCAGAACGGAGTCTCCGGAGCCGATTAGCAGAACGGAGTCTCCGGAGCCAAGGGCAGACGAGAGGCCCACGGAAGAGGGTAGGAAGGGCCGCAAGGCGGCGCACGCTCCACGGACTGGCGGGAGGGAGCCGGGGTGGAGGGGCAGCCTGCCAGCCAAGCAAAGCTCCCGAGTCTGGCTGGCAAAAGTGGAGGGGCCAGATGGAGTGTGTTCCGACAGCAAGTGCGACTTAGCGTCTGGGAGGTCATAAGTTAACAGCTCTGCTCAGAAAGTGGCTGGAGGACAAAGGGAGGGAGAGTTGCTGAGCCCCCGGACGACAGAGCTCAGTTCGGTGGGGAACAAAGGCGGTCACCAGCGCCATCTCCCTCGCCCATCCCCCACCCAAAATCCCAAAGGGAACCAGTTCCTGCCAGGGAACTTGCTCACTCCGTGCAAACACCCAACTCTGTGCTTCTGCGGAGCCAAACCTCCGGCAGCGGATCTGACTCCCTCCAGCTGCCACAGGGCCCCTCCTGAAGTGGATCACCTAAGGAGAAGCAAGCTAAGCCTGCCCCTCCTGCCCCCGTGCACCTTGCCTACCCACCCCAGCTAATATGCCAGATCCCCAGCACCACAAGCCTGGCAGTGTGCAAGTAGCCCAGAAGGGCCACGCCACCCCACAGTGAATCCCGCCCCTAGGAGGGGAGAAGAGAAGGCACACACCAGTCTGACTGTGGCCCCAGCGGTGGGCTGGGGGCAGACATCAGGTCTGACTGCGGCCCCGCCCACCAACTCCAGTTATACACCACAGCACAGGGGAAGTGCCCTGGAGGTCCTCACCACTCCAGGGACTATCCAAAATGACCAAACGGAAGAATTCCCCTCAGAAGAATCTCCAGGAAATAACAACAGCTAATGAACTGATCAAAAAGGATTTAAATAATATAACAGAAAGTGAATTTAGAATAATAGTCATAAAATTAATCGCTGGGCTTGAAAACAGTATAGAGGACAGCAAAGAATCTCTTGCTACAGAGATCAAGGGATTAAGGAACAGTCACGAGGAGCTGAAAAACGCTTTAAACGAAATGCAAAACAAAATGGAAACGACGACGGCTCGGATTGAAGAGGCAGAGGAGAGAATAGGTGAACTAGAAGACAAAGTTATGGAAAAAGAGGAAGCTGAGAAAAAGAGAGATAAAAAAAACCAGGAGTATGAGGGGAAAATTAGAGAACTAAGTGCTACACTAAAAAGAAATAATATATGCATAATTGGTATCCCAGAGGAGGAAGAGAGAGGGAAAGGTGCTGAAGGGGTACTTGAAGAAATTATAGCTGAGAACTTCCCTGAACTGGGGAAGGAAAAAGGCATTGAAATCCAAGAGGCACAGAGAACTCCCTTCAGATGTAACTTGAATCGATCTTCTGCACGACATATCATAGTGAAACTGGCAAAATACAAGGATAAAGAGAAAATTCTGAAAGCAGCAACGGATAAACGTGCCCTCACATATAAAGGGAGACCTATAAGACTCGTGACTGATCTCTCTTTTGAAACTTGGCAGGCCAGAAAGGATTGGCACGATATCTTCAGTGCGCTAAACAGAAAAAATATGCAGCCGAGAATCCTTTATCCAGCAAGTCTGTCATTTAGAATAGAAGGAGAGATAAAGGTCTTCCCAAACAAACAAAAACTGAAGGAATTTGTCACCACTAAACCAGCCCTACAAGAGATCCTAAGGGGGATCCTGTGAGACAAAGTACCAGAGACGTCACTACAAGCATAAAACATACAGACATCACAATGACTCTAAACCCGTATATTTCTATAATAACACTGAATGTAAATGGATGAAATGCACCAACCAAAAGACATAGGGTATCAGAATGGATAAAAAAACAAGACCCATCTATTTGCTGTCTACAAGAGACTCATTTTAGATCTAAGGACACCTTTAGATTGAGAGTGAGGGGATGGAGAACTATTTATCATGCTACTGGAAGCCAAAAGAAAGCTGGAGTAGCCATACTTATATCAGACAAACTAGACTTTAAATTAAAGGCTGTAACAAGAGATGAAGAAGGGCATTATATAATAATTACAGGGTCTATCCATCAGGAAGAGCTAACAATTATAATTGTCTATGCGCCGAATACCGGAGCGCCCAAATATATAAAACAATTACTCATAAACATAAGCAACCTTATTGATAAGAATGTGGTAATTGCAGGGGACTTTAACACTCCACTTACAGAAATGGATAGATCATCTAGACACACGGTCAATAAAGAAACAAGGGCCCTGAATGAGACATTCATCCCAAAATTTAGAACTCTGCATCCCAAAGCAACAGAATATACTTTCTTCTCGAGTGCACATGGAACATTCTCCAAGATAGATCATATACTGGGTCACAAAACAGCCCTTCATAAGTTTACAAGAATTGAAATTATACCATGCATACTTTCAGACCACAATGCTATGAAGCTTGAAATCAACCACAGGAAAAAGTCTGGAAAACCTCCAAAAGCATGGAGGTTAAAGAACACCCTACTAACGAATGAGTGGGTCAACCAGGCAATTAGAGAACAAATTAAAAAATATATGGAAACAAACGAAAATGAAAATACAACAATCCAAACGCTTTGGGAGGCAGCGAAGGCAGTCCTGAGAGGAAAATTGTAATCCAGGCCTATCTCAAGAAACAAGAAAAATCCCAAATACAAAATCTAACAGCACACCTAAAGGAAATAGAAGCAGAACAGCAAAGGCAGCCTAAACCCAGCAGAAGAAGAGAAATAATAAAGATCAGAGCAGAAATAAACAATATAGAATCTAAAAAAACTGTAGAGCAGATCAACGAAATCAAGAGTTGATTTTTTGAAAAAATAAACAAAATTGACAAACCTCTAGCCAGGCTTCTCAAAAAGAAACGGGAGATGACCCAAATAGATAAAATCATGAATGAAAATGGAATTATTACAACCAATCCCTCAGAGATACAAACAATTATCAGGGAATACTATGAAAAATTATATGGCAACAAGTTGGACAACCTGGAAGAAATGGACAAATTCCTGAACACCCACACTCTTCCAAAACTCAATCAGGAGGAAATAGAAAGCTTGAACAGACCCATCACCAGCGAAGAAATTGAATCGGTTATCAAAAATCTCCCAACAAATAAGAGTCCAGGACCAGATGGCTTCCCAGGAGAGTTCTACCAGACGTTTAAAGCAGAGATAATACCTATCCTTCTCAAGCTATTCCAAGAAATAGAAAGGGAAGGAAAACTTCCAGACTCATTCTAGGAAGCCAGTATTACTTTGATTCCTAAACCAGACAGAGACTCAGTGAAAAAAGAGAACTACAGGCCAATATCCCTGATGAATATGGATGCAAAAATTCTCAATAAGATACTAGCAAATCGAATTCAACAGAATATAAAAAGAATTATTCACCATGATCAAGTGGGATTCATTCCTGGGATGCAGGACTGGTTCAACATTCGCAAATCAAACAACGTGATACATCACATTAACAAGAAAAAAGAGAAGAACCATATGATCCTGTCAATCGATGCAGAAAAGGCCTTTGACAAAATCCAGCACCCTTTCTTAATAAAAACCCTTGAGAAAGTCGGGATAGAAGGAACATACTTAAAGATCATAAAAGCCATTTATGAAAAGCCCACAGCTAACATCATCCTCAACGGGGAAAAACTGAGAGCTTTTTCCCTGAGATCAGGAACACGACAGGGATGCCCACTCTCACCGCTGTTGTTTAACATAGTGCTGGAAGTTCTAGCATCAGCAATCAGACAACAAAAGGAAATCAAAGGCATCAAAATTGGCAAAGATGAAGTCAAGCTTTCGCTTTTTGCAGATGACATGATATTATACATGGAAAATCCGATAGACTCCACCAAAAGTCTGCTAGAACTGATACATGAATTCAGCAAAGTCGCAGGATACAAAATCAATGTACAGAAATCAGTTGCATTCTTATACACTAACAATGAAGCAACAGAAAGACAAATAAAGAAACTGATCCCATTCACAATTGCACCAAGAAGCATAAAATACCTAGGAATAAATCTAACCAAAGATGTAAAGGATCTGTATGCTGAAAACTATAGAAAGCTTATGAAGGTAATTGAAGAAGATTTAAAGAAATGGAAAGACATTCCCTGCTCATGGATTGGAAGAA
Source organism: Herpailurus yagouaroundi (assembly GCF_014898765.1). NCBI lineage: Eukaryota > Metazoa > Chordata > Mammalia > Carnivora > Felidae > Herpailurus > Herpailurus yagouaroundi. Next base: position 41,478,622 of record NW_024412388.1, read on the forward strand.
TAAATATTGTCAAAATGTCAATACTACACAAAGCTATCTACACATTCAATGCAATCCCAATCAAAATGGCACCAGCATTCTTCTCGAAACTAGAACAAGCAATCCTAAAATTCATATGGAACCACAAAAGGCCCCGAATAGCCAAAGTAATTTTGAAGAAGAAGACCAAAGCAGGAGGCATCACAATCCCAGACTTTAGCCTCTACTACAAAGCTGTCATCATCAAGACAGCATGGTATTGGCACAAACACAGACACATAGACCAATGGAATAGAATAGAAACCCCAGAACTAGACCCACAAACGTATGGCCAACTCATCTTTGACAAAGCAGGAAAGAACATCCAATGGAAAAAAGACAGTCTCTTTAACAAATGGCGCTGGGAGAACTGGACAGCAACATGCAGAAGATTGAAACTAGACCACTTTCTCACACCATTCACAAAAATAAACTCAAAATGGGTAAAGGACCTGAATGTGAGACAGGAAACCATCAAAACCCTAGAGGAGAAAGCAGGAAAAGACCTCTCTGACCTCAGCCGTAGCAATCTCTTACTCGACACATCCCCAAAGGCAAGGGAATTAAAAGCAAAAGTGAATTACTGGGACCTTATGAAGATAAAAAGCTTCTGCACAGCAAAGGAAACAACCAACAAAACGAAAAGGCAACCAACGGAATGGGAAAAGATATTTGCAAATGACATTTCGGACAAAGGGCTAGTATCCAAAATCTATAAAGAGCTCACCAAACTCCACACCCGAAAAACAAATAACCCAGTGAAGAAATGGGCAGAAAACATGAATAGACACTTCTCTAAAGAAGACATCCGGATGGCCAACAGGCACATGAAAAGATGCTCAACGTCACTCCTCATCAGGGAAATACAAATCAAAACCACACTCAGATATCACCTCACGCCAGTCAGAGTGGCCAAAATGAACAAATGAGGAGACTATAGATGCTGGAGAGGATGTGGAGAAACGGGAACCCTCTTGCACTGTTGGTGGGAATGCAAATCAGTGCAGCCACTCTGGAAAGCAGTGTGGAGGTTCCTCAGAAAATTAAATATAGACCTACCCTATGACCCAGCAATAGCACTGCTAGGAATTTATCCAAGGCATACAGGAGTACTGATGCATAGGGGCACTTGTACCCCAATGTTTATAGCAGCACTCTCAACAATAGCCAAATTATGGAAAGAGCCTAAATGTCCATCAACTGATGAATGGATAAAGAAATTGTGGTTTATATACACAATGGAATACTACGTGGCAATGAGAAAGAATGAAATATGGCCTTTTGTAGCAACGTGGATGGAACTGGAGAGTGTGATGCTGAAATAAGCCATACAGAGAAAGACAGATACCATATGGTTTCACTCTTATGTGGATCCTGAGAAACTTAACAGAAACCCATGGGGGAGGGGAAGGAAAAAAAAAAAAGAGGTTAGAGTGGGAGAGAGCCAAAGCATAAGAGACTGTTAAAAACTGAGAACAAACTGAGGGTTGATGGGGGGTGGGAGGGAGGGGAGGGTGGGTGATGGGTATTGAGGAGGGCCCCTTTGGGATGAGCACTGGGTGTTGTATGGAAACCAATTTGACAATAAATTTCATATATTGAAAAAAAAATAGAAAGGAAGTCAGAGAGATTATAGTATCCTACATCAAGTTAGGCCTTATGGACCATTTTAAAGACTTTGCCTTTTACACTGAATGAGATGGAAAGTTACGGGAGTTTTGAACAGAGGAAGAACATAGTATAGCTTAGGTTTAAAAAAGATTATTTGGACTACTGTGGGAAAAATATAGTGTAGATAACAAGAGCAGAAAGCAGTAAAATAAATATGATATTGTTACAACAATCCAGATATGATGATGACTTGGGCCAGAGAGTTAGCAATTGGAGGTGGGGAAGAATGGGAGTTAGGGGAAGAAGTGGTAGGAAGTGGTCAGATCTGTATATATTTTGAAGGTAGAGCCTACTTGGTTTGCTAAAGATCTGAGGTATGAGAGAAGAAAAGAGTCAAGGATGATGCTTGGTTTTTGCCAGGTTTTTGCCTAATGGGGTGAGATGGGGGAAAACTGTGGAAAAACCCAACTTGGGGAGAACATCAGGAATTTTGTCTTGCTCTAGGTTTGCTTTTTAGCAAACCTTTTAAAAGCAAAGCTTTTTAGGTTCTTTAAAATTTTTTTTTATTATTTTAGAGAGAGAGAGAGAGCAGGGTAGAGGCAGAGGGAGGGAGAATTTTAAGTAGGCTCCATGGTCAGCATGGAGGCTGATGCAGGACTTGATCCCAAGACCCTGGGATTATGACCTGAGCCAAAATCAAGAATTGGACACTCAACTGACTGAACACCCAGGTGCCCCATAAGTTTGAGATACTTTTTAAACATCTAAGTTGAAATGTCAAGAATGCAATTGGAATAAAAGTGTGGAGTTCAGAGGGCCAATAACTTTAAAACCATGAGACTGGGTAAGACTATCTGTACAAAGAGTGTCTGTAGATCCAACAAGTCCAACTGCAGCCACTCCAATGTTAGAGATCAAGGAAATGAAGTAGAACTAGCAAAAGAGAGGGAACTGAGAAAGAGCAACCACCAGTGAGTTTACAGCAAAAGCAGGAGAGCATGGTGTCTGCCCTGGAACCAAATAAAGACAAATGTTTCAAGAAGAAATGAGGAAGGAAGGAGGAAGTTAGCAAATGTGCCTGATCTGATCATAGAGCTACTTAGATAAGAACTGAGAATTGACCTCCAAATTTATCCACATGGAGTTCTTTGGTGACCTTGGTAAAAAGAGCTTTAGTTAAGGGAGGGGATAAAACCTGATTAAAGTGGACTCTAGAAAGAATGAAAAGGTAGGACTTGAAATCAAGGAATAATATATAATTCTTTACAGATATTTGACTGAAATGAAGAGCAGAGAAATAATGTGTTAGCTAGAAGGGAATATGGAGTCAAGAGAATATTCTTTTTTTAATATTAGATATACTATAGTGCTTTTTTAAGCTGATGGGATGATCCTTTGGAAAGGGAAATATGATGAGATAGATAAGAGAGAGAACTGCTGGAGCATAAGGGAAAGGATTGGCTTTCAGAGTACCACTGAGAGGACAGGAATATGCAGGCATGGATGAAGGTGGGTGGGTTATCTGCTGAGAGGGAACAGAAAGAAGAAGGTACTGGAAGTTTGAAGGGAAAAAAGGTATGAAATAATCATTTAGGGAAAGTAGATGGACTATTAAATAAAATGATTACCAGATAGCAGTAAAGGATCACTTGAGATTAGTGGTAATGAATTTGTAGAGTCCAGTTGACATCATTGTGGGTTTTCTTCAACAACTTTCCAAAAGGTAGAGAGTAGGTGGAGAGTTAGATTGTCCTGGGTAGGAGTTTTGTGAGGCAAAATAACAAAGCAACAAGAGCAAAAGAGAAGAAGACATATCAAGGGAATTATTATAACATTGGACATTGGAATTTAAGTGGGTAAGAAAAGAAGTAAGGATATAAGATGGGTAAGGAATGGTCAAGAGGTGTTGGGATCACTGGTCCAGGGGTTATCAGAGCACTGTTAGAGTTGGGATGTTGGAAGGAGTGAGCTGGAAAGGCAGGAGTGGTAGAAAAATAAGAAAGAACATTGGTAGGGGTGCCTGGGTGGCTCAGTCAGTTAAGCATCCGACTCTTGATTTCAGCTCAGGTCATGATCTCACAGTTGTGAGATTGAGCCCTGCATGGGGCTCTGCACTGAGAGAAAAGCCTGCTTAGATTCTTACCCACCCTCTCCCTCTGCTCCTCCCCAACTTGCATGCCCCCTCTCTCTTCCTCTCTCCTCTCTCCCTCAGAAGCAAAATGTTTAAAAAGAAAGATTAGTAGATTACTAATAAATGGAAACACTCCCTAAGAAATAATAGTAGTATTAAGACCCAGTCTATGCCTTCCAAGTGCTCATTATGTAGTGCAGAAGAAAAGGCAGAAATGAATGCTCAAGATAAGTACATGCAATGCCTGTGGGGGCCAAAAGGAATCTTCAAGTAAATGTGAGGGTCAGATCAAGGAAAAACATCCAAAGAAGGTGGCATTTGAGGTGAACCTCAAAATGGAGCACGTGCAGAGCACAGCCTGATATACCACAGCACTTAAACTATTGCAGCAAGTGTTCAGAAAGCAGTGGTTGGAGGGGCATGTGGGTGGCTCAGTCAGTTAAGCGTCAGCTTTGGCTCAGGCCATGATCTTGCAGTCCGTGGGTTCCATGCCTGCATCAGGCTCTGCGCTGACAGCTTAGAGCCTGGAGCCTGCTTCAGATTCTATGTCTCCCTCTCTCTCTGCCTCTCCCCTGGTCACACTCTGTCTTTCTCTCTCTCTCTCAAAAATAAATAAACATTAGAAAAGTTTTGCAGGGGAAGGAAAAAAAAGAAAGGTTAGAGAGGAAAGCAGCCAAATCATAAGAGACTCTTAAAAACTGAGAACAAACTGAGGGTTGATGGGGGGGATGGGAGGGAGGGGAGGGTGGGTGATGGGTATTGAGGAGGGCACCTGTTGGGATGAGCACTGGGTGTTGTATAGAAACCAATTTGACAATACATTTCATATTTAAAAAAGAAAAAGAAAGAAAGAGAAAGAAAGAAAGAAAGAAAGAAAGAAAGAAAGAAAGAAAGAAAGAAAGAGAAAGAAAGAGAGAAAGAAAAAGAAAGAAAGAAAGAAAGAAAGAAAGAAAGAAAGAAAGAAAAAGAAAACCGTGGTTGGTGCATGGGATGGGAACTATGGCAGGACATGAGACTAAAGCATGGGCTGGGGCCAGGTTAGGCTGGTAATAGTGTGAGCATTTGAAACATCAGGCTGATGTGTGAGCATTTTTCTACAGGTAATAGTTACCTGTAGTACCTGTAGAGGTTAGGAGCCCTTCTGCATAATTGAGCCCACTTGTTAGCATGATAAGAAGTCATATTGGTTTCTGTATTTTAATCAATCTAAAAGTGCTTTCTTCTCCATTATATATTATGTCATATTTATAGTTTTGTACTTCTCTTGGATTTTCTGATTGTCCTTGTAAGATCATCTCTAGTCTACTGCATTGATACTGTTATTTCTCTCCAAATAATGTATTGCCACATGCCCATTCCCTTTTTTTCCAACTTCATCTTCCAACTTCAACTTCATCCCCCAGTGTTGGTAGGAAAGTCTAATTATGTGACCCCTTTAGGCCCTACCAGAAAGGGGTAGGAAATAGGTTGGTTGTGATCAGAACTATGCTGTCCAGAGCATTAGGACTAGTCAAAGTGGACAAGATTTGGGCCGCCTGAGTGGCTCAGTCGGTTAATCGTCCGACTTCAGCTCAGGTCATGATCTCATGGTCCGTGAGTTTGAGCCCCGCTGTGCTGCCAGCTCAGAGCCTGGAGCCTGCTTCGGATTCTGTGTCTCCCTCTCTCTCTCTCTGCCACTCCCCTGCTCATGCTCTGTCTCTCCGTCTCAAAGATAAATAAAAATATTTTTTAAAAAATTAGCAAAACAAAACAAAACAAAGTGGACAAGATTTGAAGGTGAAGAGTCAAATCCTCCCAGGGTAGAAGAAGACATAAGGGGCACAGTCTCACAACAGAGGTCACAATTTTTTCAGGAACTCAGTATCAGTACCAATGATGGGGTCAGTCTCTTTGCAAGCTATATTTACGATGTCATTTGAAAGTATCAGAACCTCTGTCTTTACAGACTAACCAGGGTAAATGTTAAAACCATTATCTTTTCAGGGTGCCTGGGTGGCTCAGTTGGTTAAGCATCTGACTTCAGTTCAGGTCATGATCTCACAGTCCCTGAGTTTGAGCTCTGCATTGGGCTCTGTGCTGACAGCTCAGAGCCTGGAGCCTGCTTCAGATTCTGTGTCTCCCTCTCTCTCTGCCCCTCCCCTGCTCATGCTCTGTCTCTCTCTGTCTCAAAAATAAATAAAAACATTAAAAAAAATTTTTTTTAAATCAAGCAAGAACTGCCTTAAAAAAATTATCTTTTCTACCACATTATTGTGGTTTGGTCAAGTCCCTTCCCTCCTCTGGACCCAAGGCCCTGTCTATAAAATGTGGGGGCTGGATTCATCCTTTTCTAGAGCTGCTTCCAACTGACATGCTCTAATTTTTCTGTTACCTTCTATTCTGTATTAAATTCATGACATGTGACAGGCATTTTTCTAAGGATGAGACCCTTTTTCTCACCCCCTTCTCTCCTCACCCTTGTTATGAATTATGTTGGTCTTTTCTTGTTTAAAAGATTTGGAAAAAGTGATGTGTTAGGAGGTTTATTTCACATGGCATATTTGAGAGAAAATCACATAAAGGGCTTTGTTTTGTTCCAGCAGCTGAAACAGTAAAACCACCAGAATGACATACAGCGTCATTTTGTACTGCCCTCAAGTGGTGACCCAAATGTCTTCTTGGTTGTAGTTTAAGGAATAAAATGTTTTCAGAGGAGCCTAACGCAACTAGCTTTGATCGAATCTCTTATAAAGGATGGGCTGAGGCTCATCGTTGTTTTCATCAGCGTACAAATCTGTTCTAGTTTCTCCTATCTTTAAAGAGCTATTTTATAACCCTGACTCCCTCTCCAGTCCTATTTCTCTGCTTCCCTTCAGAGCCAAATTTTTCAAGAGTTATCAGTATACTCTTTCTAGTTCCTCATTTCCAGTTTATTTTTAAGCTTTTTACTTCAAAATAATTGCAAACTTTCAGAAGAGGTGCACTAATATTATGAAGAATTCCTATACACTCTTCACCCCAATGCACCAGAATTCAATATTTTGCCACAGTCTCTTTGTCTGTGTGTGTTTGCATATGTGTATGAATGCATGCATATATACAAATGTTTCCTGAACCATTAGATTTGTAGTATTTACCCCTAATATCCTAAATATTTGAGTGTGTATTTGCTAAGAACAAGGACATTCTCTCTCTTTTTTAATTTTTTTTAATGTTTGACTATTTTTGAGAGAAAGAGAGAGAGAGAAACCGTGTGAGTGGGAGAGGGGCAGAGAGAGGGAGACACAGAATCTGAGGCAGGCTTCAGGCTCTGAGCTGTCAGTACAGAGCCTGATGTGGGGCTAGAACTCAAGAAATGTGAGATCATGACCTGAGCCAAAGTCATGGTTGACTGAGCCAACCTGGCACCCCAGGACATTCTCTTATGTACCTGCATTCCTCCCCCACCCCCAAGTATGATGATCAAATTCAGGAAATTTAACATTGATAGAAGTCCTTATATTTAGTACATATTCAAAGTTCACTTATTGGCCTGATACTGTCCTATCTAGCAATTTTCCCTCTGATCCAGTGCCTGATCCCTAATCATGCATTACATTTAACTGTCATGACTCTTTAGTCTCCTTTAATCTAGAGCAGTTCCCTAGTCTTACATTGTTATTCATGATATTGACATTTTTGGAAAGTACATACCAATGTTTTGTAGAATTTCCTTCTATTTGGTTTTGTTTCATGTTTACTTATAATTCTATTTCTTTTTCTTTTTTTTTAGAGGGAGCAGGAATACTACCCAGGGGATGTTATGTCCTGAGTGCATAAGGTGAGGAAAAACATTATGTCACATGGTCCCATTATTGTTCACCTTTGATCAGTTGGTTAAGATGGCATCTGCCAGGTTTTTTCACTATAAAGTTAGCATTTTCTCTCATATAAATAAGTAATCTTTGGAGAGGTACTTTGAAACTGTATAAATATCTTGTTCCTCTTCAAATTTATGCTCAAAGTTTTCAACATTCATTGCTAATTGATAGTCTCTACTCCTTCTATGTCTTCAAATGCTGATTATGCTAAAGACTTCTAAATTCATATCTTCATCCCAGACCTCTCTTCTGGGCTCCAAACTTACAACCAACTGCCTAATTGATATCTACTTGGATATTTCACTGACATCTTCAGTTTAACGTGTGTAAAATAAAACTCCAGAGCAACATCTGAATTCATTACTCTAAAGGTGGTCAAGTGGTGATTTTATCATTCCATTATTCCACCTACATTTTTAGTTGGCATTATACTGTAAGCAAGATCTTTCCCTTTTCTCCCATTTATTTGTATATTTATTATTGTCAGTATAGACTTATAGATTCTTATTTTATTTAATAGGTTATAATCTATTACTGTCATTATTCATTTTAATGTTCAACTTGTCCCAGATTTGGTCAGTGAGAGCTCCTTCATACTGGCTCCTGTATCCTTTTGACACACACCCATCTTTTTTTTTTTTTTTAAGCACTTTCTTGCTTTCTGGCGTAATATAGCATCCCAGGTACATCTTTTACTTTTCCTGTCTAGTCTTGGAAATCATCCATCTCTCCAAAGAGCTCCCCTTTTAGTAGGCAATGGTATTTAGAAACCAAGATCTGGGCACCAGATATACTCATTGTTACTGGGGTATAATTGCTTTTAGGCCTTTTAGGTAAACAGAGCCACGAAGGAAAAATGGCAACTTAACATAGTTTAACTATTTTTAATCATGAATTCATTACTGGCACACTCTAATTCCAATTCAGCACCACAGGGTTTTTTCTCCTATTCCTTATTTGCATCTCCTATTCCTTATTTTCCCACAGTGGGAGCTCTGACTCCCAACAGCATCATTGTCTTTTTTCATTTGCTCAGTGTTGTGATACACACAAAATAGTTTCAGAATTGCTATATCCATGTCACCTAAAAAGTCTATTAAATTGGATTCAAAATTTGTTTGTAGTTTTGTTTTGTTTTTAGACTAAAGGTATATATGCAAAGTACTGCATTCAAAATTTATTTGGATTAAGTTTTATTTTCCTTCAGAATGTTTATATTACTTATTTATATATAGTTAGGTTTATTTGTTTTCTATTTATATTAATTTTTAGAATGACTTTCATTCTTGTAGATTCAAATTTCTGTTTGAATATGTAAAAGTTAACATTGTCAAATCCACATGAAAACATATGGAATGCTTCGCAATTTGTGTGTCATCTATATGGAGGAGTCATGCCAATTTTCTCTGTTTTGTTTTAGTTTTAGCATATGTGCTGTTTAAGTAAGAACACCTTCAATTCATTTTCAGCCCGTTTGATGTTTACTTAGCGCCTTCACACACACACACACACACACACACACACACACACACACACTTCACTATTTTTTTATCCTTATATTATTTGACCTTTCCACACTCAACTGACCTAATTTTCTTGAAACACTCTACTCTCTTGGTTTTTGATTCCACACTCTTCTGGTTCTACTTCCTCTTTACAGGCCTCTCCTCATTCTCCTTGTTTGCTCAACTGCTCCAAAATATGTGGCTGCTCAGGACTCTTCTTGGCTCCCTTCACTTCTCTCTGTATACTGTTTTCCTAGATAATCTCAACTACTTCTGTATCTTTGAATGATGATACTAGGAAGGGAATCTTTGAATGCTGATTATGTCAATGACTTCTAAATTCATGCCTTCGTCCCATACCTCTCTTCTGGGCTCCAAACTTACAACCAACTACTTCATTGACATCTACATGGATCTCACTGACAGCTGAAGTTTAACATGTCTAAAACAGAACTCCTAATTTCCCTGCCAAACCTGCTTCCTCCAAGCTCCTCCCTCTCAGTAAATGTCACCTCCCTCCACCTGGTTGCTCTAGCTAGAAACCACTACTACCACTTTGCGCATCATCTCTTACCTAGGTGACCCATCAGCCTCATAACTGGCTTCTCTTTTATCCCTCACACATTCATTCTCTATACAGTAGCTACCATGATATTTTTGAAAACAAGATAATTATACAAGCTTACATTTTTTGGGTGTTTATTATGTGCCAGGAACTGCTGTAAGCACTTTGTATATATATTATCTTCACAATGACTCTATGAGGTAAAACCTATCTCAGTTTTATAGAAAAGGAAATTGGGGCACAGAGAGTTTAACTAATTTGCCCAAGGTCACACAGCTGGTATATGGTGGAGTTTAGGTTTGATCCCAGAGTGACTCTTTAGCCTTCAAGTTTATGTACACATGCTACTGGATCATATCACCCAGACTCAAATACTTTCATGGCTTCTCACTGGGGCTCACTGGAACTAGATTCCGGACTCCATACTTAGGCCTGCTGGGTCCTGTGATGTGCCTCCTGCTTACCCCTTCAAATTTAGCTCATGCTGTTCCCTTTCCTTGACTTTCCTTCAGCCACATGGCTTGTTTTGTTTTCTGTTTGTCAGTTTCCTTGAACATGATAAGCCATTTCCTGCCAGTCGACATTATTTATCCTCCACTTCAAACACTCTTCTCCTTGGCTTCTTCTCATTCTTCAGGTATCACTTTAATGATATGTGATTCCCTTACCATTGCTGTTTCTTAAGTGGCTCCCTTGCTTGTATGTTCTATCTCAGCTTCATATTTGTTTTCTTTTTAGCCCTTAAAACAATTTGTAATTATTTGTTTACTTGTTTTGTCTCTCTTCCCCACTAAAATTAAGTGCTATAAAGACAGAGGCTGTGTCCTAGTCACTTTTGTGTATTCTGAGCCTAACACAGTGCCTTGTTCATAGAAGGAACCCTAGAAATATTTGTTGAATAAACATATATTATCATTTTCTACTTTATAGCTTCCATTTACTCATAATTTCTGCCTCCTCATCACTTTGGTTTGTCACAGCCTAGACTCTGTCTCCTCTCTCATATACCCCTACTCAACCTCATGGCCTCTCTCTTTGCATCCTTTTAGTCATAGTTTTAGTGCTACTAATTGCCTCAATCACCTCATGTTTCCCAATTTAAATTCCTGAAAGAGAAATATTTATTTGTCCAACTCATTTTTTAGGAGACAGACATTTGTAGGTCATTGGCAAGCTCATGAGTTGCTTGCCTTTGGGTCAGATTCCTAGTCCTGGTCCAAACAGTTGTGTGGGGCAGGGTGTATGTGTGTGTGTGTGGGGGGGGGGTATATTCTGCACAGCGCTGCCTTTCCGATCAGGCACAATGATTGATATTTGAGCACAAGCGGCAGCCACAGCAGCAGCAGTGTCAAATAGTTAATCAGGCCTCACTTAAGGGTCAGGTTCTCCAACAGTTGCTCTCTAGGAGGCAGGTCTCAGGTTATCTCGAGTCCTGTGTACTCTCCCTCTGAAAATAGTAAACACAAATTGAAAGCCCTCGCATTTACGCAGCATTTCTAAAACTAAAAAAGAGTATGCATCCACCTGTATTTGTTAGTCTAGCAACCCTGTGAGGCCAAGAATATTGTCTCCACTTTATAAATAAGGAAACTGAGGCTCAATTTCCTTGCCCAAAGTCAGACACATACTAAATAAGAGCCAGCATCAAATCCCAGGTCTCTAAACTCCCATGATGGGCTCCTTTCACTGTATCTAAAGAAACTGGATGATGATTGAAGTTTCCTCTAAAATAGCACCATAGGTGGCTCCATGGGCTGTGGGTTCCCAATATACTTATCAAGTACCTAAGGGTTTACAAAGCACCTACCATGTACCAGGCACTCTGCTTTACAAATACTATCTCAGTTCAACCTCATAATACTTGGGTGAGGTAGATATTCTAATACCCACCAAGGAAATGGAGATTTAACAGATTAGATTACTGTTCCAAGTTCAAGATCTAGTATATGGCATGGCTGGGATTCTAATTTAGATCTTTCTGACTCCAAAGCCCATCTTCCTTAGATTACACTAGACTGTATCCCTTCTTCTTCCCAACTGTGTTGCCTTGGTCAAGTTACTTAATTTATGTGACCTTGTATTTCCTTATCAGTAAAATGGGGATATGAGTACCTAATTCATGGGATTATCATAGGTTTATGAGCAATCATGTGGTAAAATAGCCTGTTCCAGTAAACATAGCAGCTACATACTTTCAGTTTTGTGTGAATCTAAATCTACACGTGTGAAAAAATATATAATTATCAACTTTAGTTGCCCGTAATGATCAGGATCTCTTGTGAGATTCTATTCTGTCGGCAAGTATTCCTGATTCAAATTCTGAAGACATAGGGCCTTGACAACATTTATTCTCTAAGAAAAGAGAGCAAGTCAATGTACTTCAGAGATGAGAAAGAACCTACACTCAGCATAGCCATTATATAGCAGAATGGAAGTTAATAAGTGCTCAATAAAGAGATCTGAGTATGTGTCTCAGAAGCTTAAGAATTTCTTTAAGGCCAGGGCATTTAACATATAGTCTGATTTAATCCCACCACAACTTTAAGAGATAGGTGTTCTTGTGACCTCCATTTTTCAGGCTCAGAGAGTTTAAGTGATCTGCCTAAGGTCACACATCTAAATTGAGGTAGACAAGGAACTGGAGCCCAGTTTGGCACTATTGCACTGAACTTTCAGCTGTGTGCAGTCTGGCACGTCTACTAACAAGTTAACCTGCTCTGAACCTTCAGGGCTCTTTGGATGGAAACTTACTCTCAGGTCAAACACCCTTCTAACATCTTGCCCACTCATTGTTCTCAGGAAAGAAAAATCAGTTCCATAAGCATCGGCACAATTTAGGGAGAATGCTGGCTAGAATGGCACTTCCCCATATAATAGTACAGATAAATACCATCAATAAATACAGACAAACAATACAAATACATACAGATAAATAATACCATGTGAGAAATGCAAGAGCAAGAATAATAACTAATCTTTGTACAGTACTTTATAATTTATAAGAGATGTGATACCCAATTCTCCACATATCGCCCCTTTGAGATAGGTATTATCATTGCCATTTCACAGATGAAGAAACTGAGGCTTAAGAAGTTGATTTAGTATGAAGAAGTGGACATATACTGTTTTGTGTTTTCCCAGACTCCTTTCTTCCTTTTGGTAATGACACCCCGCGTTTCCTTTAGAGATCAAGTACCTTCCATCACAGCAACAGTGATTAGATCAATGTGAACACATGACACATCAGATCTTTGGATGTCAAGCTTGGAACTTTTGTTTAGGCTTTTATTCAAGCCATTAAGAGAGAGGAACTCTCTCTGGAGACTGAAGTTAGTGGCCACTACCACAGTAAATACAATGTTATGTATAAAGTTTAAACCTGCAGAAAAAAATTCAGTCTAGCCAGTGGAAAGTAGAAATGGAAATTTAAGATAAAAAGGAATGTACAGTAAATGGATGGTGGGACTAAACCTTAGTATATAGTAATTACATTAAATGCAAATAAGTTAACCTCACCAATTGGATTTTTAAAAATTACATCCAATAATAAATTGGCTGTAAGAGACACACTTAAAACATGAAAAGATAGGGGATGCCTGAGTGACTCAGTAGGTTAAGTGTTCGATTCTTGATCTTGGTTCAGGTCAAGATCCCACGGTTCATGAGTTAGAGCCCCACGTTGATCTCCACACTGACAGTGCAGAGCCTACTTGGGATTCTCTCTCTCCCTCTCTCTCTCTGCCCCTCCCCTGCTTGCTTTCTCTCTCTCTCTCTTAAAATAAATAAACATTAAAAAATGAAAAAATATAAAAATATATGAAGATTAAAAATAAAAAGATGAAAAGAGATACACTAGGCAAATATGAACTGGGTTGTGATCTTAATTCTGTCAAAAAGAAATTTTAGTATCAAAAGGTAAAAAGTGATAAAAAGTAATTATATATTCATTAAAGAAACATAAGCAAACCCATAGGTGCACTTAATTACAGAGTATTAAAATACACAGAACCGCAGAGAGAAATAGATGCATAATTATAGCTGCAGATTTTAATATCTCCCTCTCAGAAACTGGTCTATCAAGACTGGAATACTATAATTACCATATTTTGACAATTCTACACCTTATACAAAGTTGGACTCTGGGAGAATTAAAGACATAATAAATATTTAAAAATATATTTTTAAAATAGGAAACAGTTTGTGAGAAGAGAAAGGCAAAACTTAAAAATCACAGACTATGACACAATAATGTTGATGAATAATCAGGATTCCCATTCAACAAAAAACTGTGGACAAAGTAACTAGATGAGAAAATGGGAGAAGATATTTGAAATACTTAGCATACAAAACTCTTGCAAATAAAGAAAACAGCAACCTCTAGAGAAAAATAAGCAAAAGATATGAACAGAGAAGAAACCTACAAATCAAAAAGCATGTGAAGAGATGCTTAAAAAAAACAGAGAAATGTTAATTAAAACAGCAATGTGCTATGGTTTTATATCAATTAAACTATAAAAATCAGAATGTTTGATGCCTGCTGGTGGCTGGAAGGAACCTTATGCATGGTGGCAGGAGTATGGACTGCTATAGCCACTGTGGAAAGGAATTTGACATAAGTTAAGAGAATTATGAACTCACATATTCTATGAGCCCATAGCCACTCCTGGGATATATCTCAAAGAAATTCTTATGCGGACACACAAAGGATTAAAATGTTAATTGCAGTATTATTTATGAAGGCAAGGACTTAAAGACTACCTGTTTGGTGGTCTATCACCGGAGACTAGATAGCTAAAATGTAGTAAATTTTATATCGTGAAGTTACATAGCAGTCAGAAGCAATGCATTAGATGTATACACAGCAACATGAATGCATTTTAAAAACAGTGCTCAGTAAAAAATCTGAAGAAACACAATGAGATTTAAATACTGTACCATTTGCATAAATTAAAATACATCTACACAAAATAAAAATTCACATTTCATATGAACATATACAAATGAAAAGATATACACCAAATAGAACACAGCTGCCTTTGTGGGGAAAGGAAAGGGATAAAAGAGAAAAAATAAATAACAAATAAGACTTAAATGTATAAACACTGGGGCACCTGGGTGGCTCAGTCGGTTAAGCATCTGACTCTTGATTTAGACTCAGGTGCTGATATCGCTGTTGCGAGATCAAGCCCCATTTTAGGCTCAGCACTAGGCATGGAGCCTGCTTAGGATTCTCTCTCTCTCTCTCTCTCTCTCTCTCTCTCTGTCTCTGTTCCTCCCCCCACTCATGCATGCTTGCTCATGCTCTTTCTCTCTCTCTCTCTCAAAGTAAATACATAAACATTTTTTAAAAGTATTATCAGTGACCTAAGATGATAAAATGCCATGTACTGAGGAGAGTGATTAACTAAAACCTCTACACCTCCAGTCAAACCAACCAATCAACAAATGAACATAAAACTGGAAGAAAAGACAGTAGGTATTGTATAGTTGCCCCTGGATTTGGGGATAATGAGAAATTTTTATATTCTACTTAATACATTTGTAGAATCAAAATTTTTTACATTGAACACCTGTTACTTTCTAAAATAAAATATATAAGATTTTTATATAATATAATATATTATATAATTTATATAATATAATTATAACATATTATAATATATGTTATATAAATTATATAATATATTATATTATAATAATATATAATTTATATAACATATAATATAATATAGTTATAAATTATATAATAAAATAAAATATATAAGATTTTTAAAGTTTATTTATTAATTTTGAGAGACAGCACAAGCAGGGGAGGGGCAGAGAGAGAGAGAGAAAGAGACAGAGACAGAGAGAATCCTAAGCAGGCTCTGCACTTTCAGCACAGATCCCAACATGGGGCTGGATCCCAGGAACAATAAGATCATGACCTGAGCCAAAATCAAGAGTTGGAAGCTTAACTGACCAGAATTTAAAAAACAAAAAAAACTTCATCTGGAGATTTAGGTTTCAGTGGTAGAATGGTAGTATTCAAAAGACAAGACCTGAAAGGAAATACAAAAAATTTCAAAGTCTGTGCAGAATGGGTGGAACTATGCATGCATTTTTCTCTTGTTAAATTACCTTAGTTTTTGAAATAATGTTTCTACAATCTATCAAAATAAAGGCAAGGAAATTTAACAAAGGTAAAAGCAACAGCTTAAAAAATTTTTTTTATGTACACTTTAATGTTTATTTATTTTTGAAGGAGAGAGAGACAGAGTGTGAGTGGGGGAGGGGTGGAGAGAGAGGGAGACACAGAATCCGAAGCAGGCTCCAGGCTCCCAACTGTCAGCACAGAGCCCGACGCGGGGCTTGAACTCACAAACCGGGAGATCATGACCTGAGCTGAAGTTGGACGCTCAACCGACTGAGCCACCTAGGTGCCCGTATATATACTTTAAAGTAAGCTCTGAGCCGAACGTGGAGCTAGGCTTGATTGAACTCACAACCCCGAGATCAAGAGTTGTATGCTCCAAAGTAGCAGCTTTAAAAAATATTTGAATAGATCCTTATTGTTTATTCTCCCCCCCCCCCACCCAAATTTTGCATGAAAATCAGTAACTTTATCTGGTGATATTTGAAAATACATAACAATTGGTAGAGCATATGCCTAACCAATTAGAACAGATATTGGCAGTAGACGAGATGCTCTCATCAGACTGGAATGCCTAAAATATAGATTACCCACAAGCCAGTCCTCTAGCCCTAACACAGTGTTCAGACGCAGGCATCTAAAGCCTTGCCCTTTTTCACAATGGGAAGACTCTTATGTTATAGAAAGAGGTATAAAAATGAGGGATGCCCAAAAAAGCCACTCTATAAAATGCCGCTTTGGCATAAAGATTATTTTGAGTGAAAAGCACTTGAAAAACAGCAGATACAATAGGGACACTCTGATCTCTTTTCTTCCTGAAAACAGGAGATAGAACTCCTGTGTGAGAGCTGCCCTTGAGCTCCTAGGAGAAAAGAAACACTCTTATGAAGGACAGAAAGTTGAGATTAAGAGGATTCTGTACAAACAGACCTTGTTAAAATAATTCTTATCTTCCTATAGCCTCCCTGAACATTATGAGGGCTCCTGTGTCCCATAAAAGTTTATATTAAATAAATTTGTATGCTTTTTTCCTGTTAATCTGTATTATGTCAATTAAATGTTCAGGCCCAGTCAAAGATCCTAGAGGGTAGAGGCAAAGTTTTGCCTCCTCTACTAAGGCAAGTTTCCCAAGCCAGAATATTCCAAAGATTGTAAGGCTCAGAAACTACGCTAGGCATCAACCTATAACAAAAAAGGAGATGGAATACTTGCTACTTCTTCCTGACTCACCACCCAACTCCTGTTATCTAGGTGCCCTAATCTTTGACCCTGAAATTTGGTCCACACATCTCCTTCTCCATCAGACAGACTCTTACACATTCTTGAAGATCTGGCTCAAAAGTCACTTCCTTCATGAAATCTTCCCTGAAAATACCAGCCAGAGTTTTGTTCATTCTTTCAACTAATATTTATTAAGTACCTATGGTGTTCCAGACCCATATTATATTTGTATCCCTGTGCTATCATATGACAGCTGTGCCTGGCCTGACTCCCCAGCTAGACTGGGATTAGTCCTTGGTATACTTCTAGTAAAACAAAGGCAGGAAGGAGTCAGCATTTAATCCTCACAGCTAAGTCTGCAGTAGGTCCCGTTATTAACCCTGTCTCACAAATGTGAAAAATGAGGCACAGGAAAGTTAGATCACTTGCCCAAGATAATACAGCTGATAAGTAAACAGAGCCATGAATCAAGCACAGTGACCTCAAACAGCTGGCAAACACACTAACTGTATCACTTCTGAAAATGAAAAGGCTGTCACACTGAACTCAATTGCTTGTCTGTATGTTTGTTTTTTGGGAAATTTTTGAAAAGAGGAAGATGACTTTTTGTTTATCTTAAAATGGTATTTATTCTGTATCTGCTATCTGTATTATCTGCATTCAATATAATGTAGATCCACTCATTCAATCAACAGCCTAGTACAATGAAAGGATAAGCTTTGGAATCAGACAAACTTGAGTTCAGATACTGGTCCTGTCCCTTACCAGCAGCTTGACCCTAAGCAAATGACTTGCCTGTTCTAAGCAGTTTCTGCATCTGTAAAACGAAGCTAATAATGGTATCCTCTACAATTGCTGCTATGAGGATTGAATAAGCACACTGAAGGAACTCCTCAAATTTATGGGAAGTGCTTTGCAATCTGTAAAGAGCTATGTGAATGCCCATGATAATGTTGTTATGAGCAGGTGGTAAGAAGAGATAAGTGTAAGACTAGCAAACCTGCAAATGAGTAACAATTATTTAAAAATTAGGGCACAAAACAACAGAGAAGCAAAAGGACTTTCACAAAGTACCTTCTTTATGTTAAGAGGAAGTCTGATTTTGTTTTTAAGTGCTTGCTACATCTGTAAGAAGAAAACAACATCACCCACAGGTATAACCATCAGAACGACTCAGTAAATATTAAGTAATACAGATATTCATTTATTTTATTATTTTAGAGAAAGAGAGAGCATGTGAGCAGGGGAGAGTGACAGAGGGAGACAGAGAGAGAGAATCCCAAGCAGTCTCCACGCTCAGTGTGGAGCCTGATGTAGGGCTCTATCCCATGACCCTGGGATCATGACCTAAGCCGAAATCTAGAGGAAGATGCTCAACCAACTGAGCCACTCAGATGCCCCAAGTAATACAGATATTTAAACAAAATAAAATTCCCTGGATGTACTAAGATAAATTGAAAGTGAAGATCAAGTTTATACAGAAGTTTATTTACCAACAATTAATTTCAGAAACACCATGATAATGATAGTAGGAATAGTGATTATTTGTTGACTATATATTTATATCAGGCACTGTACACACATGACTATTTGATCCCTGCAACAACCTCATGAAATAGGAATTCTCACTCCCTTTCCAGTGACAAGGAAATAGGAGCCCCAAGAGGCTGATGTGACTTTCCCAAGGTCATATAGAGCAAAGGAGGTAGAGTAGAAAAACAAATCCAAAGTCTGGTCAAAAAGAGCAAGTAGGGGTGCCTGGGTGGCTCAGTTGGTTGAGTGTATGACTCTTGGTTTTGGCTCAGGTCATGATCCCAGTGCCATGGGCTTGAGCCCCACATCAGGCTCCATGCTGAGTGTGGAACCGGCTTAAGTTTCTCTCCCTCTCCCTCTGCCCCTCTCCCCACTTGCTCTCTTTCTCTGTCTCTCTAAAATACAAAATTAAAAAAATTAAATTAGGGGCGCCTGGGTGGCTCAGTTGGTTAAGTGTCTGACTTCAGCTCAGGTCATGATATTGCGGTTTGTGGGTTCGAGCCCCATGTCGGGCTCTGTGCTTTTGATTCTGTGTCTCCCTCTCTCTCTGCCCCTCCCCCACTCATGCTCTGTCTCTGTCTCTGACTCTCTTTCTCAAAAATAAACATTAGGGGCGCCTGGGTGGCGCAGTCGGTTAAGCGTCCGACTTCAGCCAGGTCACGATCTCGCGGTCCGTGAGTTCGAGCCCCGCGTCAGGCTCTGGGCTGATGGCTCAGAGCCTGGAGCCTGTTTCCGATTCTGTGTCTCCCTCTCTCTCTGCCCCTCCCCCGTTCATGCTCTGTCTCTCTCTGTCCCAAAAATAAATAAAAACGTTGAAAAAAATTTTAAAAAAAATAAAAAATAAAAAATAAAAAAATAAACATTAAAAATTTGTTAAGGCAAATTAAATTAATAACATTTTTTTTTTAAAAAGAGCAAGTAATTTTGCTCTCCAGATTTGGCCAACCTCGTGAACATTTCTCCTTCTAAGCAACATCATTTGCCTCTGAATGTAAGGTGTTTTGTTTTTGTTTTTGTTTTTTTACCAGATTACAGTTCATCCTTCTGGTCAACACAAACTTCTTCATTTTTACCCAGAAACACACTTTCAGCATCATCTTCCTTCCGCTGCCTGTCATTTCCTGGGTCCTTGGCAGAATCCTCTTCACTTCCCTCTTCTTCAACTCCCCAGATGTCATCTTCCCATTCCTTCTCCTTTTCTTTTTTCTTCTTGACTTCTCCTTCCTGTTTTATTTTTTCCATCTCTTCATACAGTTTTATCCATTGCTTCTCTTTGTCCTATTTAGAATATGGAATTTCAAAATAATTTACAGATAGTATAAACAAAATTAACCCACTTTAGAAATGTCTGGTGTCTTCCCAAACTCTTAAAGATTTCTGGGATGGTGTTTGTTTACATACAAATTTTCAGTCTGTGTGTGTGGTGGAGAGAACTCTGTGTATGTGTGTAATTTGTTCATAAGTAAAATTGGTTCAGATTCAGCAATCATGTACCGAATGCCTACAGCATTGCTAAGAATAGTGCTAGACAATTTATACACATTATTTCTGTTCCTCACAACAATGTATGAGGTAAATGTTACTAGTTCCACTTCCTAGATGAAGGATCTGAGGTTCCGGCTGATTAAATGCCTTGCCCAAGCTGTATAGCTAGTGAGTGGTAGAACCGGAATTAGAAATCCAGGCTTTCTGCATCTGAGTCTTGTCCTGTCTCTGCTATTTCCAGTGACACAATCTTAGGGAACTGTTTGAATTTGCTTTTGACCTGTGATCAGTACAAACTTGTATGAAGTCAGAAATGAGACTCCTTCTATGTTCTCCAATGTGTTCATCTAGGTCCCAGAATTTGATCCCTAAAGCCAATTTCATAGATTTTCCTACTCGGAAGGTCACTGAGAAAGGGACACAGTCCACATTCCTCCAGATGCTTTAGATGAGCATCTGGGCCAAGTGGTCTTTTACCCAGTTTTGGGGGATAAGACTAGACTGAGAACCTGCATGCCCAGTAGGTGGTGATCTTCTAGAATCCTTTTGTGAGGAAATGCTTGGCATCTCGTTTGTGTTTCCCACATTATTAGAGGCAAAAACATTCTCTTTCATCCAGGCCTTCATTTTCTTATGTGTGGAAAGCACTGGCTACAATTTAGGTCTCTATTTCTTCCCTTCCCTCTCATGGCTCTACTCATTCATCAGCTTCCACCCTCCTTTCTTTACCAAAACTACTCTTGCCAAAGGTAACCAGAGACCTCCAATTCCACCAGTTTCTCAACTCCACTTGAACCTACAACAATCCATTGAGCCTATCTATTTTTCATTTGACCTCAACCAACTCATGTCCTCCCTTTTCTCCTTTCTTTATTTTTGTATGATTGCTCTCTTGCAAACATCCTCAATTCCCTTGCCCTCCCTTAGGTAGGCAAACCCTCAACTCTGGTTAAATCCAACTCTACATGCCTGCATCAAAGCAGAGAAAATAGCTAGAGAAAACAATAAAACCAAACCACTTGTTCTCATTTTAAACTCATTATGACTAAACTCAGGCGAGCCCTTAGTGCTAGTGAGTGAGCCTACTATATTCTGTAGTTGATTCACTCTCCTTCTACTTGGATAACTATTTCTCACCTTCTTTTCCTCCTCAAACCTCCAATACATCTTTCCCAATCTCAAGTTAAGTTGTTGGCCTTACTTCCTATTTCACAATCAGAAGAAACTTTCCACGTATTCTGTGACAGCCATGGAGTTATGCCACTTGGATTTCCCTTGAAGAAGAGCCTGTCAGTCATTTGTGAGGAGTGCAGTGAGCTGCTGGCATGTGGAAGTAGCACCTGGGGGTCCACTGCAGCATTTGAACCCAAGACATTCTGTTTCAAAGCAGCCCCTAGCCAGTGGTTGAGCATGGAGGGGGTGCTGGGGTCTGGCCATTTCTAACAGAGTACTCCTCTATAGGCAGTCTTTCTACTGGAGCCCTGTTGGGTAAGTGAGTCTTTCTCAGAGCTGTGCTGCACTCACAGAAATTCTTACCCAATCCTCTTTCCCCCCTCTTCTTTTACAGGTGCCAGACTTTTCTGCCTATTTCTGTACCCTTCACCCTTTATCTCTCCCACACATTATTCCCAGTAAATAGCCTACATTTCTAGCTCTGTCTTGGAATCTGATTCCCAAAGAATCCAACTGACAAATACCCCTCACTACCATATGTACCTGTTTTTATTCTCATATTGTTATTCTTTATGTCTGCAATTACGGATGAAATATCCATACTCAGATGGGAAGCCAATTCATCTTCTTGGGCACTAAATCTCATCCATTCTCATATTCTCAAGAATGTTGCTCCAGAAATTCTCCTCTGCATCTCCTATATTGATTTCTGTCTTTATTGGATCATACCCATTAGCATACATGCAGGTAGGAGGAAATTTGTCTCTCTCTTTTCTCCTTCCTTTCTTTCTTGAACCCATTTCCCCCCTATATCTGTCTACTAAAATGGTTCTTGTCAGAGACACATGAACTCTATGTACTAAAAACAGTGGTCTATTCTCAGTCATCATTTTTCTTGAACATTTGACACCACTGATCATTCCTTTTCCCCTTAAAACACTTCACTTGCCTTACAGGATACTACTCTTTCTTGGTTCTTTTTCTACCTTGTTTGCTACTCTTTCTGTCTTCTTTGCTTGTTTCACTTTATCTTCCTGATCTCTAAATATTGGGATATCCCAAGCTCATCCTTGAATCTCCTTAACACACTCCTTAGGGGATTTCACCCAGCTTCATGGGGCTTTAAGTATTACCTGTAGGCTGATGATTCCTGAATTTATATCTCTTAAGCAGACTCACATTCAATGACTCTTTGACATTTGGATTTCTAATAATAATATCTGACTTAACATTTAACAGTTATGCCTTTGATTTCTGTACCCACTTCCACCACCAAAATGCTCCTTCCTTGTTCTCTATCTCAATAATTCCATCCTCTAGTCATTTGGGTCAAAAACCTTGGAGCCATCCTTGTTTACTCTCCTCATGTCCCATGTCTAATCCATCACTATGGTGAGTTTTGCCTTCAAAATGAATCTGAGCATTTCTCATTACCTCCACTACTATCACCTGCTTCTGCCTTTGTTCCACTATAGTCTGTTTTTTAATGTTTATTTATTTATTTTGAAAGAGAGAGCATGCGTGTACAAGCAAGCGGGGGAAGGGCAGGGAGAGAGAGGGAGAGAGAATCCCAAGCAGACTCCGTGGTGTCAGTGCAGAGCCTGATGCAGGGCTTGATCTCCCATGAACCGTGAGATCATGACCTGAGCCAAAATCAAGAGTTGACCCTTAACCAACAGAGCCACCCAGGCACCCCTAACTATAGCCTTTTTATTCCTATCATCTTTTACAACACAGCAGTCAGAGTAATATTTTAAACTGTGAGCCAGTTTACATCACTCCTTAGCTAAAACTGTTTCCAACCACTCCCCATTTTACTCAGGGATATGAACCTAACTATTCTCATTGTCTCTCACTCAGCTCTAATCACACTGGGCTTCTTACTCATGAGGAAACAAATTATGCTTCTACTTCAGGGACTTTGCATTTGCTGTTCTTTCTACCTAGGTTTTCTTCCCCAGGTATCTTCATGGCTTGATCCTTCCTCCAAGTCTCTTGGATGTTGTTTACTCAATGAAGCTTCTCCTGACAACCTCTAGAAGAAAAGAGCAAAACTCTCACAGCCTTCTCTATTGCTTTATTGTTTTCCATAGCTTATTTTACCATCTCCCACATATGTATTGACAAGCCACCTTCTAGATCACCACACTGTTAGCAGGGAGTATGACACATACATATGTATATGTTTCTTGTTGGTCTCCCCTAACTGAAATGTAAGCCCCATGGTGACAGAAACTTCTCTGTTTTATTTCACTAACACAACTTTATAACCTATAACAGTGCTTTGAACAGGCACTCAACAAATATTTGTCAAGTGAACGTATGGTTTAATAATAATGGGTATCATATATTGAGCACTTACTATATGCCAGGAACTTATAACGTAGTTGCTATCATCATTCCCAAATTATAGATGAGAAAACTGAGGATCAGAAAGGTTAAATAACTTGCTCAAGGTCATATAGCTAGTAAGTGATGGAGCCTGGATTTGAACCTCAGCAATCTAGCTCCAAAATTAATGCTCTTGGGATGCCTAGGTGGTTCAGTCAGTTAAATGTCCAGCTCTTGATTTCAGCTCAGGTCATGATCTCCAGGTTCATGGGATGGAGCACCGCTTCAGCCTCTGTGCTGACAGCACAGAGCCTGCTTGCGATTCTCTCTCTCCCTCTCTCTGTCTCTCTGCCCCTCCCCTGCTTGTGCACACACATATGCGCACACACTCTGTCTCTCAAAATAAAAATTAAAAAAATAAAAAAACAAAACTCATACTCTTAACCAATATGTAATATTGCCTCAAAACATTATTAGATGATAACCTCAAAGTAAAAACAAGGCAAAACTAGACTAAAAAGTGTAAAAGGGCTTAATAGATTTTTATTTTTCCATGATGACTACTTCAATGCTTCTTTGGAAATATTAAGTATGAAAGTTCTCTCAAAAGGTTTTTTAAGCATGAGTTTAATCTGCCTACTGGGTAATCAAACCTGCCACTGGCCACAAATCTGCTTGAATAGACCTTCTTGAAGAATAAGGGAGTCATGAATCCATTGTCCCAATTATTACTCTACCCATAAAACAGTTCTAGGAGAGCAGGAAAGCTGGGGAGCAGCTCTAACACCTTCCTTCTTTCTCCAAAGCATCCATCAGAAATGGGCTTAGCAGCCACCTTCTAGATCACCACACTGTTAGCAGGGAGTATGACACAGAAGGAGTGTCAGTTCTAACTCAGTAAGTTTAAGGCTGTGTGTGACCTTGGCTGTTTATATATATTCTTGGAATTTCAGTTCCTAGAGCTGAAAAATGGGAATAATGTCTGTCTCATTAGGTGATTTTGAGGGCTAAGTGGGATAACTTTTGGAAAGTGCTCCTGTACAAAGCTGTGGATGTCCAATGAATATATGAGCTCTTTCCTTTCCCCTCTTCTCAGGGCCATGTGACCAGCAAATGAGATAATGACTATTAGGCTGATCTTGCAAATGCAAAGAACACTGTACAACTGAGGAGTCAGACATCTGGAATTCAGGGTAGGGGAATATCTTACTTTTCTTATTCCCCAGGTCTTATTTCCAGTCTCCTCAGCAAACTTCATCATTTGTAAGAAAGAAAATATCCAAGATGCTGCCTGATTGTACCTGTTGAAATGAAAACAGTGGGATTAGAATGAGGTTAAAAATCTTAAAAATTCACTTGGGGGCCTTGCTAAAATGCAGATTCTCAGACCATGGACCCAAAGATTTTAATCAATAATTGAGGCAGAATGAGGGAATACAAAGGTGATTGATAATATGGAGCATCCAGAATGTTGTACCACCTTAGTTGATCCACTCTAGAAAGAAGTTCATTTACTTTTTCCCAAGATTCTGTGTCCCTCAAACCTCTGACCACTATTTTAGAAGATTATAAGGAAATTTTCATTACTCTGCTAGGCTCCAAATTGCTGCCCAGTGGTTCTTGCCCCAGCTCAGATTGACAGCATCTACCTCTGATGCCACTTAGAAATGCCCTTTTTTAAGCTTCTCTCCTTAATATAATAAGAAACATTAAGAGAACATAAGGAAAAGGAAAGGTTTGACAAGAAGTATGGGCAGAATTTAGATTCTTTACCATATTTCTCTCTTTTATTTTTCTTTCTTTCTTTTTTTTTTTTAGAGAGAGAAAGAGAGAGAAAGTACATGTACGAAAGCAGGGGAGGGGAAAAGGAAGAGGGAGAGAGAGATTCTTAAGCAGGCTCCACACCCAGCACAGAACCTGACAGGGGGGATGTGGTGGGGAGGGTGTGGGGGGAGTGGGAGCTCGATCCCGTGACCATGAGATCATGACCTGAGCTGAAATCAAGAGTCAGATGCTTAACCTACTGAGCCACCCAGGCACCGCTCTACTTTCTTAAAATAACATATTTAGTATTTATAATTAAAGAAAAAAGTGAATTAAGTCAATGGCATATAATAAGTCCAGTGTTTGTTGATTTAATGATATAGGAACAGAATACAAAGAGCACAAATCATGGGTCAGACAGACCAGCTCAACCACATACTAGCTGTATGACTTTGGGCAAGTTACTCAACTCCCCTGGGCCTCTTCCCTCTTAAGTAAAATATTGACAATAACTCCCTTGCAGTGTTGTAATGAGAATTCAAAATAATATATGTAGGGGCACCTGGGTGACTCAGTTGGTTAAGCATCTGACTCCTGATATCGGCTCAGGTCACGATCTCACGGTTTGTGAGTTTGAGCCCCCCCCATATGGCTTACTGCTGTCAGCACAGAGCCTGCTTCGGATCTGTCTCTTTCTCTCTTTGCCCTTCCCTTGCTCACATTGTCTCTCTCAAAAATAAAAATAAAACATTAAAAAATAAATAAATAAACTTAAAAAAATATTTGTAAAGCACAATATCTGGCAGTTAATAGTCACTCAATAAATGGCAACAATTATCACAACTTTTCAACATCTGGATATGTTTCAGAAGGAGCAAAAAAGATTCATTCTGTATTTTTTTTAAGCTTATTTATTTATTTATTTATTTTGAGAGAGAGAATACATGTGCCCACACCAGAGCAGAGCAGAGAGAAAGAGAGGGAGAAGGCAAATCCTAAGCATGTTCCATGCTGTCAGCACAGAGCCCAGCATGGGGCTGGATCTCATGGACTGAGCCATGTAGATGTCTCTGTATTTTTTTTTTTACTTTAGCAGTATGTTAAATAAATCAGCAAGTTAGTTGTGTGGGAGCAGTTGTGTGACCAAAAAGAAAATTCACAGCATAAGTTATGTGTCCCTCCTCCAAGGCTTGAAAAAAGTTTTATTTTCTTTAAATGAGAAGACTTTTGTTTGGTTTATATAATCCTACCAACCCTGCCTCCAACAGAGGAATGAAGGACAAAATAGCCACTTTGAATAGAGATTGTTATTTTACTGGGAGCCATGATTTAGTCGGTTTTAATAATTCCTTCTACAACTTTAAGATATTTTTTTATCTTTGGGATTTTTTTTATCTCTTGAGTTGGAGATTTTTTTTCTCTTTTGAATCATCAGAAGTCTTGGTTAGAGAACTGGTCATTTGTTGGCTCTTCCATTTTCCTTATTCCAACAAAAAATGTTCCTAATCTTCTCTTCTTTTCAGTGCCCCCTTACTCCCATCCCCCTCACACTAAACTCTTGGTTCTGCATTCAACTAAAAATCAGGACATGAGAGCTAGTTCTGCTTCCTAAAACTTACTAGTACAGTGATCTTGGTCTATAAACATCCTCTCTATCCCTCCATGTTATCATCTGAAAAATAGAAGAAAATAGACCTTACGTGCTTTCTTCATACAGTTCTCAAAAAGAAAAATAAAAAGCTTCTGCACAGCAAAGGAAACAATCACAAAACTAAGAGGCAACAGACAGAATGGGAGAAGATGTTTGTAAATGACATATCGGATAAAGGGTTAGTACCCAAAATCTATAAAGAACTTAACAAACTCAACACCCAAAAAAACCAAGTAATCCAGTGAAGAAATGAGCAGAAGACATGAATAGGCACTTTTTCAAAGAAGACATCCAGATGGCAAACAGACACATGAAAAGATGCTCAATATTGCTCATCATCAGGGAAATACAAATCAAAACCACAATGAGATACCACTTCACACAGGTCAGAATTGCTAAAAGTAACAACTCAAGAAACAGATGTTAGTGAGGATGTGGAGAAAGGAGAACACTTGTGCACTGTTTGTGGTAATGCAAACTGGCACAGCCACTCTGGAAAACAGTGTGTAGGTTCCTCAAAAAATTAAAAATAGAACTACCCTATGACCCAGCAATTGCACTACTAGGAATTTATCCAAAGCATCCAAAGAATTCGAAGGGGCACGTGCACCCTAATGTTTATAGCAGAGCTATCAACAATAGCCACGTTATGGAAAGAGCCCAAACGTCCATCAACTGATGAATGGGTCAAGAAGATGTGGTATACACACACACACACACACACACACACACACACACACACACTGGAATACTACTCAGCAATGAAAAAGTATGAAATCCTGCCATTTGCAACAACGTGGATGGAGCTGGAGGGTATTATACTAAGTGAAATAAGTCAGTCAGAGAAAGACAGATATATGATTTCACTCATATATGGAATTTGAAAAACTTAACAGATGAACATAGGAGAAGGGAAGGAAAAATAAGATAAAAACAGAGAACCATAAAAGACTTAAATACAGAGAACAAACTGAGGGTTGATAGGGTTGTGGGGGTGGGGGGTGGGTTAAATGGGTGGTGGGCACTAAGGAGGACGCTTGTTGGGATAAGCCCTGGGTGTTACATATAAGTGATGAATCACTGGATTCTACTCCTGAAGCCAAGACTACACTGTATGTTAACTAACTTGACAATAAAATAAATAAAAATAAAAATAAAAATAAATAAATGAATGAATAAATAAATAAGAGAAGAAAAGAAAAGAAAAGAAACAGAATACATAAGAAAGCATTTTGTTGGACTGTAAATGCTAAAAAGTTCACTGAAAGCTACCTGTTTCCCGTGCTATCCCACTTGAATCATAAAACGGAAAGAGGCTAGGTTTGGGCACTTTATTAGCTATAGCATCTTGACAAGTCAAGTCACCTCTTGAGCCCTCTGCTTCCTCGTCAGAAAAAGGGAGACCTCACAGACCATATGACTTAAGAAATATCAACATGCAGGGTGCCTGGGTGGCTCAGTCAGTTAAACGTCTGACTTCAGCTCAGGTCATGATCTCACTGTTTGTAAGTTTGAGCCCCACATCGGGCTCTGTGATGATCTCAGTGCCTGGAGCCTGCTTTGGATTCTGTGTCTCCCTCTCTCTCTGCCCCTTCCCCCCACCCCTCACACTCTATGTCTCTCTCAAAAAATAAACTAAATTAAAAAAAAAAAGAAATATCAACATGCTTTGCATTGTGGCAAAGCTATACTCACTGCTTTTTTGTGTCATTATTCCTTCAAAGATCATAAAGAGTCCCAAAAGTAAGAGAAAGAATTTTCTTCCTTTGTGGCCATCTCCCCTCACCCTCTGTCCTAATGAAAGAATGTAACCACTTCTGTCTAAACAACAACAATAATAACAAAAGCAAGGGGATAGTGTATGGATGTGTCAGAACAGAGGGCAGGAAGGGTGAGGGATCAGGCAGGGAAATTAACCAGTTTTCTAGGCTAGGACCCACCAGGAGGACAGCTGGGCTCACAGAGCATCTGAAGGCTGGAAACCCTGATAGGGACAGGGCAGGTAAGGGAGTTCCCACCTATAGGCATGCTGAGAGTCACTAGGTTTTTACAGTAAGGTGTAGGGACCCCATGGTAAACTGGATGTGTTCAGCTGGTTAAGTGTGTAAGGTGAAGTAGGATGTGGGAGTATCAGACCGAATTAGAACTTAGAAGGAAAGGATGCATGCAAGGGTGATGTCAGCATCATACAGAACTGTGTCACAAGAAAAACAATAATATAAAAAGATAATGCTGGAGTTTTAGAAATCTAGTCTCTCAGGCTTTACCCAGACTTGATGGATCAGAATCTGCATTTTAATAAGATCCTCTAGTGATTCATATGCACATTAAAGTGCGAGAAGCATTCCTTCAGCGTGATTTAAATTCACAAATAGAAGGTTTGCCTGCTTGGAGAGGTTGATAGAACTCAGAACTATTAGTGCCTCAGTTAAGCATCTGACTCTTGGTTTCTGCTCAGGTCATGATCTTACAGTTTGTGAGTTCAAGCCCTGCATCAGGCTTTGAGCTGACAGCGCAGAGCCTGCTTGAGATTCTCTCCCTCCCTCTCTTTCTGCCCCTCCCCTGCTCTTTCTCTCTCTCTCTCTCAAAATAAATAAATAAACATTTAAAAAAACAACTAAATACATTTTTATAGATGAACAAATACATAGTTTTAAATGTATACTTTAATGTTTTCAGTGAAAAAAAAAACCCCAATAGATTTTAAGAAAACAATCAAATTAGGCATATTAACATGACCACATATTTACACAAGATATAGAAAGTTCCCATTATTTATTAAAAAGAGAAAACTGAGCGGTCCCTGGGTGGCTCAGTTGGTTGAGTGTCCAACTCTTGATATCGGTTCAGGTCGTGATCTCACTGTTTGTGAGATGGAATCCCTGTGTCAGTGTGGATCCTGCTTGGGATCCTCTCTCTCCCTTTCTCTGTGTCTCTGCCCCTCCCCTGCTCTCGCACTCTCTCTCAAAATAAATAAATATTTTTAAAAAGAGAGAAAGGGGCGCCTGGGTGCCTCAATTGGTTAAGCATCCGACTTCAGGTCATGATCTCACAGTCCGTGAGCTGGAGCCCGGTGTCGGGCTCTGTGCTGACAGCTCAGAGCTTGGAGCCTGCTTGAGATTCTGTGTCTCCCTCTCTCTCTGCCCCTCCCCCGCTCATGCTCTGTCTCTCTCTGTCTCTCAAAAATTGAATAAACGTTAAAAAAATTAAAAATAAGTAAAAATAAAATAAAAACAGAAAGAGAAAACAGTAAAAAAGAGATAACAATGGCAACTTGTGCAAAGTGTATCTACATTCTTCATATAGGAAAGGAAGGAAAGAACAACATGTGTCCCTTGGTTCTTTCCTTCCTTTCTTCCTCCTTCCTTCCTTCCTTCCTTCCTTCCTTCCTTCCTTCCTTCCTTCCTTCATCCTTCCCTCCTGCCCTCATGTCCATATCTCTTGAAACCCTACTGTGTGTGTAGTAATTTACATACATCATCTCCTTGCACTTCCATGCCAGTCTCACTGAGCTAGGAAACCAAGAAAGTGGAAATAAATAAAGTGGAAAATAACTAAACCAAGAAAGCTTCATAGAGGCAGTGTCTTGTCCAAGAACCCTTTGGCAGCCCTGTACTGTAGAAATCACTGGTCAGAGACAGATTTCCCTGGCTATGGAAACTTCCATGATACACTCCAAGACAAGTGGCTGTAGTTTCTAGAGGCTCTATTGTATAGTGGGTTATAATCAATAAACGTTTTGTTTGATTCCTGTCTCTACCACACATTAGCTGTGTACTCTTGGACACATCACTTGACATTTCTGAGTCTCAATTCTGTCAAATGTAAAATGGTAAAAGAAGAGACAATAATACATTACATAGTTATGAGAATTAAAAGAAGCAATATAGGTAAAGCATTGACCCCAGTCCTGTATTTACCAAAAGTGAATTCCCTTCCTCTCCAAAGGAATTCCAAGACTATGTAGATTTCAAGGTTTTGTTTTTTTTATAGATTGCAGTTTTTCAGAGGCCTCCTGGGCTAAGGCCTTCATTCTGGAGCTGGCTCTTGAGGCACTCTTTTCTCCTGGGTTGGGAAAGAATCCTCCCCATCTTCAATAACTGGTCTCAAAGGAAGAGAGAGAGAGAGAGAACAACTCTATGAAGACCTGAGTATATGAGCCCTCCAATCAGAACCAGGAAAGATGACTGGCAGAGAGAAAAAGACTAGGTCAAGAATTGTCATCATGGCTGGGCCAATCACACCCAACATCTATCTGGGGATTTTAATATTTCAAGATTTTACCACATCTCTGATGATTCCCTTTTACACCCAAAAAACACCCTCAAGAATCATGCGGGACCTTGGGGGCACCTGGGTGGCTTGGTCGGTTAGGCATCCAATGTCGGCTCGGGTCACGATCTCACGGTCCGTGAGTTCGATTCCCGTGTCGGGCTCTGTGCTGACAGCTCAGAGCCTGGAGCCTGTTTCAGATTCTGTGTCTCCCTCTCTCCGACCCTCCCCCATTCATGCTCTGTCTCTCTCTGTCTCAAAAATAAATAAACGTTAAAAAAAATAATAAAAAAAAAGAATCATGCGGGACCAGTAGGGCAGTGTAAAGTATTGCAACCTTGAATCTAGCCTCAGAAAGATCTGCACTCAAATCTCAGATTTTCTTTTTACCAAATGTGTCTTCAGGCAAATTATTTATCTTTTCCGAACCTCAGTGTTCACTTTTAGAAATGGGAGATTTCATAGTGAGAATTAAGTGGCATTTGCAAAGTCTTTAATATGGTGCTTGGTACATGGTAGGGACTCAGTACATTTTAGCTATTATGATTTTCAGGATGAATATAATTAGCCCTGTTTTAAAGATGAGCAGTTTGAGGGTGAGAAAGATCAAGACTCATTCAAGTCTTGTGATTTCCAGCCTGGAACTCCACTTTGTGAAAACTTTAGAGGCACTGTTGATCAGTGGCTCTGAGCTCTGAGAACTTTACCTGCCAAAGGTCCAGGCCAGAAACATTGATGTTATAATAGTGACAAATGGTGGGATCAGGCTTATATTTAGCGTTATCTATTCCTGGATGAATCCACTACCCCTGTTAACTGGGATTGTCAGTGATCTGAGGTTTCCATTGTTCCTAAGCAAAGAACCAAAGAGTGCACATGGCATTAATATTTTTCCATTCTTCTCATGCAATCAGAAAGACTAATTTATAAAGACAGTTGTATTTATACAACTTATAAAGACAGTAGGATTCCTGTAGCTTCTTTCCCTTTCCTCAAGCTAATGAATGAGACTCTTCCAAGTTCTCCTTTTACCCAGAGGGTAGAACAAGGTGGCAGAGACCCATTCTAAGCCTGGTTCCATCTCTGTGCATAAGTTCGTTCATGACATTAAGGAAATGTAGCTTCACAGGGAACACCATCTAAGGACTTTGGCACTTGGGCCATTCTCTTCCTAGTATATGACACAGGAAACTGTGGCCCAATAAAATCATCAGTTCTGTCAAACTGATGTATCAGTTTGATGCAAACTGCTTGCCTCAGTTATATCTCTGGACTATTTGATAGCCAATCCTTTTAGTTTCTTCTCACTTCTGACATGAGGTCAGGAGTTGGTCCTTAAAGAGAAGTTCTCCATCCTCACCCCCAACACCTTTGGCTTATTCATATCCCACCTTTCTCTTTCAGGATCAGTTCTGAGACTTCCAGTTCCTGACCTCAGACCCATTTTCTGTTTTGACCATGTTTCTTTGGCTGCTTTCCACCACTCTGGACAAACCCCTTGTCTAGGGCTGCTTAGATCTCTCCCTCCCAGCATTGACCTTTACCAGACCACCAGGTAGGCACTGCCCTGAGAACAGGGCCTAGATGAGGCTACAGTCTTATGGGGAGTGGGGGTGGGGGTGGTGGTGAGGAGAAAACCGCAGGATCTTAGAGTTTCTGTTTTGTAAATTATACCTTACATCTCTCTCTTCTGTCTTATTTCTCATACCTGTTGCAAGGAAAGGCCCCTTCACTTTATACTTCAGGTTTGGCATCAGAGGCCCTTCCCATTCCCCATCCACTACCTCATTCCAGTCATCTGGCTTCTTGGCATTTCGGTCTGGGATGTACTCAAAGTCCTTCCGGTTCTAAAACAAAATGTTCCTTCTTTAGGACAGGTGAATGGGCTGGGATAAAACTGGGGTCCCTACAGTCAGGCTAGACCTGACTCCCTAACCCTGCCAACCTCCTGTCCTTACCCCTATGAAAGCCCAGCTCAAGATTCTGCAAACAAATCCAATACAGGAGAGAAAAAGCCTTTAAGCAACTCTCGCTCTTCCTCAAGTTGTCATTATCACTTTGACCTTGAATACTTCAAGCTCAAATAAGTTGGAAATTTCCGTTCTGTCTGACCCTCTCCCTCCCTCGATCATGTGCCCCTATGGTCAGAATAAGTCTTCTAGCCTGTATCACTCTTCCTGAAGACCCCCCTTGGTGATCTGCTTTGTACCCAGAATGCTCCCAGACCTGTACCAGTCTTCCCTTTTACTCCAGGCCTCTTCTATTTACCAAGACAAAACTCCAAGTCACAAACAACCTACCCTGACTTTCATATTTCTTCTGTTGTGGAGCCTCCAAAATTTTGTTTTATCTACCTAGCAGGTCATCTTGGTGCTGACCATTTGCCCAGACTGACTGAAAGCTTCAATGCTAAGCCAACTAGACCCTGTCATTCAGTAACATTGCAGCTGGGAAAGTTCTCTAGTTCCTCAGCTGTCTCAGCCACTTTTTGATTCCTGAGATGTAATAGTCAGCATCCCATCATGAGGGCTAGAGTCTTCATAGATCCCTGCCTATCTAACTGCTTTCCCTCTTCTCTAATTTTACTCAGCAGGGAGCACAGAGACCTGTAGCCTCTCCCCTCTCCCCCAGGTCTTGAGCCAACCCTGATTACATCAGGTACATGGTCCTCAACAGGAGTGAGGGTCTGTGGTTAGTCTTGCTGCTCTAAGCCTGCTTACTGCACCTGGAAGAAGACTCACCCCTAATTTTCCTGTGGTGCCAAAGGACCACAGGACACAGCCTGCTCACCTGTCTTAATTCCCTGACTATGCTTCCCTCCCATGAGACTGGATTCCTTTGCTAAATCATCCTACACACAGCTGAGCCACTGCCCACCTCTCTGCAGGCCTCTTCTTAGGAGTTCCAGCCACTGGGTCCCATGTTGCTCCTTGTTTAACCCTAAACGTCTTTTCTGCATGAGAATGAATCTTCTCTGACCTGTGGAGAACCGACAAAATAGCTAAGGCCCTCCATGACCTGGCTCCAACAAACCTTTCCAACTTCATCTCCCACCAGTCTTCACCTTGAAATTTATGCTCCCAAAATAGTAAACTGCTGCTTTCAATTCTTTTATGTAGCCATGTTGCTTTCCACCTAATTGTTGTGCCTCTGCTCCTGCTGTTCTCTGGGTCTGGAATATCTTCCCTCTAACCCAGTTTCCCACTTCCCTTACTCTAGTAAATTCAGTGTTGAAATCCAGTACATTTTAACATATAAATCCTGTATATTAAAAGGACTTACTATTTTCTAATCACTATATTATGTGTGTTAGCTCATTTAATCCTCACAACCAGCTTCACACGTAGGTATTATAATAATCCCTGTTTGTGAAATTGACTTTCATAGCAGTTACATTCCTTGCCCAAATGTAACTGCAAGTAGGTAGGAGTCTCACAGTTAGTAAAGGGTGGAGCTCAGATTTCAATCCATATCTATATGACTGCAGTCTATGTTTCCAACCCCTAGGTTAACCCAATCACTCAAACATTGCCTCCTCCTTCCAAGACCACCACCCAAACCCTATCACAGACTAGGTTAGGAGCCTCTTTTGGGCTCCACAGGATTTGGGTTTCCCTGACTCTTAGCACTAATTACGCAGTGTGACCTCTGTTTGTGTACTTGTCTGCAAACTCCACTAGATTCTGAATACCAGGAGGATTCTCAATCCCTGGATTGTGCTATTCATAGCTATATCCAGGAGAGCTTTGCAGTGAGTGATAAGAAATCAGTGAATATATTCCACACACTCCCCATATCAATAACTCTGGAGTCAGAGATCCAGATTCAAATCCTGGTGCTAATGTAGGTATACTTGCCAAGTCACTTCATTTTCTACGTGTTGTCTGTTTCCTTATCTATAACAGGGATCAGAGCACGCTGTTCACAGAGGCTGTCAGATGGATCAATAGAGTCTTAACAAATGTAAGTTGCTTCCCTCTTTCCTCCACACCTCTTTGGATACCAATATTTAGTTGGATACCTCTTGGAGTGATTAATGCCCCAGTTTCTGCTTCTCTTCCCAGCTTTCTTCTCCCAGCCCCATAGCTGACATCTCCATCTGTTTCCCAGCCAAACACTGTCTAACCTCAGGTTTCTTATCTTTAGGACCCTCTATTTGCAGATGTTCATCCCATTTCCTTGGTTTCCAGGCATAGAGGTCTTTTATCTTCTTGGGAGACAGGAAGTCTCAGTCAACTTCCAGACCCCCAGCAGCCACTTGCTAGTTGTTGTTGATTTTGACCTCATAAGTAGCATTGGGTGAATGATCAAAGTGTATAGTTGAGTATCTTTATTGATCTAGAAAGAGGATAGGGAATAATTCAGCTCCACTATTGGACATCTTTGGACCTCAAGCATTAAATGCACCACCTAAAACAGTTCCTGAATGCCATCCCCCAAATATACACAAACATATTTCACCACACCCCTCCTCCCATTTCTATGATTAATTCAGTAGAGACTCTGGATCTTTTTCTCCTAAGTACATACTTCTTTGGCTCCCCTGACCACCATCCTTCAGCTCCATCGCAGTTCTGGTCATTCTCTGATGTTTTCTGTTTTTCTGTCTGTGCCCCTTGATTATAAGCTTTTCAAAAGCAGAGGTCATGTCTGACTCATCTGCTGTGTTAACAGCTTCCAGCACAAGGCCTACCCCAGAGGAGGACCTCAGGGAGCCCTTGCACATACAGTCCTTTCACAGTCCTGCTAGCAAAGGCCTTGAGCCTGAACATAATTTCTCCAGTGACTCAAGTCCTATGGGCTTCTCTAGACCCAATTTCTGCCTCTCCCCCGCACTCTGGTTGTGCTGAGTTACTTACAGTACCACTCTTTCTCAGGTATTTTTTACTTTTCTCATGTGATTGCCTCTTCCAGGAATTAAATCCTCCCTAAAATTGTCACACTCTTTCACAAGACCAATTCATGCTCATCTTTCAAAACTCAGCACAGGCAAGACCTCTAGGAAACATTTCCTAAGGCTCCAGGTTGTGTAGAAGGCTTCTTCTGTGCTTCCCCAGACTCTGATCATACTGGGTAGTCCTCTCCTTTTCTTGATTCATACCTTCACTGGACTGTGAGTTCTGTGAGGTCAGAGGCCATGTCTGGGGCTCACTTTATCCCCACCCCAAGTCCCAACACAGAGTTGGAATTTGGTGAATGCCGATTGAGATGCTAAAGAAATCCAGCTACTATCCTCCAGCTAACCTAGATCTCTCTAATCTAATGCTACTAAGACAAGCCCATCACTCATATTTTAGCTTAGTACCTGCCACCTCGCCCATCCCTTCAATATTTATTAGCAGGGCAACAGGGCCATGCCAAACATTCTTCCAAGAGAGGACCTTATCTAACTTCCTTTCAGAAGTCAGGCTCTTATGTGAACTTCTGCAATCTATAGCACTTCTCTATATCTATTTTCTGATAGTATTTAATTTATAGGGTTTTTGTAAAGGTTAAGTGAGATAACACATATAAAATGCTTATCCTTCCCCCTAGGCTGAAGACCAGCCCACATACTTACCCTGAATTTGATGGTCTTGTTGTTCTCATGCTATTTCCCTTGATAATGAAGGATGACCTGCACTTTGTTGTTGCCAAAGCCACAGAATGTCAGGGCCTAGAAATTAAACCCTAATGCATGGTGTTACATCACTTTTAGGCAGTTTGCCTGGTCTGAGGCTAAGACAGACATAGCTAATATATTAATCAGGGCCCCAGCAAGAAACAGATAGCACACTCAAATTTAGTATTACTTGAGGAGAATTTAATAAAAGGACTATTTACAAAGATAGGGGACCTTGAGAAGGCATAAAGAATAGTGCTGTGCTGTGCGCTGGCAACAGAAGGGCTATTCCTACCCTTATCCCTGAAGGGGCAAAGAGTAAGAGTGGTTACCAGAGCCTGGAAGAAAGACTCCTGTGGGGAGGGTGGCTGGAGGGAAGCTGTGACTTTCAGTTGAGAGGCACAACTCTCTTTCCTCCCTCTGATCTACTGCCAGGACTTCCATTGACCAAACCCAACCAGAAAATCCTTCCTGTGCCAGGAACCTTATACCATATCATTTAGTTCTTGTGACAAGCATGTGTTACTATCTCCACTCTTAGCTGGGAAAATTGTGGCTTAGAAAATTTAAGTAACTCACCCAAAGTCAAAGAGCTAATAAGTAGCATTGCTGGGATTCAACCCAAGCCTACTAAGAAATAGAGCCTGGGGTTCTTTCTGCTTT
The DNA here is from genome assembly GCF_014898765.1 of Herpailurus yagouaroundi. Taxonomy (NCBI): domain Eukaryota; kingdom Metazoa; phylum Chordata; class Mammalia; order Carnivora; family Felidae; genus Herpailurus; species Herpailurus yagouaroundi. The sequence continues at coordinate 41,516,119 of NW_024412388.1, forward strand.
GTGACAACTTTAGAGGCAATTGTTGATCAGTGGCTCTGAGCCTGGAGAGCTTAATGTGACAAAGGTCCAAGAATAGGTTTTAACCTAGTTTTTCAACCTCACTCCCCATGTTCTTCTTGACTATCCTAAACACACACACACACACGTACGTGCGTGCGCAAAGTGCTCTAGCCACACTGGTTTCATCGGTTTTCTACTTGCATTTCAATTTCATGCCTCTGAGCTTTTGTATAGCTTCCTCTGTCCTCATTATATTTCCCCCACCTCCTCCTCTGCCTATTAACATCTAACTCATTCTTCAAAGAACAATTAATACCCCATCCAAAAAGCACCCCCAGTTGGACTGAGTCATGCCATCTTTGTAGTCTCATAGCACCTCATCAATATCTTTTTAAAACTATGTCTTGGAGCAGCTGGGTGGCTCAGTCAGTTGAACAACAAACTTTTGATTTCCACTCAGGTCATGATCTCACAGTTGTGGGATTAAGCCCAGCATCGGGTTCTGCACTGGGTGTGGAGCCTGCTTGAGATTCTCTCTCTGCCCCTCCCCTGATCACGTGCATGAGCACACTCTTTCTCTCTCAAAAAGAAGTAAATGGATAAATAAATAAATAAATAGAAAATATGTCTTTCATTCTGCCTTTAAAAAAAAATATTCACATGCTTGCTTCCCCACGAAATAGAAGGCAAAAATATGGAGTAGAAAAAAGCACAGGCTTTAATCTGGATAGATTGGATATGAATTCTGACTTCCCACTTACTCACCTTGGGCAAATTTCTTGCCTCTGTTTCCTCATCTATAAAATGGAGCTATTAACAGCTGAAACTGCTTTGGTTGTTTGAGCATCAAATAAATAATATTCATATGAAAAAATCACATTTGAAAAAGTATTTCCATTTTCCTTACTACAACCATCTCATACATAAACATATATAAACTCCTTGTAAGGAGGGTGGATTCTGACGAAAAGAGAAATGGGCGAAGACACATTCAGGCACCCAGAGTCTATATTGTTCTATGCATGCAAGAGCTTGAAAGATGAGGGAGAAAGAGTTGGTGGGGGAGGGGTGCAAATAAAAAAAGGGAAAGAGGCTGAAGAGGAAGATTTTGGCAAAAGCTTGAAGCAAGAAATCTGAAATTCCCTGGGAAAAGAAAGAAATTTTTAGGGAAAATTTTAAGAAAATTTTGCTGTATGACATGTGGCATAATGCTTGCCTCTGACTTTGTGCAAAAACATTTGGTACATTCCTCATCAGTTCTTTGGGAGTTGGATTAGCTTTTATTGTTGTTTGTTGGTTTAAAAAATTTTTTTAATGTTTATTTATTTTTGAGAGAGAGACAGAGTGTGAGCAGGGGAGGGGCTGAGAGAGAGGGAGACACAGTATCTGAAGCAGATTCCAGGCCCTGAGCTGTCAGCACATAGCCCAATGTGGGGCTTGAACCCACGAACCACGAGATCATGATGAAGTTGGTCGCTTAACCAACTGAGCCACCCAAGCATCCCTGTTTGTTGGTTTTTAAATCTCAACCATCATTCAAGATTGGAGCTAAGTAAGAGGTGGACTGCTCCAAGGAGGCTTAGTGACATATTTGAGGTTACAGATGCAATACTCTGGACTCACTATGGATGCTTAATAAAGGTGATTTATATGACCTCTTGGGCCTTCTCTCATCAAGGGCAGGAATCGCTTTCAAAGCAAAGCATATTTTAGTAGGTGCATTTGAGGGTGTCTACACAGTTTATGGTTCCTTTCTCCCTTTTGGGAACTGGGGAATGTCTCTCTGTATTGCAGCCTTGTTAATAACCATGTGACTATCTCTTTCGTCTATTTATATTAACATTTAAGCTTAAGGTTGCTTTTTTCAGGTCATTGAAGAGTCTTACTGTGTAGGAAGGTGGATTAGAAACTTCCTTTTTCAGGTCAATCTGAGCCTCTTCAACAATTACAGTGCCTCTCATTAAGACCTCATGTGGCTTATAGTGACCACTATCAGAGAGCTTACAAGCATGATGTAATGGTCAGATTCTGAATGCCTATCCTCCTGGTTCAGGGTATCAGGAAAGAGTTTTGTATACCTGCCACCACAATCAATGCCTTGCTCATGTTTTACTGAAAACTGAACCACCAAGGTCTCATTCTCATTGCTAAATGGCTTAAACCTGGTTGAAAGGGCATAAAACTTGGCATCTTCATTGGTCTGCAGACCCGGGAGCAGAGAACACAAAATCTTTAGGCTTAAGTACTCAAAGAGCAGCCAGAGAGACCCAGTACTTGGTATCACCAATCTTTGGTACTTTCTTACATACCTACTATGTGCCAGGTGCTATCCTGGACACATTACCTTATTCAAGCCTCAGAAGAACCCTGCAAAATAGGTATTATCTCTACTTTACAAATTAGAAGTCTGAGTCACAGGGAGTGAAGTGACCTGGCTAAGCCCTCGTGGCTAATAAGTAACTAAACTAGGATTTTATTCCATGTTTGTCTGATTCTTTCTTCCCCTTATACCATTCTGTCTTTAATGCTCAGAGATAAATACTGTTCTGCAGCTTTACGAAACAAGGCCGTTTATCCCAAGAAGCACAGAACATTTCTAGTCTATGTACGTTATCTTATAAATGAGGAAACCAAGCCCCAGAAAGGAAAATTATTTATCCAAGATCACACAGTCACAAACAACAGACATACAAGAAGCCAAGTCTCCTGACTTCCAAGCCAGTGGTCTTTCCATTATTCCATGCTGCTGCCCAGCTTACTGGTTTTGTCTCTGTCACTTAAATTCTCTAAGTCTCAGTTTCCTCATCAGAAAATGTGGATAATTATTCCTACCTAATAGGGATCCCATGAAATTCATATGGGTAAGAGATGTGAGAAGCACTTTGTACATTGTCAACATAAAATGCAAGGGGCTATCATCATTCATGCTTAGAGAGGGTCCTTCCTTCATGATTCCACAGCTCTCTGCACGTCCCTGGGTCACACTAAGTTGCAACTAGGTTTATTTCAGTCTCTTTGAATAGTTTTTAAGCTCCTGAAGAGAAGGGAAATCTTCATATTCCTGGAATCTAGGCCAAGGCCTAGCATAGAAGAGATGTTCAATAAATATGTGTTAAATTGCACAGAAGAATCACAGGTGCTGATTCAGCTATCTCTGGAGCATTTATTGCATACTAATCTCTGTGCTAAACACTTTCATGTCTGATATTGCATTAGGAACTGTGTATTTTAGAGAGTATGCTTACTTCACTGAAGACCTCAAGTGAGGCCAGAGAAGACTTCAGGGCGAGGGAGTGGGCCAAAGGGAAAGAGTATTGCACCCATAAGCAGAAGACCAAGCTCTGAATCTCTGCTCTACCAGACCCTGCTATGTACTCCAATGCAATCCCCTCCATCCTTGCTGAACCTCATTTGTACCTAAGAGCCCTTCTGGACAACCAAAGGGAACCTAATGCACTTAAGTGGAATGAGATCTGAGGAGCAACAAATCAGAAATCAAACTGAGAGGAGGTGGGTGTCTGTGCAGACTGCCCCCAGAGCCACCAAGAAGCAGGCGTCCCACGAGTCTCTCAATCTCCAATTCTCTCTCCTTTGGAAGCAATTTTTCAGAGTGGATTTAAATGAGACTTTAAATGCTCAAGTCAGTTTGTAATGTTCTCCTTTAATAAAAATGAAAATGAGATTCATAACAGTAGCCAGGAGAGAGAAGATGGGAAGTTACTCCAGGGGACAATCAATGGATTCTATTTATAGGATAAAAGCTTTCTCAGGCAAAAACCCTTGCCTTGTAGACTTTGCCCTTAGAGCTCCCCCTTCCTTCATAATATTTTTTGGCTCTTACAGCAGTTCTGCCTAATGAGCATGGCAGGTGATGATTATCATTTCCATTTAACATCAAGGCTCAGAGAAGTGAAAAGACTTGCCCAAATTATGCAGTTAGTGAGTCATAGGAGTTAGCCCTCAGTCTGTCTGCTCCACTCTCCTTTGCACCAAGCTGCTCTAGGGGAAAGCAACATTTGAAGGTTATACAGCATTTTTTCCTGTTTCAATTGCAGTGTTATATTTAAAAAACTCAGGGTGGAGAAAGCAGGGTAGCCCAGCAGTAATTAACCCAGTCCTGGAGTCAGACCTAGAATCAGATCACAGCTCTGCCTCTCGCCAGCTGTGTATATAGCTTTGGGCAAATTACCCATCCTCTCTGGGCCCCCTCTGCAAAACTGGGAACATAACAGTAACCATCTCATGAAGTTGTTAGGAAGATTAATGGGGATAATGTGTCTAAGGGCTTAGCTTTGAATATCTGTTATTTAATAATGGACATTATTATTTTGTGGACAGTTCCTTCTTCTCTACCTGCTAATTTTTTATTCTAAGAAAGAGAAATGAATTGATAATTATGAATAAAAACAATTACATGAAAGTCAGAACTTTTTCCCAATTAGTATATTCCTGAATTCCAGCATTCACCTTTATCCTCTTCTTTGTCTCGATAAAATTTTCCTGCTGTAAACTGAAATTACCATAATCAAGCCTATGTTTAAATTATACCCGTCGTTTTTTCCACCCACCAATGGGGGAAAGAAGAAAAGCAACATATAGAAATTATTTGTGTTTTCTTAAAGACAATAAGATGCAACTAAGGCTGACCAAGCCTACAGGAACAGTAAGGGAATATCATGGGATAACTCCAATATTCCTGAAAACCCCTTTACTATCTGATGCCTAAATTCTACCATTTGTTTGTTTGTTTTTTTAATGTTTATTTACTTTTAAGAGAGAGAGGGAGAGAGAGAGAAAGAAGGGGAGGAGCAGAAAGAAAAGGAGACAGAAGATCCCAAGCAGGCTTCATGTTGCCTAGAAAGCCCAATGTGGTGCTCAAATTCACAAACCATGAGATCATGACCTGAGCTGAAGTCAGACACTTAACAACTGAGCTACCCAGACCCCCCTAAACTCTACCATTTGTGCCCTACTGTGTGGAGTGGCTTGACTACTAAATATTTGAGCCACTTACACATTAATGCTCCACCCTACCCTCCTCTATGAGAGTTAAGTCTTAAAAACCATCATGGCAATGTATGATTGGTTGAAAGACTTGAGGGATTCTCTTAACAATAGATGGAAAAAATATGGTTAGGGGAACTAAGTCCTTATGCATATTTATGTCTAGTAAGATAAAATAATAAAATCAACTCACCAAGAGATTAGCAATACCATTTTATACTTCTTGAATTAGTAATGATGATATTAAACAATCAATTTCCATTTACCATTTTTTTATTGCTTAAAATTTTTAGACTCTTCCTTGCAGTTTTGAGGAGATGCTGATAAATTTGTTTTGCTTTGGCATAGATGGCATACAGACATCTTTTTAGGACCTGGCACTCCATGCAAACATTCAGTGCCCTTCTGATTTTAGGCTTCAGAGTTGCTGACTCCCACTTCCTGGGCCCACCATGGTCCCAGAGTCACAGGGCAATTTGGCAGCTTGTGATGGAAAAGGCCTTGGGTGTAGCCTTTATTTCATCTCCTCCCTGCAGCTAAATGGATATTTCTCAAATTCCACTACCCAGTATGTCGGGTTATTGCCTGAGCTCTGCCCATGAAAACCCTACTTCAACTCACATCCAGTAAGACCACCCTGAACTGGCTCTGTCAGCTCCTGTTACTCAAGCCTGACAGCTCACCTCCTCCCCTCATGAGGCTCAGGGGGTGAGTTTGCTTTCTACGGTCTTGCCTCATCTCCCAAGATCTCATCATTAGACAGGACAAGACATCTCAGTGACCACCTTACCCACCACTCCTGACAGCGGGCCTCCCATTGTTCATCCAAAGAAGGATAAGGACTGATACCAAAGTTAAAAGATTTGTTATTGTGTGTTTGGCCCTTATGTGGGTCCCTAAAAATTTCACCTCATTTACTCCCATGGATAATGCTATGAAAATGTACTATTAGTTGCATTTTGTGTCTACTAAGTGGAGGACTTGAGATGTGAACTCATTTGTCTGACTTCAAACCTGGCCTTTCTTCTGGAAAAAGAGGGAGCTACAGGGAAAAGTGCTATGAAGAACAAAAAGTTGTATAATCATAGTAACAACTAACAGCAGTCATATGTCAAGCATGGTGCTGAGTGCTTTACATGCATTATCTCACTGCATTCTCATAATAGCTCTGAGACAAACGTGCTATTTTTCCCCATTCAAATGATAAGAAAAACCTATCCAAGAGCCCAGTTTGTAAGTAAGTGGGCAAGCCAGGTTCAGGCGCAGGCCTCTATAATGCCAAAATCTTTACTTTTAACCCCTATACTATAAGGCTTCCCATGAGGTGATGTGTGTGAAAAGCCCTTTATAGCCTAGAATGCACAGCAAAGGTAAGAGTCATAGTACTTTACACTTTGTAATTAATAAAGTTATTTGTGTATAATTGGAGTAATGTCTATCTTCCCCAGACACCAACATGCTGGTAAGTTCCATAACTGTTTTACTTACCATTGTGTCCCAGTATCTCTCATAAAGTTAATTGCCAAAATATTTGTTGAATGACTGAATGGATGTATGTATGATCTTACCTTTTGCCTATGACATAAGATTCTCAGCTTTACAAATGGATAGATTCATTTATTAATCCATTTGACAAATGTTAATTGAATTTAACAAGTACGCAGAAACAGTTGTACAACTTTGATCTTGAACTTTATGGTAAGAGAGGCTAGGGCAGAACTCAGAATTGTTTATGGCTAATTATTTTTCTGGGTGAACAGTACTGATATAAATCAAACCTGACACAACTTAAGATGTCCCCAAATAAGGAGCCTTTCTTGTTAGGAGAATAATGTCCTGTGGTTAATAAAGTCCTACTTTAATGTTTTATATTTTTCCTCTTAGCATCATAACATCTTAACATCAGAGAATGCTCAAGCCAGAATGACTGTTGGTGGTCATTTCATCTGACCTCCTCATATTACAGGCAGGGAAACTAAAGCCCAGAGAAGGAAGTGACTTGCTTATAGACAAAAAGTTGTCAGTTGCAGAGTTGTGATTAGAACCTAGTTCTTCTGCACTTTGGTTCTGGGTTCATTATTCCTTCACTCAACAAATACATAATTTAAAAAAAATGTTTTAAGGTTTATTTGAGAGAGAGAGAGAGAGCACAAGCAGGTGAGGGGCAGAGAGAAGGAGAGACAGAATCCCAGGCACAGAGCTCAGATATGGGGCTGAAACCCATGAATCATGAGATCACGACCTGTGTCAAGATCAAGAATTGGACGCTTAGACAACTGCACCAGCCATGCGCCCCTCAACAAATATTTCTTGAGCATTCACTTTGTGCAAGGCATTAGGCACAAAGGCATGGATCTCCCAGGTTCTCTTTAGGGTCTCAGAGTCTGGTAGAAAATACAGACAAGTAGACAGTTACAACACAGTGTGGTAAGGACAGTGATAGAAGGAAGCACAGGGCAATGAAATTCAGAAAAACACTGAATGCCCTCCAAAGTCAGAGTGAACTTCAGAGAAGGCATACCTGAAGAAGTGAGAATGGGAAAGGCAGAAAAGATGAGGAGTGGGTGTTCCAAATAGAATGACTTGCACATGAAAAGGCCCAGAGGCATCAAACAGCACAGTGTTTCAAGGGAAATGCAAACAGTACTTTATAGTTTTCAGGGAACAGGAGAGGAAAGTAAATAGGGACCAGCTCAAAGAGAGATCTTATTGAGAGCAGGAGAGCAGTGTATCAACCTCGAGTATATGCTACTATCTTTTGTCCTCTGATAAATCTTTCCTTCAAATTGGTCAAATACTGTATGTCCCCAGAGATCCAATCAATAAAAAGTAATAGATGTTTGGAAGCTGGTACATCTAGCTGATGAGTGCACATAATCATACCCAAGTCTATAGAAATATAGGACCAAGGAGGCCATATAACATGATTCCTATGTCAAATGAACTTATATCCACATTGCACCTCCCACCGTGTTTGGCTTATAATGTAGCTCAAATCCAAAGACTGGGCTAGGGACTCATCTCCACCTATAGCTTTAGCAGTATCTTTAACCTCTCTGAGATTGAGTTTCTTCATCTATAGAAAGAGATTATCTAATTTATTGAGATTCTGGGAGAATCAAATAAAATAGAATGTAACACAGTGTCAGGCACATTGTAAGTGCTCAATACATACTACCTGAAGCTGAATCTGTACATATGTGTATATGTATGCAAAGATACAACATCAAAGGTAAAGAGAGAGAAATCTTTTTTAGCCTTGAAGGTAAGCCTTGTACCTTCCCCAACACCTAGTCCTGAGCTTGGGACACAATAGGTCCTTTAGAAAATGCTTGTGTAATTACATGAAAATACAGATTTGCTGCATTTATTCAACATAATCAGACTGCATTTTGCAAAAGAGAATTTGCTAGACAAAACTAAAGCTTATTTCTTCAGGTGCCAACATTTTATATATCATTTTCAATTGAAAATTTTTGTAAACATTATAAAAGACTTTGACCTCTTACGTACAGAATCTTAAAATGTAAATTTCCTTGAAGACTCAAACCCTACATTAGGTTGTAATGTACAGCAAAGGTGTGGGTTTGTTTTGAAAATTTTGTCTCCATTGTTCTTGTTCTGCCGTGAACACTCACTTTTCCCTGAGGTCAATGTGTTTGCCTCTAGCAATCTACCCAGCGAGATCAGTGGACCTACATCCCTGCTTACCTGCCTGCCAGCTTATCTGCCCACTTCCTTTCCTTTCTTTTTACTGGCCAGTCTATCCACGTTTGTTACATAGACCATAGTCACTCAAATATTTATTAACTGATAAAACGCCTTGTGGTATAGTGAACAGCACTGGATAACAATCTGAGCCTTCCCCCCTATTTCTGTATGTGACTTGAGCCAATCCCTTTTCTGAATCTGTGTTCTCATCTATAAATAAGGTTTATATTTAAACTCTTCAAAGAAGGGGATACTGAATACATAGTAGCTGCTCAATGTTTATTGAATAACCGATTGGCATGAGGACCAAATTAAATAAGATAATAATAATTAAGATAATTTCTATTATTGTGATTGTTAATAATTATTAAAAATAATTATTTTGGGGCACGTGGATGCCTCAATCGGTTAAGCATCCAACTCTTGATTTTGGCTCATCTCATGATCTCACGGTTGGTGGGTTTAAGCCCCCCATCAGGCTCTGCACTGACAGTGTGGGGCCTCCTTGGGATTCTCTCTCTCACCTTCTCTCTCTGCCCTCCCCCACTCATGCTCCCTCTCTCTTTTTCAAAAATAAATAAACATAGGGGTGCCTGGGTGGCTCAGTCAGTTAAGCATCCGACTTTGGCTCAGGTCATGATCTCGCAGTTTGCAGGCTTGAGCCCCACATCTGGCTCTGTGCTGATAGCTCAGATGCTCTGTCTCTCTCTCTTTCTCAAAAATAAAATAAACATTAAAATAAATAAATAAGCATTTAAAACATTTTATAAAAAGGCACCTGGGTGGCTCAGTCAGCTTACAGTCAGACTTCAGCTCAGGTCATGATCTCATGGTTTGTGAGTTCAAGTCCAGCATTGGGCTCATTGCTGTCAGTGCAGAGCCTGCTTCAGATCCTCTGTCCTCCTCTCTCTCTCTCTCGCTCTCTCTGCCCCTTTGCTACTCAGGCATTCATGTGCTCTCTCTCACTCTCAAAAATAAATAAATGTTAAAAAACATTTTTTTAAATAATTATTTTTGCTCTCATTGAATGGGTACTACTAGTAGGTCCTTCATTTATTTTATGGGTTGTCATTTCTAATCAACTATACCCTAGGAAGCACATAACCAAGTCTATTAAGAAAGGGGCGTTAAATAAGAGTCTAAATGCTTGAAGTAAAAGACAATACAAGTCATTCACTTAAATATTTACAGAGCTCCTGTACTGTTGCAGTGCAAGTGCTAGACATCAAAGTACTAATAAGACACAATTCCTCAAGCCCTCTGGCCCTCAAGGAGCTCACAGTCTAATAGTGTCTATTTTTCTCATTTCATATTTCGTGATTTTTCAAAGCAAAATAATTTATGGTAGCAGCAAATAAACAGTAAAAACACTATAATCTACCTCACAGACATGACCACTGTCAGCATTCTGATATATTTCCTTCCAGTCTTTTTGTTGTTTTGTGTGTTAACAATGGCCCCTGCTCCCACCTCCACATCTCTGCAGCCCCTGCAGAGATCCTTACCATCAGTTTGCACTTGAGACCTGGAAAGGCCAGCTGGATCAGGCCTCTTTGGTTTGGGCATCTGTCCAGAGTGATTCTTCCTCAGGCCAAGCATGTCCAAGTATCCACAATTGGCAGATGGACCCAATCGCGTCATCAGCTGGAGGCCTGAGCAGCAGGCTGCTCCTCAGCCCTCTGAGCTGTCCTCCGTGGGTGTGAGCCAGCTGGGCACAGAGGCCCTTTGTCTCAGAATGTCTCTTCGGCCAAGTTTTCATGGTCAAGTCTGAGAGTTGACAGAATTAACATTCACACACACCCAACCCCCTTGTGACTTCTGCATCATTTAGATCCTCATCTGCATTCCAGTTTCTTTCTGCCTGATTTTGTGCTTTTACAAATGGCACTGCCATTGCCTTCGCCCTCCCCTCACATTTATTTGTATCACTAATTCAGGGATTCTCCAATTCAATCAATCAACATTTCTGCATATTTTAATGTGCCAGCCCCTATGCAAGGTCTCAGATTCCAAAAGCTCATTTTGCCCTGAGGCCACTGGTACTGCTTCCTGCTGGCTAACTGACACTTGGCAGCTTTGCAGCAGTGGCCAATACAACTTTATGGAAGCAAGAGACCTGGGTTCAACAAGCATCTCTGCCAGTTACTTACTCTGTGACTTTGGGAAAACCACCTCTCCTATCTGAGTCTCTCCATTTCATCTGTACAGTGAGAGGGTTGGATTCTAAAGGCCTGGCATGCCCTCCGGTTGCTGAGCTGCTCTCTGGCCTGGAATAGCCTAGGAAAACAGCAGAGAGAAAGGAACCTCAATCAAACTCTGGTACAAAGCTTTTAAATGGCCCTGCAATGTCATGACCTCTCTCTGGACCTCAGTATTCCCATCTATATATGGGGAGAAGGAGGCCATTTGGGGCTGGATGAGCTCTCAGGGCCCCTTTAGCTCTAACATCAAAGTATCTAAGATTTACCTTTCCCGAGGTTGTTAAATACTACTTAAAATGTGAGCTAGAAGAACTTCAACTTATTGGAATCATGGGAGGCAGTGGGGTGGGGAGCAGGGGTAATGCAAGAAAGATCAGTTTTTGTATTCATATGGCACAGGTTCAAATTCTGACTTTGCCTTTTAATAAATGTGTGACCTTAGATAAATGATCCAACTCCTTGGGCTTCAGTTAGATGGTCTATAGACTGGGAAAAAGAATAACTACTTTGCAGAGTTCAGATGAGGAATGGAGTATGGAAAGCATCGTGCCTAGTGAGTAATACTGTGCTCAACAAAGGTTACTTAAGGTTTCTGATACAATTTAGCTATAAAAACCAGAGTTTAAAAGGGGGAAATTTAGTTCCAAGCAGAAATGGATCAGCAGAACACTTAATTTTTTAATCTTGGTTTTTTTTTTTTTTTTATTAAAAGGTAACACAAGTTCATTGTAGAAAACAAAGAAAACATTAAAGTCATCTGGAATTCCATCATCTATTTACATTTTGGTATATTCTATTTTTTTCTACAACAAATGTATTTTATAATAGTGACAATATATATCTTAGATATTATCTTATACATTTTACATCTAAGCTTATATCAAAGATTTCCTTACGACATTAAAGACCTCCCAAATATTCTATGGATGTATCATATTTTACTTGCCTGAGCCCCTACTGTTGGACATTTCGGTTTGTCTCCAAATGTTCCCAATTATTGATAATGCTACCCCCACTCCACTGACCTTCCCTCCACACCAGTTTAGCACTCTGTCCCTACCTTCACACCTTGGGCCTTTTCATCACCAGGAACTGTTCTGCCTCTGAAATTTCAAACTCAGACTTCCCCTTTATGATTCATGACCTGCTACCCTTCAGTTCTCACACGCTGTTACTTGAAGTACACCTGTTCTTTGATCTCTTGCATTTCTTTTCAGTCAGCTGTCTCCTTCCTATGTAACTTTCACAGTCCTTCTTCCCTCCCTCCTTCCTTCTTTCCACAAACTTTTAGTTGAGCATTTTCTATGTGCCAGACACTACTAACGCAAGTTTATAATGTTGAAGGAGATATGGGTCTATCACCTTACTCATGTCTCTTAACTCTCTTGCCTGTTTGCCTTTCTGCAAAACCCCCACCTGTGTCATCCAAACCTTCCATTCTCACTTTGCATTCCAAATTAATTAGGATCTCTACTTCGTGTCTCAGCCAGAATTCTCTAAAACATAGCCCATACTTGTTCTATTCATTTTCTAGGCTCTCGTCTCCCCTAAACCTATTGAAGTCATCCTTCCACCTCCACCACTCCACTGAGTCATCAAATTGTCTTCTAACTATACAATGCAATGAACGTTTCCAGAGTTTGCCCTACTTGGCCTCCAAACCACTTTTGACACTAGCTGTGCAACCTTGGGAGAGACACTCAACCTCTCTGAACCTCAGTTTTCTCATCAATGAAAGAGAGGTTATAGCATCTTTTTGATAGAACTGTTGAGAGATTTAATAAAATAATGTACAAAGAAAAAAATACACTGTTGCACAATAGGTATTCAACAAAAATTAGGAGTGAATGTTAAATGAGTGGATGAATTTTTAAATTTTATTATACATATAAATAAATAAGATTATATGTATAATAAAATTTAATATAATTTTAGTTACTTATATGTATAATAAAAATTTAAATTTAAAATAAATTTAAAATAAAATAAAAATTTTAGGATGTCATACTGATAGAGACACCTGATTTGTCAGGTGTTTAATATATAGTTTAAGCAAATATCTTTACAAGCAAATAAAAATGTATATTTTAATCTTTTGATCCAAAAGTTATACAAATTGATAAAAAAATAGATTTCATTTACAGGTTTATTTTCTAAATCAGATAGGCCCACATGATTTTTGCAGCATCCACAGGATTTTCCTCAACCTGTAAGAATATACTGTTAATTGTTTACTGTATAAAGCACTTTGGAGTGACCCAATGCAATTTAATTCAGCATTTATTGGGCTACCCCTATGTACCATGCAGCAGGAGAGAAATAAAGGCATGGTTTCCATCCTGTAGATGCATCTAATCAAAAGGGATGTCAGGCTTACCAGGGCCTGCCTGACCTTTTTCTATCACTTATCAGCAGTGTCATCTTGGGCCAGTCAGGGCCATGTCATGACTTTTATAGGCCCTAGGCACCTTTGCCTTAATGAGTCCCTTCCTCCATAAAAAATTTTAAAAAATGCATTTAAATATATATATTTATGACTGTATGGTATAAAGCCAAATACAATGCAGATTGGATTCATTATTATATATTCATTATTTTCTTTCATACTGTGCCTTTGAGCCAAATGGATAAGTTGGCTCTGGGGCCAGTTACTGACCTCACCTAGTTCTCATTTTCTGCTACCGAAAATTCCAATTTTGAAGGATTGTTATAGGATGATTATCTGTGATACCTAGAAGCTGCATGAGGGCAGAAACCAAGTCTAATTTATTTTCCACTGTGTACCTACAGCACTCGACACAGTAAGCACTCAATAATATGAATGTGAAATTATCTGCACAGTGCCAGAATACAGTAAACACTTGACAACTGTCAGGTTTCTTTCACCAGAAGTCCTAGAGGACAGTTTAGGATGTACATAACAGATATCAGAGAGCTGGAGTGTATGGTACAGATCCTGAATGTAACAGGAATTGGGGTCAGGAAGGATTATGTGCGTCAATCAGTTAGCATGCTTTTTAATTTTTTGTCAGTGCATCCGTGCCCTGGGCTCACTTAATTGCATTTATAACACATCTATCGTGCGGTATTGGTGGTATAGTGTAACACAATCTATCATTAGCCAGGTAGATAAGTAGATAAGAAAGATGAGTTTTGGAAACCATCAATTTTATAGTCCTGTATGGTATGTTTATACATGCAAGGAGTTGTACCAGTATTGCTATGTATCTCCACTCCAAATCCTCTGCAGATTTAATTACAGAGCTACAAAGTGAGTGCATAAATTATGCACCACAGCCCATGTTTTAGAAATCACTGTGTAGTCTTGGGAATTAGATAGGAGGTTAGATCTTTGTAATTGATATGCTCCCACTTAGGAGTTGAAACCTTGTGGATCTGTGAGAACTTTTTTGTCTAAACAGTGTGTCTGTCATCCCCAAAGGCAAGGGAATTAAAAGCAAAAATGAACTACTGGGACCTTATGAAGGTAAAAATCTTCTGCACAGCAAAGGAAACAACCAACAAATCTAAAAGGCAACCAACGGAATGGGAAAAGATATTTGCAAATGACATTTCGGACAAAGGGCTAGTATCCAAAATCTATAAAGAGCTCACCAAACTCCACACCCGAAAAACAAATAACCCAGTGAAGAAATGGGCAGAAAACATGAATACACTTCTCTAAAGAAGACATCCGGATGGCCAACAGGCACATGAAAAGATGCTCAACGTCACTCCTCATCAGGGAAATACAAATCAAAACCACACTCAGATATCACCTCACGCCAGTCAGAGTGGCCAAAATGAACAAATGAGGAGACTATAGATGCTGGAGAGGATGTGGAGAAACAGGAACCCTCTTGCACTGTTGGTGGGAATGCAAATTGGTGCAGCCGCTCTGGAAAACAGTGTGGAGGTTCCTCAGATAATTGAAAATAGACCTACCCTATGACCCAGCAATAGCACTGCTAGGAATTTACCCAAGGCATACAGGAGTACTGATGCATAGGGGCACTTGTACCCCAATGTTTATAGCAGCACTCTCAACAATAGCCAAATTATGGAAAGAGCCTAAATGTCCATCAACTGATGAATGGATAAAGAAATTGTGGTTTATATACACAATGGTGTACTACGTGGCAATGAGAAAGAATAAAATATGGCCCTTTGTAGCAACGTGGATGGAACTGGAGAGTGTTATGCTAAGTGAAATAAGCCATACAGAGAAGGACAGATACCATATGTGTTCACTCTTATGTGGATCCTGAGAAACTTAACAGAAACCCATGGGGGAGGGAAAGGAAAAAAAAAAAAAAAAAGAAAAGAAAGAGGTTAGAGTGGGAGAGAGAGCCAAAGCATAAGAGACTGTTAAAAACTGAGAACAAACTGAGGGTTGATGGGGGGTGGGAGGGAAGGGAGGGTGGGTGATGAGTATTGAGGAGGGCACCTTTTGGGATGAGCACTGGGTGTTGTATGGAAACCAATTTGACAATAAGTTTCATATATTGAAAAAAATAATAATAAATAAAATAGTGTGTCTGCACTTCTACAGGGTTAGCTGGACATTTAAATTCCAAACAATAGATATCCAATCTTTCCCTATTCTCCTTCTCTATAGATTTATCTCCCACCATGGATTCACTGGTTCCTGTAACCCCACTGCACCCGAAAGGATATGCCATTTCCCAAATGCATAATATATAATTTCGAAGTGTTGTGTCTTTACTTCTACTGTTCTCTTTGGTTGGAATGTTCTTCCTCTCCTCATTCTGGGAAACCCCAGAGAGAGTACCTATTCCAGGTAGCTACTCTACAAGTGTTAGTTTCTCCTCCTGGGTAGGAAAGCAAACTTTTCATGTTAGTAAGCTCAGTTTGAATGCTATTTCCTCTGGAAGCCTTTCTTACCTTCCCTTTCTAGAAGGGGAAAAAAGGGATGTACTTGTACTAGACACAGTTATGTAGAAACTATGGTTTCAGAAACTATGCTGGATCCTTTGCATTTATTATCTTGTTTAATCCTCAGGGCAATTTTGTGTGAAATGTTATGCTTATTCTCAGTTCCCATGTTAGGAACCTGCCATCTGAAGGTTAGGTGTCTTAGCCAAGGTCTCACGCTAGCAAACAGTGGAAGTGGCACTGTTAACCTGGTTTTGCCGGGCTGTCTCTCTCAGGAAAATCCACTCCATTATTGGTGCTCGTACAGCCTTTTCATCATACCCCTATACTAATAATTCTCACTGTATGGCATTTTATTTACATAACAGCATAAGCTGTCTCCTTCACTAAAATCTTGAATCAGAGACCAATTCTTACTTCTCTCTGTATCCTTAACATGTGGCATGATGATTGGTGTACAGAGGGTATTCAAAACATGTTGAGGGAATGAGGTGAATAATAACAAAGCACTTTGCAGTCTGTAAACCATTTTCACATATATGAGTTTATTTAATTATAAATAAGCATAAGATTAAGTCCCTGCCCTTGGAAGCTAGCAATAGAAATGAGAACACAAACTATATGCAGGTGAAAAAGATTATGAACAAAACAATATTAGGACTAACATCATTGCATACCCATATAATAAAATAACTAAGGCCAAGTGAATGAGGACTGAGAAAAAGATTTTTAGACTTGGAGAGAAAACCATCTTAGAGTTCCATTTAGGGAACTTGATGGAACACTTCTAATATGTTGGCTTATTTCATCTTCATAAAATCCAGTGAAGTTAGTGATATTGGCTATTTCCCAGAAAGGGAACAAAATCTCTTTGTTTAAGAAGTTAAGTGTTTTCCCCAAGGTCACACAGCTGGCATATAGCAGAGCCTATTCTAGGTTCCAGTCTCTAAGAGCCCTGTTTTTTTTTTTCTTAAAAAAAAAAAAATGATAGCTGCATTATTCTGTGTCAACATTTTAGGGGATACTAGTAATTTATTTATTTTTTAACATCATAAGACAAAAAGGGCTTTGTGAATTTTTTATCACCAAATATCATAGTAACACAACTTGGAAATTTGGTTTTCTTTTTGTTCAAATACCAAATTTGTATTAGCATAATCTACTCTTCTTTTTAAACTCCAGTATAATTAATATAGAGTGTTATAGTAGTTGCAGGGGTGCAACATATTGATTCGACAATTCTAGGGGTGTCTGGGTGGCCCAGTTGGTTAGGCATCTGACTCTCGATCTCAGTTCAGGTCTTGATCTCAAGGTTATGAGTTCAGGCCCTGCATTGGGCTCTGCACTGAGTGTGACGCCTACTTGAAAACAAAAACAAAAACAAAACAAAAACACCCCACAACAACTAAAACTAAAAAAAAAAACAAAACAAACAACCACTAAAAATAATTCTATATATTACTCAGTGCTCATCACTATAAGTGTACTCTTAATCCCCTTCACTATTTCACCCATCCCCCACCCACCTCCCCTCTGGTAACCACCAACTTGTTCTCTACAGTTGAGTCTGGTTTTTGGTTTGTCTCTTTTTACTTTGTTCATTTGTTTTGTTTCTTAAATTCCACATATGAGTGAAATCCTATGATATCTGTCTTCCTCTGACTTATTTCACTTCGCATTATATCTAGATCCATCCATTTTGTTGCAAATGGCAAGATTTTGTTCTTTTGTATGGCTGAGCAATGTTCCATGGTGTATATATATATATATATATATATATATGCCATATCTTCTCTATCCATTCATCTATTAATGGACACTTGTGTTTCCTGTATCTTGGCTATTGTAAATAATGCTGCAATAAACATAGAGGTACATATATCTCTTCAAATTAGTGTTTTCATATTCTTTGGGTAAATACCGGGTAAAGGAATTATTGGATTGTATGGTAATTCTATGTTTAATTTTTTGAGGAACTTCCATACTGTTTTCCACAGTGGCCATTTAAGTTTGCATTCCTACAAATAGCGCACAAAGGTTACTGTTTTTCCACATCCTCAATAACACTTGTTGTGTCTTGTGTTTTTTATTTTGGACATTCTGACAGGTGTGAGGCATGTTGTGGTTTTAATTTGCATTTCTCTGATGATTCCTGATGTTGAGAGACACTAATAATTTGTATGTTACTCTTTAGGCAACAATAACATTTTCCCTGGGGTCTTCTGGCTAAACATTGTGGTATAGTATAATGAATGTGTATCTTGGTTTGGGTTAAAATCCAAGTAACTTACTTATGATGTCAGAAAACCTGAGTGGGAGTAGGGTAGTGAGACAGGGGAGTGAAGAAGGCCAAAAATACATACATTATCAAGCTAGTTGCCATGGTAGCCAACTGAAGCTCAATTACTGGGGAGCTCTGAGTGACAGTACAGGACACATTTAGGGTATTGTAATCGAAAGGTGAGGAACTTGGGGTATTATTCACTAGCTCACTATCCATCACTGAGTTCAAGGCTGCTTCTGGTGGCATTAAATCTCTGAGACTCCCAGTTTGCTCTCAGCACAAGCCAAATATGTTCTCTGGTAAGAAAGTTAAAAAAACAAAACAAAACAAAAAAGCCCTTCAAGGCAAAGAGCTGTAGGTGCTCTTTGTAAGTGGCCTTTGGTGTATAGAAGTGAATGCCAGGAAAATATGGACAAGAAACCATTAGCATCTGCTACAGAATGTAATGCAATACAAACCCTGCCTCTACCACTTCATTCAACATTCAAAAGAAGTTCATTAGGTACTTATTGTAAGTTCATTATACAGTAGGTCAGGGATAGACATACTATGGATGGAAGGCAAATCTGGCCTGCTGCTTGTTTTTGTAAATACAGTTTTTTTTTTAATGTTTATTTATTTTTGATTGAGATTGAGACAGAGTGAGAACAGGGGAAGGGCATAGAGAGAGGGGGAGACACAGGAGAACCTGAAGCAGGCTCCAAGCTCTGAGCTGTCAGCACAGAGCCCTACGCAGGGCTCGAATTCACAAACCTGTCAGCACAGAGACTGATGTGGGGCTCCAGCTCACAAACTGTGAGATGATGACCTGAGCTGAAGTCGGATGCTCAACCGACTGAGCCACCCAGATGCCACTGT
Organism: Herpailurus yagouaroundi; assembly: GCF_014898765.1. NCBI lineage: Eukaryota > Metazoa > Chordata > Mammalia > Carnivora > Felidae > Herpailurus > Herpailurus yagouaroundi. The sequence continues at coordinate 41,535,073 of NW_024412388.1, forward strand.
AAATAAAGTTTTGTTGGAGCATATCCATGTCCATTCACTTATGCTTTTGCTCTACAAAGGGGATGAAGTAGTTGTGATACAGAATGTCTGGCCTGCAAAAACGAAAACATTTACTATCTGGCACTTTACAGAAAATGTTTGCCAGTTTCTGAGCTAGGTACTTGGGATACTGAGATGAATAAGATTATTCTCTTGTCTTTAAAGAATTTATAATCCAATGAAAAAGATAGATGTGTAAACCAGTAAGTGCAAAAAAAGTGTTACAAATGCTATAGTAGCCATGCAAGTAAGAGAATGGTGATTTTTAACTAGTTGGGAGAGAAATCAAGCATGTGTTATATCTTCATAAAAGATATAACAAATCCCTTAGCAGAGCCCTAAAAGATGTTTGTACAGAAACAGAGCAGAAAACACATTCAACCTAGAGTGGGCAGAAATAGCGAAAATGAAACATAAATCATCAATAAGACGAATTTAGGAAACTAGTGTCATATTTGGATGTGGAGAGAGGAGTGACACAAAAGTAAAATTGGAAAGTAAGGAGTCAAATTTTGTCTTTTTTTTTCTTTTTTGAAATATAAATGGCTCTTACAGTCAGTATGGAAACCAAGTTGAAGAGGCTAATAGTGGGTTGATAACTCTAAGGTACTGTTGCGATCCAAGCCCGAAATGGTGCAGGCTTGAGCTAAGATGGTAGCAGTGGCCATGAAAAAGGAAAGGCTACTTATTTCCTTAGCACACTGATAAACTCCACCCTGTCACTAGGCTGGCTGACAGACACTAGGCTGGCTGTCATTAGGTGCCTCCTCTTTGCCCCCCTAACAGCCTTGCTCACCACTGGTTTAGCATAGGTCATCTTGTGCAGCAACACATTGTGTTTTCCCACAGACGCTGAGCCCCATGAGGACAGGAACCACGCACGACTAATCTCTATCCTCAGTGTCTGGTACAGGGCTTGACACAGAACCACTGCTCAGTAAAGTCTGCTTTTCTGAAAACAGGAGTGAATGAATACACACCAAATTCATGGCTGCAGTGATCTGTCTCTAAGTTTGCAAAGGTGACACGTTGTAGTATCAGCCCACATGGAGTTTTATATGGATATAGAATGAGGGAGAGGGCATAGGAATTCTGCAGGCCTCCTGATTGGCACAGAGGCTTGTTGGGATCTGACAGGATATCACTGTTTGAATTATGGTGTTAGCTTGTTCCAGCTCTTTAAGAAGGCTGGCATTTTATGACTAAAAATGGCAAATACTGGACAAATTCAGAGCTGACATAATTACCTGGTGGTATTTTTTATATTATTTTAAAAATTCCTTCATAAAATGGCATTTTTTTTCCTCATTATAAATACAAGTGTCTGTTACTTGTAGAAAATCTAGAGAATACAAAAGAAGGATAAAGAGAAAAATAAAGTCAATCACAATACTATAAACTGATTTCAAATGTTTTTCTATTTATCCTTAGAGTCTTCCAGGAAGATATGAACATTTTTATAAAATTAGAATCATAATCATATCATACATATAATTTTGAACTGTTTTATACCTATTGATATACATATATATATAATTTTATATCATAACTTTTTTCATTTGTCATATATCTTAAACAATTTTTAATAGCTATACCTTAGCCCATCAGATAGATCTATTATGGCTTATTTAACCTCTTCCCTATTGTTATACATTTAAGTTGTTTCTAGGGTTTCATTATTACAAACAACATCCTAGCATATAAATCTCATATTACTTCCTTATTGATAAATTTCTAGAAGTTCTTGATGTTATTTTGCTGTGGCAACTGGAGAATATCTATGCTAGTCATGCGAAGGGTTACCATAAATAACTGATAGCCACAAGTAATTTATAAAACTCAAATAATTTACAAAACTCAACCTTCTTTAGTCTTCTGCTCAGGCCACTGGGAAAGTTTGGCAATCACAGAGGAATCCTTTTGTCATTGTCAGTTAGCAACTTCCTTTATTAAGTTTGCAGCTTTATTCTCAACTTGTCTACAGCTTTATTCTCAACTCCAACCCCTGCCATCAAATGGGTAATTTCAACCTCCACGAGAATGAATTCTGCAGTATAGTGGCCTCACAATTCCTTGACTTCTGGAGCTCCTGTAATCTATACCTCCCAACACACTTCAGCTCTCCACTCCTATGGCTATTTCCTCAACCTTCCATTACTTGACACCATTCTACTAGTGAAATCTGAAACTCCTCTGTCTGATTATAACCTTCTTTTCCTCCAAGCTTTCTTAATCCTACTAAAACTTGGAACCTCACAAGGAGATCCCATTCAGTCTCTTGACTCCTTTCTCCTTATCTATCCTCCTTTTTGGCTATAGTCAGCCTAAATCCTATGATCTCTCACCTCAACCAATACTCTCAACTCCTTTCTAGCCTTTTTGCCACAACTACCCTCTAATTCCCCCTAACTTGGATATGTCCAGTTATGTACCTAGAGTCAGGTTGCTAGAGTCAGGTTGCTTTTCTGTGCCTAGAGTCAGGTTGCTAAGAATTGCTGAGAAAAACAAACAAACAAACAAACAAACAAACAAACAAACAAACCCCACAAGCAGATAAGCCAGTGCTGCTAAAAGTTTGTATCCTTAAACTCAGCTAGGCCCCTGTTGCTACTTGGAAATCCTTTTTCATTTCACAAGGCCCCTCCCACCTGCCTTTCATACTTCATCCTCTTTTAAAGTTCACTATCTAGTCCATTCCCTGTCTCTCAATGCCCCTCCCCCAATAATTCCCCTCTAATTATCTACCAATGACCTTCTAATTCACACAGAAAGAGCCCACTGAGAAGGAGGCCTCTTAATTTCCTGCATATGACCTTGAAATATTTTCCTTCAGCCTTGGCTTCCCCAAGTTTTCTCATTTTTCTTTATTCTAATTGTTCATTGTCAGTCTTTTTTCTTGGGTTCTGTTTTGGGTTTTTTTGTTTTTGTTTTTGTTTTTCCTCTCCTTCTTTAAATGTTGCTGTCCTCCAGGGTTCCATCCTGATCCATATGCTCTGTCTACATTCCCTAGGTGATTTCAATGCTTCCCATGCCTTCAATTACAAACTATGGATTAAAACTATCAAATTTATAATTCTAGTTCAGGTTTCTTTCCTAAGCTCCAAATTAGTATATCATCTTGCCTTGCTGAGCATCTATTTCCATCTGGATGTGCCACATACTTCAAATTCAACATGTCCAACATTTATCAGTGTTTCCCCAAATTCACACCTTTTCTAGAGTTCACAAACTAGAAATTTGGAGTCCACCTGATTCCTCCCTTTTCCTAATCCCTTAACATTTCTCCTTTCCATTGTGTTCCTTTTCATCTCTTTTGTTCCTGTTTTAATCTAGTCTTTATCCTCTCTGCTCTAGACTCATCTTATAGACTGTGGTCTTCTTAACTCCAGCATGGCATCCATCCTGGTCATAGCAGAGTTGTTCTAAAACATATCCTCGGGGCGCCTGGGTGGCGCAGTCGGTTAAGCGCCCGACTTCAGCCAGGTCACGATCTCGCGGTCAGTGAGTTCGAGCTCCGCATCAGGCTCTGGGCTGATGGCTCAGAGCCTGGAGCCTGTTTCCGATTCTGTGTCTCCCTCTCTCTCTGCCCCTCCCCCCTTCATGCTCTGTCTCTCTCAGTCCCAAAAATAAATAAACGTTGAAAAAAAATTAAAAAAAAAAAAACATATCCTGACAATGTTTAATATACTGTCACAATGCATTGTGGATGAACTCATTCAGGACACTGTAACGTATATTGCTATCTTTATTAGAGGAGTGCGTAATCTGCTGCGGGACATAGTAAAGGGTAAGATCAATTCTATCTGGCTGTTGGCATAGACTGGGTGTCCAAAGAAGGCCTCAAAGACAAATTTATATTTGAATTGGGACCTGAATGATCAGTAAAAAGTTCCCAAAGCAGATAAAGAAGGAAAGGACAATCCAGAAAGAGGGACTGGCAAGAGCTCCGTTCAGTTCAGTTTCATAAATATTCAGTGTGGGCTGCTATGACTCAGGCAGTATTCTAACATTGGGGATATAGAGGTGAGTAAGTCACTGACCTCAAGAAGATTATAATCCAGAGAAGCTACTTTTTGACTACCATCTATTGAGGAGGGTGGCTCAGGAGATTTAGTTCCTTAATCTCTATTAGCTCCTTTAGTCCAATGCAAATAAGTATAAAATATAAGTAAAAATTGTGTTCCCAGCAAACCCACTTCCCTTCACCTTTCATCTAGATTGCCTACTGCTGCTAAATTGCATCCACTGTTCTGCTACTGTCCATATCAGGCACTGGGCTAAGTCTGAGGATGCACGTACAATTGAGTCCTCAAAGAACCCACTGTTAAGGAAGCACTCAGACTCTGTGAATCAGTAAATACAATAAGGTGTTCCAGAATTTCTGCTAGAAGTTTGTTTCTGCTAGAAGTTTGTTCAGAGTATAGGTGGAATACAAGGGAATGAGGGGTCAATTCCACCTGAAAGAGGGAGGATGTTTAAAGAGGGAAATGTTTAAAGCCAAAGGTTACTGGGATGTGGCTCTCCAAGGGACATTAGGTGGGCAGGGCAAAAGATGAGTACATTCCTCTGTTCTCTCCTTAGAACACTTCCATAGCCTAGATGTAAAATATTTTCTTTTCCTTCCCCAACTCTCTTTGTCTCAAAATCATAGCCACATTTTTCTAAACTTGACATTTCACTTTCTTACTCTCTTGCTAGAGGAAAGAGTGGGAAAGAGCTAGGACTTGTTTGTGGACAAAAGAAGCTATGTCTTATTTTGCTTTTTCCATATTTATGCTTCATCTTCTGTTTCCTCTACACTCTGCAAAGGACAGTCAAGTTTTGATAGGTTTATGTGTTTTCCCTTAAGAAGGCAGAATTTTGTAAATGTGGTATCATTTGATTCCCAACAATTGTCAATTAAGAAACATGACAACAATAACAGCAACAACAAAAAGCAGTTGGTTGGAAGTTTGAGAAGGCAGCAAACCAGCAACAACAGAATCCGTTATGAAGCAATTTGTAACTACAATCTTGGCTGTGGAAAATTTGGAAATCATCTTTACAAGAAAATTTTAAAAAATGGGGTGCCTAGGTAGCTCAGTTCATTGGGCATCTGACTCTTGATTTCAGCTCAGGTCATGATCTCATGGTTGTGGAATTGAGCCCCTGTTGGGCTCTTTCTTTCTGCTCCTTTCCCCAGCTCACGTGCTCTCTCTCTCAAATTAAAAAAAAACAAAAGAAACTAAAAAAAATCACATTTCTAAACAGCTGTGTAAAGGAAGGAAGCTTCATATTAAGAAACATAGCCATTTTTGTTCTTCCTTAAAAAATACACATAAAAACCAAACTTGACCACTTAAGTAATCATTCAGTTATACACAAGTTAAAAATCTTGGTATTGTCTCTTACTCCTCTTATTCTCTCCTCATTTAATCCCATTGTTTAGTGAGTTTTAAGATCTCATCTCCAGAATATTTCTTAATAAATATGCAACAGAGTAACTTTCCCACTCTCCATCCCTGCTATCTTCCAAGTTTAGACTCTTTCTACTGCTTGCTTGGCTTTGTAAAAATCAGTTCGTCTTCCTGCCTCTGGTCTTGCCCCTCTCCAATTTGTTCTCAATTTTGCTGTGAGTAATCTTTTAAAAAATCACTTTAGTGTAACATTTATTGATATTCTAAGTAGCAGGATGGATTAGTCCCAGTGTCTGCCCTTGATGAACTCATGATGTTTGATGGTTAATATCATCTCTAGCTTCTGATTCTGAATCTAATCCTCATTTTCTGCTCTGCTTCAGCTGCTACCTCATTTCACAAGAGGTCTGTCACTGAGGAATGTCAGAATGAGAGCTGGTGTATTTCTGCCAAGTTTAACTTTAGATGATAATCTAAAGCATGTAGTTGAACAGTTCATGTAGAGTATAGACGAAGTGCTATGCAATTGGACATGGTTTTAGGAGTCAAGAATTGTCCTTGCTCCTGGATTTTCCTGAGGACCTGTGTTCTGACATTTGAAGTAAAGCCTGTCGACTTCTGGTTAAAACTGATTTAGTAGTTGATGGTGTTGCCTGTGTTATGTCCAAGACATTTATTTACACATAGACAATGCAAATATAGCTTGCAGCTGGGGTGGAATGGATCTGGAGTGAAAAGACCTAGATTCTAATTCTGGTTCTGCTGTTTCACTAATTGTGCTTCCTTGGACAAGCCACTCAATATCTCTGTGTCCCAGTGTTCTCATCTGTAAGATGGGTGTAATGATCTTAAAGGATTGTGGTGCGATTAAAGGAGAAAACGTAGGTGATGATTCTTAGCATAGTCCTGGAACTTAGGTCAGTTTCAATACAGCATGTAATTCAAATCAAACAGTAATTGTTAAACACTTCTGTATACCAGGTACTGGGCTAATTTCTAGGGCTACAAAGATAAATAAGACCTGGTTGCTGCTCTTAAGAAGCTAATAAAGAAGGAGTTATTAACACTATGTAAATCTTTTTACTCAGTCTGAATCATGATGTTTCAAGATCCCAGCACTTTATCTCAAAAAATATCAGCAACATGAGGCTTTCTGCTAAATAATGTTTCTAGAATATGAGGTTTCTATGAGAAGTGTGTAGTGTGTTTTGGGGGGGACATGTAGCATAATAAAAACAGACGTGTGTTTACTTGAACTCAGATACTCACCAATTGATACTATTAATATTGGGCAAGTTGGCCAATCTCTTTGAATCTCACATTCTTTATTTGCAAAATGTGGAGGCTAATACACTGATAGGGTTATTGCGATGATTAAATGTGAGAAGGTTGGGGCCCCTGGATGGCTTAGTTGGTGGAGCATGAGACACTTGATCTTAGGGTTGTGAGTTCAAGCCTCACATGGGATGTATAGATTACCTAAAAAATAAAATCTTAAAAAAAATAAATATAAGAAGGTTTATGAAACTCCTTGCACAGTCTCTGGCACATGGTAGACACTCAATAGTGGCAGAATTTCCAAAAAGAAAATGGCTTTATATTACACTCAGTTGCACAGAGGTTTCATGCCCCAGGTTAGCTACTGGATAGAAAGTATATCTCTTCATCTTTAGCTTTCTTGAAGGTGTCAAACACTTGCTATGTTCCCAACAAATTTTGTTGAATTGTAGTCTACAGGAAAGAGGCTATCCTAAGAAAAGGAAAGAAGGTAACTTTTATTGGCGGCTGTCCCCTTCATATATGTTCTCATTTGCTCCTTAAATTAGATAGAGATGTTACTTTCATGATTATGAAGATAAATTTAAGTCTTACAAAGGCTTACCGAAGCACAGCCAAAATGGCAGAGCTAGGATACCTCATGTTTAGCTCTTTAATTCTAGGGTCAAGTTCTTCCTATTCCATTTTGCCATCTCTTCTGGAAAAGTAATGAAAAGCCATGTAAATAAGGATAAAGAAAATATTCCTCACGTATATTGAGATCCACAGATTTCCTTTGAAAAGACAAATTGTGGCTTGCAACGGAATAGTATGAAGAACTCAAATAGCAGGTAGGTCAAAGAGACTCTTGAATGTAGGAAACAGGTGATATGCTTTCAATAATTATGAAAATAGCCTTTTCCTAATAAGCACCTTCGTTTTGACCAAGTTTCTCCTTTCTATGACTTCCAATTGCATTTTCTTTGTACCTCTTTGATGAGCTTTATTTGACTTTTGTGTGTGGCCCATCCTTCCCACTAGACTGGAAACTTTTTGAGTCGAGGGACTACATCCACATATCTATGCATAAACCAGTGTCTTTCACTTCATACAATTTTAATACATTGAATTGCTGAATTGAACTAGATGAGAAGCAAGGGAGGACAGAGTATTCTTTCAATTAATATTTATGAAGCTCCAACCATATTTCAGGTACTTCTTTCGTTGCTGGGTATACAGTTGAAAGCAAGACAGATGCAATCTCTATTGTCATGGAGATTACATTTGAAGTGGGAGAGAAAACAATAAACATGTATCTCTCCCAGCATTTTCCATGATATATAATTGTTTATTTGTCCAGGAGTCTTGAGAGTGAATTCAGTAGAGAGAACATTGGATTAGGGGGAGAAGCATAGGGGTGCCTGGGTGGCTCACTAGCTTGAGCGTACAACTCTAGATTTCAGCTGAGGTCATGATCCTGCAGCTATAGGATCGAGCCCCCTGTTGGGTTCCATGCTAAGTGTGGAGCATGCTTCAGATTCTCTTTCTCTCTCCCTCTGCCCCTCTCCCCAACTCATGCTCTCTCTTTCTTTAAAATAAAAATTAAAAGGAGGGGGAAAGAAGTCTAAAGTACTTATCATACTGTCCTGTCACTGTCTGTTTATATATTGTTCTTTTGCATCAGACTTTCTCATATTTAGGGGAGGGAACTCACTTTCCTGAATAATATCAGTGACTAGCCCAAAAGCCTGGCACATAGAAAGGTCTTAATAATTCTGTGCTGAATGATAGCACTGTTATTTAGTAACTCTGTGAACTTGGGTATATCTGCCCAAATTGAAAATTTGAAAATTGAAAATTGAAAATTCAATTTTCTCATTATCTGAAGGGGTATTACTACCTATCCCATAGGGTGTTTTAAAGACTAAATGCTCCTCTTTGCTGCCTCTAAACCAAAGGGGGGGGGGACTACCCCTTCTCCTTCATAAACCTTAGCTTCTTTAAGTCCTTTCCATTCCACTTTACCACCTGCTTTTCTGCTTTCTTGTTGTCATCTACCTACCCCCTGGGCATTAGCCCCAATTCGGTGGTGATTTTAGCTCCTAGCTTTCTTCTTTTACACCTGTCTTGTCATTATTCTGGATGACCTCAACATATCCTTGGACAACACTTTACAACTCTTTTGCTTCTCCATTCCTAGACTTCCACATCCACAATGTGCTCCTCTCCCTGACCTTAATTGCCCATGCCTGTCTTCATACCTCAGTCTTTGCCCTCATCAGTAACTGTTTTCCTTCCAAAATCTTGACTTCAGGTGTCCACCTGAAGTTTTCATGACCACTTCTTACCCTTCAAGGTCATTTACTCCCACTCCAGCTCTTCCTTCACCTTAATAAGATTCGCAAGCCATTATTCTTTCCCTTCTTGTTCTTACTTCCTTTCTTACCCAAACTCGGTTTCATAGTCCAAAATTATAATCACACCTTTGGGTATCATTGTGAACTTAATTGTCCTTCTCTCCCTTTATCCAGCTTGCTTGGTTAATCTAGCTCTCTATACACTCTGAGCTTACTCCTGAACATCCTGATGTTGCTGAAGAAAAGCCAGTATCTGGTCTGTTGACTGGTTTCATTTTAAATTTGTGACCATGAGCCCTAAATGGGCATGCAATACTGCCCAAGCAATCCTATTCCACTTTTATTGATTTCTCATTCTCTAAAATGACTCTTTCAAACTTTCCCCTCCACTTTTGTGCCATGTTTCTTTGGAAAAAATTCTAAGAAGTAGTATTCATTGAGTGCTTAGTATCTACCGGGTATTTTTTTAAAATAAATTTCTTTTTTTAAGTTTATTAATTTTTGAGAGAGAGAGAGAGAGAGACAGACAGAGAGAGCATGAGCAGGGGAGGGGCAAAGAGAGAGGAAGACACAAAATCTGAAGCAGGGTCCAGGCTCTGAGCTGTCAGCAGAGAGCCCGATGCAGGGCTTGAACCCACAAACCATGAGATCATGACCTGAGCCAAAGTCGGATGCTTAACCAACTGAGCCACCCAGGTGCCCCTTTACCAGGTATTGTTTTAAGCTCTTTCCATTTATGAGCTCATTTAATCCCCCAAACAACATACTATTATTTTTCACATATTAAAGATGGAGAAACTGAAGCACAGAGAAGTTAGAAAACTTGCCTAAGGCCATATGGCTACTAGGTGATGGGTCTGAGGACTCAAATTCAGGTACTGTGGCACCAGAGTCTACATTCTTAACCACTAAGCTTTGAGCCTTTTCTTAACTAAAAGCAGATAAAAACTCATTCATCTCTCTACCATCAAACTATCAAACCATAGTATTTGAATTCATAGTCTCTGTTCTCTCTTGTGATTATGGATGAAGTATCCCTGCTCCTGGTTTCACTGGTGAATTTCACCCAACATTCTAGGAAGAATTGATTCCAATCTTCTCAAACTCTTCCAAAAAATTGAAGAAGAAGGCACATTCCAAACTAATTTTATGAGGCCAGCATTGTCCTGATACAGACAAGGATGTTGCAAGAAAACTACAGGCCAATATTCCTCATTAATATAGTTGTAAGAATTTTCAACAAAATGCTAGCAAGTCAAATTCAACAGCACATTAAAAGAACCATATGCCACAATCAAGTGAGATTCACCTCTGGGATGCAAAGATGGTTCAACATATACAAATCAAAAAATGTGACCCATCACATTAATAGAGTGAAAGGTAAAAATTATATGGTCATCTCAATAGGTACAGAAAAAGCATCTGACAAAGTTCAACATTCATTCAAGATAGAAACCCTCAACAAATTGGATATAGAAGGAGTGTACCTCAACAGAATAAAGGCCATATATAACAAATCCATATTTCATTGGGGAAAGGTTGAAAGCTTTCACTCTAAGATCAGGAACAAAACAAGAGTACCCATTCTCACCACTCCTATTCACCTTATTTAGACAGAGCAACCAGGTAAGAAAAAGAAATAAAATGTATCCATATTAGAAAGGAAGAAGTCAAATTGTTTCTGTTTGCAGATCACATGATTTTACATATAGAAAATTCTAAAGATTTCACTAAAAAATCTGAGATCTAATCCATGAATTCAGTAAAGTTGCAGGATACAAAATCAATATACAAAAATCAGTACCGTTTCTACATGCTAACACTGAATTATTTGAAAAGGAAATAAAGAAGACAATCCCACTTACAATAGCACCAAAAGCAATAAAATACTTAATAATAAATCTAACCAAGGAGGTGAAAGATCATACACTGAAAACTATAAGACATTAATGTAAGAAATTGAAGAATATACAAATAAATGGAAAGATGTCCTGTGTTCATGGATTGGAAGAATTAATGTTGTTAAAATGTTCATACTATCCAAAATAAACTGTGGATTCAATGCAATCCCTGTCAAGATTCCAATGGCATTTTCTACAGATAGAAAAAATCTTAAAATTTGTTTGGAAGTACAAAAGACCCTGAATAGCCAAAGCAATCTTGCGAAAGAAGAACAAAGCTGGAGATATCACATTTCCTAATTTCAAACTATATTACAAAGCTATAGTAATTACAACATTATGATACTGGCATAAAAACAGATATATAGACCAAAGAAACAGAATCGAAAGCTCAGAAATAACCCAATGCATGTACATATATAGTCAACTAACACACATGCATTTTTTAATCTGGAGAATGCCCATTGGAGTTGCCCCTTTATTTTATTTTTTATTGAGCATAATTAACAGAGTGTTATATTAGTTTCAGATATACAATATAATGATTCAACAGTTCTATACATTTCTCAGTGCTTATCAAAATAAGTGTATTCTTAATCCCCTTTATCTATTTCACCTGTCCTTCCACCCATCTCCCCTCTAGCTACCACCAGTTTGTTGTTGTTGTCATCTCTTTTTTTCTTTGTTTGTTTTGTTTCTTAGATTCCACATATGAGTGAAATCATATGGTATTTGTGCTTCCCTAACTGACTTATTTCACTAAGAATTATACCCTTTAGGTCCACCCATGTTGTACAGTCAACTAATATTTGACAGAGGAGCCTAGAATACTCACTGGAGAAAAGATAGTCTCTTCAATAAATGGCGTTGAGAAAATTGGATATTCACATGCAAAATAATGAAATTCGACCCCTCACAAAAATTAACCCAAAATTAATTAAAGACTTAATTGTAAGACCTGAAACCATAAAACTCCTAGAAGAAAATTTCTTGACATTGGTCTTGGTAATGATTTTTGTATATGATACCTACAGCATAAGCAACAAAAGCAAAAACAAACAAGTGAGACTATGTCAAAATAAAAGGCAACCAAATATTAAAACTTCCAGTTATAGGATAAATAAGTTCTGTGGATGTAATGTACAGCATGGTGACTATAGTTATTTGAAAGTTACTAAGAGAATAGATCTTAAAAGTTTGCATCACAAGAAAAAAATTGTGTGGTGAAGTGACAGATATTAACTAAACATAGTATAGTAATCATTTCAAGATATATATATATATATAGTTATGTATATAATCATGTATATATATGTAAATAATTATGTTGTACACCTTAAGCTTACACAATGTTATATCAGTTACATCTCAATAAAATGGGAAAAAAGATAACAAAGAGATTAAGCATGATTAATTTAGTCTAGATTTGCACCCAATTTTGTTTAGCTAGCAAATAGGTTCTCTGTTTAGCTCCCTCAGTGATATTCTTTTTCCTAGAGTTTGTGTTATCAGCAAAGAGAAGGGATTCATAAACACAGTACCTGAATAAAGATACTTTGTAAGTTCAGAAAAATGAAAAAAATAAAAGACAAAGAAAACCTCTCCCTTGACCTCAAAACTAATTCTAGCTAATGCCCCATTTCTCAGCTCCCTTTTTAGTTCTTTCTCTCATATTTTCATGGCTGGCTCTTAACCTTCACAACTCAATTTAAATGTCATGTCTGGATCCCCTACCCCAAATATAAAGGAGCCACCCACTGGATTCCTGTTACGTCAATTTAAATTCTCTGCAAGATGTCTTTTTTTTTTTCCTAAGTCAGCATTAGATATTTTTCTTGTTTACTTGTTAAGTTACTATTTGCTTTTCATCACTGATTTTAAGCTTTTAGAAAGCAAGGAACTTGTTTGGCTCCTTCACTGTTGCATTCCCAGGACCCCGAACAGTGCCTAATATAGCAGGACAATATCTTCATTGTCTTTATAGGCTCTAAGTGATCTACCCTTACTTTTCTGACCTTGTCTCCTACTACTTTCTTCTTAGCTCACTGTTCCACTCACAGTGAACTTGCTGTTCCTTCAACACGCCAGGCTAGTGGTGTTTGCACTTGTTATTCCTTCCCTTGGAAGGCTCTTCCCCCAGCCTTCCTCCTTCACATTCTTTAGGTCTTTGCTCAAAAGTTACCTTCTCATTCAAGCCTTCTCTATTTGAGAGTTTAAAATTGCATCTCCTAACTCTCTGCCTCTTTCCTTGCTTAATTTTTCTCTATAGCACTTACCAGTGTTTAATATACTACATAATTTACTATTTATTTTATTGCCTGTTCACCTCTACCCCTCATGAAGTCTCTGTTGAATCCTCAAAGCCTAAAAGAGTATCTAGCACAAAACAGCAAATATTTCTTAAATGAATGGATTTGTGAAATTAATGTATAAATGAATATCAGATGTGAAATCCTTGGGACGTGTAAGATATCATAATGGGTAATAAAATTATTTATGTTAACAAATAGTCTTAGCGGTATTCAGGATTATACTTCTCACATCCCTGGCACCGAGTCCTGCACACAATAGGCGCCCCCAAAAAGCTTGTTTGAAGTTGATAGCTGGGGGTGTGGGTGGGCAGTTTACGACAAGAAGCACCAGCTGGCCCCGCCCCGGCCCCGCCTGATCCCTCCCCTTCCCGCGGCGGCCCCGCCCCCGCATGGTGAATTCCTTATAGGCGAGTGACGTCAGGCCGTTTGTTGTCATTGGCGGCTCCCAAGATGGCGTCCATCATGGAAGGGCCGCTGAGTAAATGGACTAACGTGATGAAGGGCTGGCAGTACCGTTGGTTTGTGCTGGACTACAATGCAGGGTTGCTCTCCTATTACACGGTGAGACCTCGGGGGGCAAAGCTCCGAGTGCCTCGGCGGTCGCTATCTCTGAGGGGGGACGGGCTTTTTGGTAGCCGGGTAAAGGTTGCTAAACTGGGGGTGCCGCCGTACGAGAGGGTTCCCTCGTGGGGGAAGGTTTTACGTCCAGGATAGCCAATGAGGGTGAAGAAGATGCTGGCGCAGCCAATAAGCTGGCAGTGGCTGTCTGATTTATGGGTTAGGGGCGAGCCGCGTTCCTTTTTTAGGGTCTGGTATTAATCTGTGGTGGGATCCAGCGCAGATATAGATGAGTGAGGGTAATCATAGCCATGATTTAAAGTGTCGGGTCGCGCAGTCCACGAGGTTCTCCCCACATTGTCATGAACTTGACATTGGCCCCTCCAGGGCCTGTAGACGGCCGCGCCCCTTAGCTTCCTTCCAGGGATTAAAGAGCTCTGCCTTCTCGGAGCAGCGCTCAGACAAGCTTAGCCAGGTCCTAAGGTAACTGGCTCTGCCGCAACCCGAAGCCGAAATTCCTCCTGTCTGCCCAAATTGAGTGTTTCTTTCATGGGATGCACACTTCTATTCTGTGAGAGGCGAGCCTAACCGACACCTTAACTTTTGAAGCCAAGGACTTCAAATACAGGAGCCTGTTAACGAAGAGAATGGCTAGTGCGGTGTGTCCTGAAAGTTGTACTCTGGGGAGGGCTGAGTTCAGGGCTTCACTGTCGTTAAACGCGGATCAGTGCCCATGGGCAAGTGCACGAATTGCCACGAATCTGTCTATCCCTTCTACACCTACAGCATTAGAAACGGAAGGTGGGTGGTATTAGAGAAATTACTTCCAAAGTTACTGTCTTTGAATGGTGTATAGTTAATAATAGCCAATGAAAGGGAGGAAACCACTTAAAAGGACAAAATAGAATCCTTTGAAATCTTCAGAAAGTAATAAAAGAAAAAATATCATTATAGAGGAAGGGTTAATGTGAGAAGTGGGGACATTAGTATTTATTTTTCATTTAAAAATATTTATTGAACTCCCACTATATATTAATTATTACTGCTTTGGACTAGGTGTGTGTGGACACATGTGGATATTCACCATTTTTTTTTCCTCTGGAGCTTATATTCTAGTTTAGTGATTCCCTTAATTCATTTTACTCACAGTAACTATGCAAGGTAGGTATTTTACAGTTCTGGAATCTGAGGCTCCAGGCTTTTAAGTTATTTGCTCAAGATCACAAAGCTAGCAGTAAGTGGTGTAATCAGGATTACAAATTTCTTGGCTTTCTGACTATTTTCACTGCACTTCACTTTCACCTCAGGGAGGAGAAAAGTGCAAGCTGTAAGTTACTAAAGGCAAGTCTGCAGAAGTAAAAAAAATATAACTTTCAGCATCCTTTAACTATCAACTTCCTTGCTCTATATACTTTTTTAAAGGGAGAAAAAGACCAAACCTGAATGAGATTTAAACCCATCATTCAAGATTATCTTTAGGTAGCCATGAAAGTGAGGGAACTGAACATTATATACTGAAAATTCTGGGATAATGAAATCCCATGGCTTAGATGCATGTAAAGTATTGTTGGGTTTCAGTAGATGTGATAATCAGAAAATCCCATGGACCTTTCTAGCCTATTCAAGGTAATTTCAATAAGTGGCACTATGGAATTAAGTTAACTCTACAAATCCTATTGTATTGGTCTAAATTCTAGGGCTGTACTGGAGCCCTAGCTAGGGTTCTTAGGAACGCTTAGCCCAGACAGAACCTTCCTTCTTCCTGTTTTTCTTCCTTTAATGTATCCTTTACTGCCTCCCTGCCCTTTTAGTTTTTGAATACCTTGATAGATCCTTGCCTTACTGGCTAAACACACTTTTCTTTTTTTCCATATACTCCCCTGCCTGCCACTTAATTTCTCCCTTCTGAGACCACACTCTAAAACGTCATCATTGCCAGCTGAAGGAGGTATCATATTTCTTACTAATAGATATTTTAGAAGGCTCCCCCCCTCCCTTTCTGGTTCTTTGGTGTTAAAACATTTGCTTGTAGAGAAACAGCAGAGAAGTATAAAGTAAAATGATCTTGGGAAAATAAAATGATACCTAATCCCAAATTAGAGGAGGTCCAGCAAAGATGGGAAGGGGATAGGTAATCACTTAAAGACTAAGTAGGAGACACGTTGAATGTTGTCAATGACTTCTATACACTTGGACATTGTTTTAGTACATTAGGATTTGGGAGGATTAGAAGGTACAGTTTAGTGCATGTGGCTGATAACTTGGAGCTGCATCTTCCAGGAAGAGTATCTGAATTAGTTACATAGCCTTTTAAGCAGAGTGATAAATAGCAAGTCACTCTGTTCCTTGTTTCCAGAATCATTTAGGCTCTGGTCTGGCTCTATGGTTGGAGATCTGTTCCAAGGTGGCCATGAAAACCCTGAACTAAAGTAGATTGGCATTGGTTTAGAGTTGTCCTGTACTGAAAATTGATTATTGGGATAATCTCAGTGTTGGGTTAGAGTCACTGGGATTGCCATGGACTGAATAGATTTACCTAAATTTCACCTCAGTCTGAATCTTTTTCTCTGGGCCTGGGTCTAGACCTAGACCTATTGTTCTCTGGGAATGGATGGTCTTTTTACTTTACCTTTCTTTTATTTTCATAATCTGTGAATTTTCTGTTTTTGAAGAAGAACTTCATATAGTGTTGCTCTGTCCAATACAGGAACAGAGAAACTGATTATCTCTTTTAGGAAAGTAGATTTAGGCAGTCCTTTCAGCTCTAGTTCAGTATCTTAATTATTAGAAACAATATAATGCAGTTCATTCAGTAAGCAATTAATAGGGATTGTAGTGTATATGATGGAGATACAGAAGGTGAGAGAGTCCTTCTACCTAGAAACTTACAATCCAGCAGCAGACACCTAAACATAATTTCAAAAAAATACGATAAATTTCAAAACAATATGATAAATTCTACAATGGAAATAAGAATAGAGTGCTGTGGGAACATTGCCTAGAAAAGGTGAGGGAGACATTTGAGCTGAGATTTACAGGATAAAGGAAGAAAAGAAGAAGGGCATTTCAGGCAAGGGGAAATATGCACAAAATGGGAAACTTGAGAACATAAAGGTGCATTAAGAAGACACTGAGAATTTCTGAGCAGCTCTAGTGTAAAGATGTGTAAGGGAGATAACAGGAGATTGAGTGCAGAAGGCATTTGGAGCCATAGATCAGGCCTGGAGATGTAGATCTGTAAAATTATAGCATATAAATTATTATTATGTATTTTTATTGGATGAGATACCCAGAAAGGGCTAAGGTATAAATTTGGGAACACTGTGAACAGCCAACAATTTATGTGAATCATGATCACAAAAGAAGCTGAGAAAGGAAGAAAAATTGAGGGAGTTATAGATAAGTGAGGAGTTGGAAGGTTAGAAAGTGAAAGTCATGTCTTTTGTGAATTTATCATATGTTTATTGAGAACCTACTGTGTGCCAGGCAGTATGCTAGGCAGAGGCGTTAAAATGGTAAATAAAATGGAAATAATCCATGGTTTCATGATACATAGAATCTACTGGGGGATACAGCAAGTAAGAGCTATGATAGGGGACATAGGATGTTTGGGGGCTATGTAGGTAGGTTGCTTGACTCAGTCTTAAAGGGTTAGAAAAGGTTTGCTGTGACCTGAATGAGTAGAGGCTAGCCATGTGAGCAGAGAGAGAGAACTGCTTGAGATGGAATAAATGTTTTTGGAGCAGACAAGAGTAAGGAGTTTGAGAGTTCTAGAGTTTGGTCTGTGAGATGGACAGCAGTGACATGAGCTGGAGAGGGAGGCAGGGGCTAGATAATGAAATGCTTTCTTAGCCTTCATGGTAAACCATGCTAAGGATTTTGAACTTTACCCCCAGGGCAGTGGAAAGTCATTTAAGTGTTGTGAGCACTTTTTATTACAGAAAAACTTTTATTATAGGGGCAGTCGGTTAAGCATCTGGCTTCAGCTCAGGTCATGATCTCACGGTTCATGGATTTGAGCCCCACGTCGTGCTCTGCACTGACAGCTCAGAGCCTGGAGCCTGCTTCAGATTCTGTGTCTCCTTCTCTCTCTGCACCTCACCCTCTTGTGCTCTCTCTCTGTCTCTCAAAAATAAATGTTAAAAAAATTTAAAAAAATACATAAAAGATGATAGTAAAATGGATTCCTGTCATCCAGCATGTACAGTTATCAACATATGGCCAATTTAGTTTTGTTAATATTTCCACCACCCTTTCTTCCCCATTGGATTATTTTATTTTATTTTATTTTATTTTATTTTATTTTATTTTATTTTATTTTATTTAATATTTTAGAGAGAGAGAGAGCCTATGAGTGGGGGAGAGGGACAGAGGGAGAGAGAGAATCTTAAGCAGGCTTCATGCTCCCACAACCCTGGGATCATAATCTGACCTGAAATGAAGAATCAACCGTGCAACCAACTGAGCCACCCCAGGCGCCCCCACCCCCCATTGGATTATTTTAAAGTAGATCCCAGATAGACTGTATGTCATTTCATTTGTGAATATTTTAGATGTTCTACTAAAAGTTAAGGTCTCTCTCTTTTAAAGAAATGTTATCACAATAGCATTATTAAAACTGAATAATACTAACATGTGCCTGGGTGGCTCAGTTGGTTAAGCCTTTCTTTCATCTCAGGTCATGACCTCACGGTTTGTGAGTTTGAGCCCTGAGTTGGGCTCTGCACTGACAAGTGTGGAGCCTGCTTGGGATTCTCTCTTTCTCCCTCTCTCTCTGCTCCTCCGCCATTCTCTTTCAAAATAAATAAACATTAAAAAAGCCAAAATAGGGGCTCCTGGGTGGCTCAGTCGGTTAAGCGTCCGACTTCGGCTGAGGTCACGATCTCACAGTTGGTGAGTTCGAGCCCCGCGTCGGGCTCTGTGCTGACAGCTCAGAGCCTGGAGCCTGCTTCACATTCCGTGTCTCCCTCTCTCTCTGCCCCTTCCCTGCTCATGCTGTGTCTCTCTCTGTCTCAAAAATAAATAAACATTAAAAAAAATTTAAAAAAAAGCCAAAATAATAATTTACTAATATCAGATATCCAGTCATGTTCAGTTTCCTTGGTTGTCTCAAGCATCTCTCCCTCACCAGTAGGTTTGAGTCAGGATTCTGAATAAGATCCACACATAAAATTGCATCTCTCTTTTAGTTTATAGGTCCTCCTTCCCTCTTTTTTTTCTTTGCCACTTATTTGTTGAAGAAACCAGATCATTTATTCTGCAGAGTTTTCTACATTCTGGATTTCACTGGCAATGTTCTGTGGTATGTTTAAACATGTTCCTTTGTTGTCTGTATTTCCTGTAATACAGGAACTGTATAAACTGATAATTAGAGCTAGAAGCTTAATCAGATCCATTTTTTTTTCTTTTGGGTGAGAATTCTTCATAGGTGGAACATATTATATCAAGTGGCACATGATGTCTGATTGTCTTTATGATTTTAAAATTGGTCAGTAGGGGGGTGCCTGGGTGGCTCAGTCGGTTAAGCATCTGACTTCTGCCCAGGTCATGATCTCACTGCTCATGAGTTGGAGCCCCGCGTTGGACTCTGTGCTGACAGCTCACAGCTTGGAGCCTGCTTCAGATTCTGTCTCCATCTCTCTGCCCCTCCCCAGCTCGTGCTCTGTCTCTTTCTCTTTCTCTCTCAAATATAAATAAACAAAATTGATCAGTAGGTATAGGTGAAATTTGTATTTTTTAAAGAATACTGTCATTACAGAGAAATAATCGGGTCATATTGACAGGACTTAGTGATTGGATGTGAACAAAATTGCAGGAGTTGTCTGATGAAATCCAAGTTTTTGGTTTCACATGGATGAATGATGATAGGGAAGACAAACAGGTTCGGGGAAAGATTGCTTTAGGGCATGTTGAAATTGACGTAAAGATGTCCAATAGTATGGAATTTAGGAAAAAATCTGGGTTACAGATCTATATTAGCTTTATACATGGAGAATTGAGAGAGTGAGTGAGAATAAATAAATAGGATGCTGAGAGACACCATTGGATTAGTTCTCTATTGCTTTGTAACAAATTACCCCAAAACTTAGCAATTTAAACTGACAAATATTATCATAGTTTCTGTGGCCCAGTACTTTGGGAGTGACTTAGCTGTGGGGCTCTGGCTCAGGGTCTCAAAAAGTTGCAGTCAAGACGTTGGCTGGGATTGTAGTCCTGTGAATGGCTTGATGGGAGCTGGAGGATCTGCTTCCAGGATGACTCACTCTCACATCAGTTGGCAGAAGGCCTCAGTCCTTACTGGCTGTTAGAAGGTGGCCTCAGTTCATCACCAGTTAGCCTCTCCAGACTAGACTAGTGTCATCATGACAGGCTTTATGGTTTCACTCAGAGGGAATGATCAAAGTAAAAGCAACAAGGAGCTGCAGTGCCTTTTATGTCTTAGTCTGAGAATTCTGCCTTATTTTATTCATTAGAAATGAATCCTACAGTTTAGCTCACACTCATGGGATGGGAATTACAGGCATGGGGAGGGCAATTAGGCTCTACCTTTTGAAACGAGTATCAAAGAATTTGTGGCCAGATTTAAAAAAAATTATTTTTTAATGTTTATTTTTGAGAGAGAGAGAGAGAGAGAGAGACCGCCAGCCCGAGGGGGGGGGGGGCAGAGAGAGAGGGAGACACAGAATCTGAAGCAGGCTCCAAGCTCTGAGCTGTCAGCACAGAGCCTGACGCGGAGCTTGAACCCACAAACCGTGAGATCATGACCTGAGCCAAAGTCGGCTGCTTACCTGACTGAACCACCCAGGTGCTCCTGTGGACAGATTTTTAAGTCACAATCACATTCAAGGGATTGGCAGAGAAAAAAAAAAAAACTGTAATAGGAAAGTGACAAGGGACAGCTAGAGATACAAGAAAAATCAGAACACTGGCAGTCAAAGTGGGAATCGTGAGTTGGCTTAAATGTGGTTGAGAGGATTGAATAGGTGAAGTCTAAAAATATCCATTGAATTGATCAATTTGGACATACAGATGCCCTTAGTGAGAGCAGTTTCTGTGGGGTGGTAGTTGTGGAAGGAAGGCCGATTGGAGTGGTTTAAAGAGTAAATAAGGTATAAGAAATAGAAAAAGTGAGTGCGCATTACTCAAGATACTTCATTTTGAAAGAGGCAGAGAGGAATATGGAATTGAGGGGGAGGGCTTCTACGATAGGGGTTGGCTTAAATGTTGTGGAGACAGGAATCAAGGTCCATATTAAAAATGAGGGTACAGTGAGGACTTAAGAAGTATAGTAAAGCTTTAGATCGATCAGTGGCCTTGGGACCTGGAAAAAGGAATAGCTAGAGACACATTAAAGGTTAATCAGATTGTTTGAGAAACTAGTTGGGATTATAAAATATAATTTGTTTCATCATTACCCCAAAATGTTTAACTCTTTCTTGATTTGCATTGTTTTTATAACATTTTGGAGAGAAAGTTAGAAACAATGAATTAGTAAGTTACCAGAGCCACCCAAGGTATTATTTGCAAAAAGAATCATTAGAAAAATCATGTGTTCTTTGCTATTACTTGCTGCCTGGAAGAGACTCATAATGATTTTGCATTTCAGAACCACTGGTAGTTGAAACACACTCAGGTGTTATTCGGCAGTCCTTAGCATTGTTTTGGAGGATGATCAAAATTTTGAAAAGCTTAAGAATATGTGTTTTTCCTGCAAAGATGTAGAAGAGGTAGTGTCAGATTCTCATAGGAAGATACCAGCACCACTCCCATCAAACAAAAGTGAATTTATACTTTTCTAAATAAACTGTTCTTGACAGTTTTTATTAAGCTTAAATGGTATGTATTAGAAATCCAAAACTAATAAAGTAGCTTTTGAATTGTAAAAGGAACAAGGGGCGCCTGGGTGGCTCAGTGGTTAAATGTCTGACTCTTGGTTTCAGCTCGGGTCATGATCTCACGGTTCATGGGTTCTAGCCCCATGTCAAAGTCTGTACTGACAGTACAGAACCTGCTTGGGATTCTCTCTCTGCCCCTATCCTGCTGGCTCTCTCTCTCTCAAAAGAGATAAACTTAAAACAATAGTAAAATAAATAAAAGGAACAGAACAAAAATTGTATTTAATCTAAATGTCCTGAAAAGAAAACAAAGAAGCTCATAAAATGGTAAGTGGTATCAGTGTGAAGAAGTATATGGAAATTTTATATCTTTTGCTTTCTTGAATACTCTACTCAGCCTTGATTTTTTTCCCTGTTTTAATACCCTTGAAACTTGCTCATTTAATTCTTTGGGGATTTAATCATTTCACATTTGTTATCATTAGCTAGTCGTATCTAGAGTACATTCTTTATCTGTACAAGTTTGTAAACTCTTCAATGGCAGTACTGAGCATTGTAATCTTCAAGCCTTAACACTGTGGCACATTGTTGTTGTAGTGAATGTAATGTCCAGGGCCCTTAAAACTTGGCTTAGAGATGAGATTCAGAAGGCTGTTTTGGAATTGTTTTTTACACAGCCTTGTAAATTTTGCAGATTGTACTAATAGCAAATATGTACGTTTTCATGCTTTATGTAAAGCCTTGTATCAACAACAGTGGCTTTTGTTTAATTATCTAGAGCCTGTAGAAATGTGTGGATCTTGTGCTTAGTTTGTTCCATCAGACAAGCAGTCAGCTCTTGCTTCTGTTGTAAGCAGTTTTGTTGATGGTAATAATTTGTGGAAGGACAGAAAATAGAGTTGTTCTCAAACATGCCACTCCTGTATGTGGCAATTGTGATAGGGTTAGATTTTCAAATAATTACATAATTCCAATCAAAGGTAGAACAGTACACAAGTGATTTAGATTAATAATTTAATTCCTTTTATTGCTTATAGAGAAAGGCAAACAAATGGCCAGTCCACTTATTTATTTTCCTTCTCACTTTATCATGAAGGATTCTCTTCATAGACTAGTTCCTTAAAAAAAGAGAATTTACTTTTTTTTTTTTTTTTTTTTTGCAAAAGTTAAGTTTACAAGGTACATGGAATCATACAAATGGAATTATATTCAAGGGAAGTGTTTTGAGGTATTCATTCACATGACAATGTTAAGATTATTATGAAAGTTGATTTTGTTTCCTGGAGTTTTGTTCACATTAAGCCTTCATGCTAAGATTGTCTACTCATTTCATTTCTTGCATTTTATTTTAGCATTACTGCTATAGCACAGGCGGGTGGATAAAATATTGGGTGAATGTTTGCTTTGTCACTCTGCCAGATGTCTCTACATTCTCTCAACCCTTCTCTTTCCTCCATTATTCAGAGAAGGTCCCATGCTTCCGAGACAATGGAATACATTTAGTGGGAATACTTTCAACATCGTGTACCCATGTAACTACCTTGTTACTCTACCTGCTTTCCTGCCAACCCTTGCCTGCATCTGTCCCCATCTGAGTGGAAGAGGTAATCCTTGGGTGTTCTGATTTCAGTCTGCTCACAAATTTTCATAGGACCTCAGTCTGTAGATTTTCTCCTTCATCTGCTTTTTCTCTACTCCCTTTCTCTCATGTAACTTCAACTTCCTTTTTATGTATGGACTTTTGTGATTTCTCTTTTTTCTTTTTCTAAATTTATTTATTTATTTTTTAATTTACTTTTTTTTTTTTTTAATGTTTATTCATTTTTTGAGAGAGTGAGAGTGGGGAGGGGCAGATAGAGAGGGAGACACTGAATCCAAAGCAGGCTCCAGGCTCTGTGCTGACAGCTCAGAGCCCAATGTAGGGCCCAAACCCACCAACAGGGAGATCATGACCTGAGCCAAAGTCGGGTGCTTAACTGACTGAGCTACCCAGGCGCTCCAGTTTATTTATTTATTTGAGAAAGAGTGAGTACTAGCAGAGGGAGAGGGAGAGAGAGAGAGAATCCCAAGCAGTCTCTGTGCTGTCAATACAGTGCTTGTGTATTGAGATTGAGTAGCCTCAGTCTCATGAATCATGAGATTATGCATGACCTGAGCCAAAATCAAGAGTCAGACACGTAAGCCACTGAAGCCACCCAGGGCTGCTTTTGTGGTTTATTTTTAAGAATATTTATTTTGCAATACGACAATTAAACATCTTTGTTGTTGGGGCGCCTGGGTGGCTCAGTGGGTTAAGCATTCGACTTCGGCTCAGGTCATGATCTCAAGGTGCGAGTTCAAGCCCTGTCTGTATCTGGCTCTGTGCTGACAGCTCAGAGCCTGGATCCTACTTCAGATTCTGTGTCTCCCTCTTTCTCTGTCCCTCCCCCATGCGTTCTCTCGCATGTGCTCTCTCTCTCTCAAAAATAAATAAATGTTAAAAACATAAAAAAAATCTGTGTTGTAACAATTTCATGTGGAAATTTTGAGTAAATCTTTGGGTTGCCTGTTGCTTTTTGTTCTGTGTGTGGTGTGTGTGTGTGTGTGTGTGTGTGTAACAGTTTTACTGGGGTAGTAACACACATACCATCTATTTGAAGGATACAGGTAAATGGTTTTTAATATATTCATAGAATTGTGTAACCATTTCCACAGTCAATTTTAGAAAATTTTCATCACTTCCCAAATAAATGCTGTTTCCATTATATTCGTACCAGTATTTCACCCCAGCCTAGGCAACCACTAATCTATTTTTGGTCCTATAGATTTGCCTATTTTGTACATTTCCTTTACTAGAATCCTAGTATAAAACTATTCCTTAAATAATTCTAACATGGCTTCTTTCATTTAGTTTTCAAGATTCATCTATATTATAGCACATATCAGTACGTTTTACTGCTGAATAGTCTGTTGTATGAGTATTAAACAATTGTATTTATCCATTCATCAGTTAATAGGTATTTGAGTTGTTTCCACTTTTTTTGGCTACTGTGATTCATGCT
Organism: Herpailurus yagouaroundi; assembly: GCF_014898765.1. Taxonomy (NCBI): domain Eukaryota; kingdom Metazoa; phylum Chordata; class Mammalia; order Carnivora; family Felidae; genus Herpailurus; species Herpailurus yagouaroundi. The sequence continues at coordinate 41,559,769 of NW_024412388.1, forward strand.
ACTATGAACATTTGTATACATAAGTTTTGGTGTGGACATATGTTTTTATTTCTCTTAGATATATAAGAGTGGAATTGCTAGGTCATATGATGACTCTATGTTTAACCTTATGAGGAATTGCCAGTCTGTTTTTTAAAGCAGCAACACCATTTTACATTCCCACCAGAGGTATAAGGGTTCCAGTTTCTCTATATCCTTGCCAATATTGTCATTATCTGTCATTTTGGTTATAGCCATCCTAAGTGAGTGTAAAGTAGTATATATATTAAGGTTTTCATTTGTGTTTCTCTGATGGCTATTGATGTTGAACATCTTTTCATATGCTTATTGACCATTTGTATATCTTTTCTAGAGAAATATCTATTCAGATCCTTTGCTAATTTTTAGATTGTGTTACTTGTCTTTTTTAAGTTGTAAGACTTTTTTTTAATGTATTCTAGATACAAGTCCCTTATTACATACATTATTTGCAAATATTTTCTCCTTTTTTTTTTTCTTGATGGCATTCTCTGAAGCACAAAATTTTTAAATTTGATTATGTCTAATTTAGCTTTAACTTTTGTTGCTTGTGCTTTTGGTGACAAGAAACCATTGCTTAGAGGTGCCTGGCTTGCTCTGTTGGTAGAGCACAACTCTCAATCTCAGGGTTGAGTTCAAGCCCCACGTTGGGTGCGGAGCCTACCTAAAAAAAAAACCAAAAAACCAAACCCGTTGCTTAATCTAAGGTCACAAAGGTTTATACCTGTGTTCTTCTAAGAGTTTTATAGTTTAAGCTCTTATTCATTTTGAATTAATTTTTGTATATGGTGTCAGCTAAGAGTCATATTCTTTTCTTAGATTTTATATTCTTTTTAATTTTTTTATTCTTTTGTGTATGGATATCCATATAATAACACCAATTATTGAAAAGACTTTTTTTTTTCTTGTCACCGTGTTGAAAATCAATTGACCATAAGCATGCAGTTTTATTTCTGAACTCACAGTTCTACTCCATTTATCTTTATGTCTGTCCTTATATCAGTGTCACACTGTTTCAATTATTATAGCTTTCGGTTTTTTTTAATTTTTAAAAAGTTTACTTATTTTTTTGAGAGAGAGGGTATGCACCCATGAACGGAGGAGGGGCAGAGAGAGAGGAAGAGAAAGAGAATCCCAAGTAGCCTCCACATTGTCAGCACGGAGACCAACTCGGGGCTTGAACCCACAAACTGTGAGATCATGATCTGAGTTGAAATCAAGAGTTGGATACTTAGTTAACTGAACCACCCAGGTGACTCTCAATTGTTATTTATAGCTTTGTAATAAGTTTTGAAATTGGGAAGTATGACTTTCAGCTTTTTTTTTTTTTTAAGATTGTTTTGTCTGTTTTGGGTTCTTGAAATTTCCATCTGAACTTTAGGACCTACTGACTTTTTTATTAACAAATTGACATGGTCATATTTCTCTCAAGTAGAAAAATGTCTCTTCTAATGCTGTGTCTCCCTGGAAATACATCCTAACCTCTCAAACCTGTGGAAAGTTTCTACGTTGTATCTCTTTATCCATCTTATATTTACTCTGCAGCAGTCTTTACCTCCAGATTTTACTGAAAATCCTAGCAAAGGTCTCCAGTGATAGCTTTGTTGCTAAACCCCATAGGTACTTCTTCACACTTAATTTTTTTTTATCGTCAAGAAATTTTTAAATTTTTTTTTCAACGTTTATTTATTTTTGGGACAGAGAGAGACAGAGCATGAACGGGGGAGGGGCAGAGAGAGAGGGAGACACAGAATCGGAAACAGGCTCCAGGCTCTGAGCCATCAGCCCAGAGCCCGACGCGGGGCTCGAACTCACGGACTGCGAGATCGTGACCTGGCTGAAGTCAGACGCTTAACCGACTGTGCCACCCAGGTGCCCCAAGAAATTTTTAATATAATTCATTAACAAATGAAAAATTATAAATCACATGATTTTATTATATGATAACATTGACATTTTTTATATAAAATTTATTGTCAGATTGGTTTCCACACAACACCCAGTGCTCATCCTAACAAGGTGCCCTCTTCAATGCCCATCACCCACTTTCCCCTCCCTCCCACCCCCATCAATCTTCAGTTTGTTCTCAGTATTTAAAAGTCTCTTATGGTTTTTTACCTCCTTCCCTCTCTGTAACTCCCCCCCCCCCCTTCCTCCCCCTGGTCTTCTGTTGAGTTTCTTAG
>NW_024412388.1:41562069-41564339 GCF_014898765.1 Herpailurus yagouaroundi
CCCCCCCCCCCCCTTCCTCCCCCTGGTCTTCTGTTGAGTTTCTTAGGATCCACATATGAATGAAAACATATGGTATCTGTCTTTCTCTGCCTAACTTATTTCACTCAGCATAACACTCTCCAGTTCCATCCACATTGCTACAAATGGCCAGGTTTCACTCTTTTTCGTTGCCAAGTAGTATTCCATTGTGTATATAAACCACAATTTCTTTATCCATTCGTCAGTTGATGAACATTTAGGCTCTTTCCATTTTTTGGCTATTGTTGAGAGTGCTGCTATAAACATTGGGGTACAAGTGCCCCTATGCATCAGTACTCCTGTATCCCTTGGGTAAATTCCTAGCAGTGCTATTGCTGGGTCATAGGGTAGATCTATTTTAATTTTTTGAGGAACCTCCATACTGTTTTCCAGAGCAGCTTACACCAGTTTGCATTCCCACCAACAGTGCAAGAGGGTTCCCATTTCTCCACATCCTCTCCAGCATCTATAGTCTCCTGATTTGTTCATTTTAGCCACTCTGACTGGAGTGAGGTGGTATCTCAGTGTGGTTGTGATTTGTATTTCCCTGATGAGGAGTGACGTTGAGCATGTTTTCATGTACCTGTTGGCCATCTAGATGTCTTCTTTAGAGAAGTGTCTATTCATGTCTTCTGCCCATTTCTTCACTGGATTATTTGGTTTTTGGATGTGGAGTCTGGTGAGTTCTTTATAGATTTTGGATACTAGCCCTTTATCCAGTATGTCATTTGCAAATATCTTTTCCCATTCCATCGGTTGCCTTTTACTTTTGTTGATTGTTTCCTTTGCAGTGCAGAAGCTTTTTATCTTGATTAGGTCCCAATAGTTCATTTTTGCTTTTAATTCCCTTGCCTTTGGGGATGTGTCAAGTAAGAAATTGCTGTGGCTGAGGTCAGAGAGGTTTTTTCCTGCTTTCTCCTCTAGGGTTTTGATGGTTTCCTGCCTCACATGCAGGTCCTTCTTCCATTTTGAGTTTATCTTTGTGAATGGTGTAGGAAAGTGGTCTAGTTTCATTCTTCTGCATGTTGCTGTCCAGTTCTCCCAACACCATTTATTAAAGAGACTGTCTTTTTCCCATTGGATATTCTTTCCTGCTTTGTCAAAGATGAGTTGGCCATACTTTTGTGGGTCCAATTCTGGGGTCTCTATTCTATTCCATTGGTCTTTGTGTCTGTGTTTGTGCCAATACCATGCTGTCTTGATGATGACAGCTTTGTAGTAGAGGCTAAAGTCTGGGATTGTGATGCCTCCCACTTTGGTTTTCTTCAATATTACTTTAGCTATTCGGGGTCTTTTGTGGTTCTATACAAATTTCAGGATTGCTTGTTCTAGCTTCGAGAAGAATGCTGGTGCAATTTTGATTGGGATTGCATTGAATGTGTAGATAGTTTTGAGTAGTATTGACATTTTAACAGTATTCTTCCAGTCCACAAGCACAGAATGTTTTTCCATTTCTTTGTATCTTCGTCAGTTTCTTTCATAAGCTTTCTATAGTTTTCAGCATACAGATCTTTTACATCTTTGGTTAGGTTTATTCCTAGGTATTTTATGATTCTTGGTGCAATTGCGAATGGGATCAGTTTATTTGTCTTTCTGTTGCTTCATTATTAGCGTGTAAGAATGCAACTGATTTCTGTACATTAATTTTGTATCCTGCGACTTTGCTGAATTCATGTATCAGTTCTAGCAGACTTTTGGTGGAGTCTGTCGGATTTTCCATGTATAGTATCATGTCATCTGCAAAAAGTGAAAGCTTGACTTCATCTTTGCCAATTTTGATGTCTTTAATTTCCTTTGGTTGTCTGCTGATGCTAGAACTTCCAACACTATGTTAAACAACAGCAGTGAGAGTGGACATCCCTGTCATGTTCCTGATCTCAGGGGGAAAGCTCTCAGTTTTTCCCCATCGAGGATGATATTAGCTGTGGGCTTTTCATAAATGGCTTTTATGATGTTTAAGTATGTTCCTTCTATCCTGACTTTCTTGAGGGTTTTTATTAAGAAAGGATGCTGAATATTGTCAGATGCTTTTTCTGCATCGATTGACAGGATCATATGGTTCTTACCTTTTCTTTTATTAATGTGATGTATCACATTGATTGATTTGTGAATGTTGAACCAGCCCTGAAGCCCCAGAATGAGTCCCACTTGATCATGGTGAATAATTCTTTTTATATGCTGTTGAATTCGATTTGCTAGTATCTAGTTGAGAATTTTTGCATCCATATTCATCAGGGATATTGACTTGTATT
>NW_024412388.1:41564439-41581762 GCF_014898765.1 Herpailurus yagouaroundi
TTTTGGAACAGCTTGAGAAGGATAGGTATTATCTCTGCTTTAAATGTCTGGTAGAATTCCCCAGGAAAGCCATCTGGTCCTGGACTCTTATTTGTTGGGAGATTTTTGATAATTGATTCAATTTCTTTGCTGGTTATGGGTTTGTTCAAGTTTTCTATTTCTTCCTGTTTGAGTTTTGGAAATGTGTGGGTGCTTAGGAATTGTCCATTTCTTCCAGGTTGTCCAGTTTGTTGGCATATAATTTTTCATAGTATTCGCTGATAATTGCTTGTATTTCTGAGGGATTAGTTGTAATAATTCCATTTTCATTTGTGATTTTATCTATTTGGATCATCTCCCTTTTCTTTTTGAGAAGCCTGGCTAGAGGTTTATCAATTTTGTTTATTTTTTCAAAAAACGAACTCTTGGTTTCATTGATCTGCTCTACTGTTTTTTTAGATTCTTCTATATTATTTATTTCTGCTCTGATGTTGTTTATTTCTCTTCTGCTGGGTTTGGGGTGTCTTTGCCGTTCTGCTTCTAGTTCCTTTAGGTGTGCTGTTAGATTTTGTATTTGGGATTTTTCTTGTTTCTTGAGACAGGCCTGGATTACAATGTATTTTCCTCTCAGGACTGCCTCTGCTGCATCCCAAAGTGTTTGGATTATTGTATTTTCATTTGCATTTGTCTCCATATATTTTTTAATTTCTTCTCTAATTGCCTGGTTGACCCATTCATTCTTTAGTAGAGTGTTCTTTAACCTCCATGCTTTTGGAGGTTTTCCGGACTTTTTCCTGTGGTTGATTTCAAGTTTCATAGTGTTGTGGTCTGAAAGTGTGCATGGTATGATCTCAGTTCTTTTATACTTATTAGGGGCTGTTTTGTGGCCCAATATGTGATCTATCTTGGAGAATGTTCCATGTGCACTCGAGAAGAAAGTATATTCTGTTGCTTTGGGATGCAGAGTTCTAAGTATATCTGTCAAGTCCATCTGATCCAATATATCATTCAGGGCCCTTGTTTCTTTGTTTATTCTCTGTCTAAATGTTCTAGGGGCGCCTGGGTGGCGCAGTCGGTTAAGCGTCCGACTTCAGCCAGGTCACGATCTCGCGGTCCCTGAGTTCGAGCCCCACATCAGGCTCTGGGCTGATGGCTCGGAGCCTGGAGCCTGTTTCCGATTCTGTGTCTCCCTCTCTCTCTGCCCCTCACCTGTTCATGCTCTGTCTCTCTCTGTCCCAAAAATAAATAAAAGTTGAAAAAAAAATATTAAAAAAAAATTCAAATGTTCTATCCATTGCTTTAAGTGGAGTTTTAAAGTCTTCTGCAATTACCACATTCTTATCAATAAGGTTGCTTACGTTTGTGATTAATTGTTTTATATATTTGGGAGCTTCCGAATTCGGTGCATAGACATTTATAATTGTTAGCTCTTCCTGATGGATAGACCCTATAATTATTATATAATGTCCTTCTTCATCTCATGTTACAGCCTTTAATGTAAAGTCTAGTTTGTCTGATATAAGTATGGCTACTCCAGTTTTCTTTTGACTTCCAGTAGCATGGTAGATACTTCACTATCCCCTTACTTTGAATCTGAAGGTGTCCTCCTCAGGTCTAAAATGAGTCTCTTGTAGACAGTAAATATATGGGTCTTGTTTTTTATCCATTCTGATACCCTTGTCTTTCGGTTGAGCATTTAGTCCATTTACATTCAGTGCTATTATGGAAAGATATGTGTTTAGAGTCATTGTGATATCTGTAGGTTTCATGCTTGTAGTGGTGTCTCTGGTACTTTGTGGTCCTTGCAAAATTTCACTCAGAGTCACCCTTAGGATCTCTTGTAGGGCTGGTTTAGGGGTGATGAATTCCTTCAGTTTTTGTTTGTTTGGGAAAACCTTTATCTCACCTTCTATTCTGAATGACAGACTTTCTGGGTAAAGGATTCTTGGCTGCATATTTTTTTGTTCATCACATTGAAGATTTCCTGCCATTCCTTTCTGGTCTGCCAAGTTTCAGTAGATAGGTCTGCTGCTACCCTTATGTGTCTACCTTTGTATGTTAAGGCTCATTTATCCCTAGCTGCTTTCAGAATTCTCTCTTTATCCTTGTATTTTGCCAGTTTCACTATGATATGTCGTGTCAAAGATCGATTCAAGTTACGTCTGAAGGGAGTTCTCTGTGCTTCTTGGATTTCAATGCCTGTTTCCTTCCCCAGATCAGGGAACTTCTCAGCTATGATTTGTTCAAGTACAGCTTCAGCCTCTTTCTCTCTCTCTTCTTCTGGAATTCCTGTGATACAGATATTGTTCCGTTTGATTGCATCACTTAGTTCTCTAATTCTCCCCTTGTACTCCTGGATTTTTTTTATCTCTTTCTCTCAGCTTCCTCTTTTTCCATAACTTTATCCTCTTATTCACCTATTCTCTCCTCTGCCTCTTCAATCCGTGGTATAGCTGCCTCCATTTTATTTTGCACCTCATTTATAGCATTTTTTAATTCATCATGACTAGTTTTTAGTCCCTTGATCTCTGTAGCAATAGATTGTCCTCTGCTGTCCTCTATGCTTTTTTCAAGACCAGTGATTAATTTTATGACTGTTATTCTAAATTCTTGTTCTGTTATATTGCCTAAATCAGTTTTGATCAATTTGTTAGCTGTTGCTACTTCCTGGAATACCTTTTGAGGAGAATTCTTCCAGTTCATCATTTTGGCTAGTTTTCTGTCCCTTATCTGTTTTAAAAGCTTGTTGTGTGCTCTGCACCTGTGAGCATTGCTATATTAAAGGAGAATCATACATTGTCCAGAGCCTGGCCCTTCAGGAGGTGTTTTTTCGGGGTTGTTACTTGCTCTCTGTTGTTGTGACTTTGGTTATTCTATTACCCTACTCATAGTAATATTTCGGACCCTCCACCAGATGTGCTTTGATTTGTTCCTTGGAGTAGCCCTGTAAAGGAAAACAAATAGACAAACAGGAGACAAAAACATACAAACATACAAGCCAATAACACAAATAAACAAAAACCTAAAGACTAAAATCAAAAACCCAAAAACACAGACTACAAGTAAAGAAGAGGGTGGAGGCGGTGCTGATGGAAGAGCACATACAAAGAGAAAAATGACGTTGGGGGAGGGGGGGGAGAAAAAATAAACATTGATTAGGCAGAGACTAAATGGCTCAATCCAGAGAGAGAGAAAGGAAAATAAAGAAGGAGGCTGGGAAAACTAAACGAAGATATAGTTACCCAGACTGAGAAACTATATGGCTTGATTATTTCAGAGAGAGAGACAGGAGTGTAAAGAAGGAGGTGTAGAACATTTATCAAGGCAATGGATTAAATATGTTTGTTTAGATAGACCAATAACCAGAGTAACCAGCCTAGGAGAGGGAAGAGATAAGGGGGAGAAATTGGGGGGGGGGGGGGGCAGAGTATATCTAAATATCCAGAATTGACCTAGAGTTAATCCAGGCAATGCTGTATCACGTGTCGGTAGTAGATGTCTGCAGGGTCTGTGCTGCTCGGGTGGATATGCAGTTACCCAGTGCAGAGGGGCCTGGTTTGGCTTTATCTGGACCCACCTCCACTATGGGCCCCTGGAGTGATCCCTGAGGCCCCACCTTGGTGGTGGTGGGGAAATGGTGATCCCCCAGTCTCTTCTCCACGGAGAGCCATACTGGTGGACTCAGTTTGAGTCGTCCTCACTGTGCCGTGGGTGCAGACAGGGCGGTCCTTCTTGCTCCAACTCCCCTGACCCTGTGCTTGGCTAGGATTCAAAGTCCCGCTCCGTGCACTCCGGCACTGGGGAAGCGCCTCTCTGTGCAGCCCGATATGTGGTCCCGGTTGGCTTTGTCTTTGTCTCCGCACTTCAGGGAGGGCAGCCTTCTCCTACTTCAGCCTGAAAGCCGCCGTCCTCCCCGGCCCAAGCCCCAGGGATGGTGGACGCAGGCAGGCTTTGTCTTCTCCCACAGCACTCCAGAGAGACGGCTGCCTTTTTCTCCTGCAGACTGTGCCCTCTGCCCAGACACTGCGTCCCCGGGGGTGGCGGATGCAGGCAGGTTCTGTACTATTGCTCAGCCCTCCAGGGAGGGAACCACTTTCTCCAACTGCAGACTGAGCCTCTGACCTACCACCACACCCAGGGCTGGCTCCCCTCCTCCCCAGGTGCGCAAACAGGGAGCCAGCCCCAGTCCGAAGAAAGCCCCACAGTTAGAGATTGGATCCCTCTCAGTCTCAGTCTGAGGTCTTTCTCCTGTCTAGATATGGTCCTGCACTTTCCTGCATTTCCCTAGCAGCTCTTTCTCTTCCCTTTGTCTCTCTGCAGAAGGGGGGGGGGGCCCTCCCCCTGTGCCCACGCAGCCTTTTTTTGGTTTTAATCTCCCTCAATTCACAGTTACCCACCTATCTTTTTTTCCAGCTTTCCCATTTTCTTCCTAGTAGATTCAGTCTGTTTTCCTCCCAGGCTCTGGTGTTCAAAGTCCTTTGGCTTCTACACTTAACTTTGAGAGACATGGGAAGTATGGATTCTGCCTACTTCTCCCTTCACACTTAATTTTAATAGCACTATCTCTGCAGAGTTTGGCAACATAATTTCTTTCTTTCTTTGTCTTTCTTTTTTCGAGAGAGAGAGAGAGAGTGAGTGCGAGCCACGAGCCACGGAGGGGCAGAGAGAGAGAGCGGAGGGGCAGAGAGAGAGAGAGGGAGACACAGAATCTGAAACAGGCTCCAGGCTCAGAGCGTTCAGCATAGAGCTGGATGTGGGGCTCGAACTCCTGAACTGTGAGATCATGACCTGAGCTGAAGTCGGACGCTTAAGCGACTGAGCCACGCAGGTGCCCCTAATTCCTCTTTTTTTTTTTAAAGCTTTCAAACAACAGTTTTATTATTCTAAAAATAAGAGATGACACTTTAATTTAAAAAAAAAATTGAAACAGTATGGAAAAGTATATACAATAGAAGGAAGAAAAGTTCCATCTGAAATTCCTCTGTGTTTTGAAGAGTAACTTTTCCTAAAAACAGTTCATGCTTAAATATACATGTATGTATATTTTACATAATTAGATCATTTTATACATGATATTCTACAACTTACATTTTAGTAAAATTTTTGTATACAGTTTAGTATTGCATTTCTTCAAGTAGCAAAATGAACAAAGGATGTAATTTTTCCTTCATTTTTGCTTACTTACTGAGATAATGAGATGTCATTTATCTGACTTTGGGAGATTAAGAGTCCTATGCTGTTTGATGCTGAAGGGAAGGTATAATAATCTGCATTATCTCACATGGTTTTGCTCAGTTGGGTAATAATCAGCTTACTTAGTTAAGGCAGTTTATGAAGACCCACCAACAAGTAAGACTCTACTTCTTAATGAGGAAGTGCCATTTTATTTATTAAAAAAAAATTTTTTTTTACATTTATTTATTTTTGAGAGACAGAGTGAGACAGAGCACAAGCGGGGGAGGGGCAGAGGGAGGAGACACAGAATCTGCAGCAGGCTCCAGGCTCTGAGCAAGTGTTCAGCACAGAGCCTGATGCGGGGCTCGAACCCAAGAACCATGAGATCATAACTGGAGCCAAAGTTGGTCACTTAACCGACTGAACCACCCAGGCACCCGAGGAAGTGGCACTTTAGAAGAGCTTGTGGGATGAGAAATATTATTGGCTATTATTGGAAAGTACAATCTGTCACAAGTCTATATTAGCTATTAATCTTGTTCTAAGTATTTTCTAATATGGTCAAGTATATCACCCTATTAGGCCTCACAACATCTCTCATTTTTTTCTTGCTACCATGTTAGCATATAAACCATCATCATTATGTCTCACTTGATCTGTTGCAAAAACCTCATAACTATTCTCTTTGTTTCCATTTTTACTTTCTAAAATCCATTTCTATCAGCAGTCCAAGTGCTTAAAAAAAAAAAAGAAAGAAAAACAAAAGATCATGTTACTTCCCTGCTTAAAATTCTCTAGTAACTTTAGGAAAAAATCCAAACTCTTTATTATGACTTATATGTGCTTGGTTATCAGCTTCCATTTCTTTTTCTACATTACTCCCTTTGCTCACCACTCTCTAGCCACTCCAGCTATTTTTTTCTGTTCCTAGAGCACCTCAAACTTGTGCCTGCCTCAGCACCTTTGCATAGGTTTTCTGGCTTCTCAGTCTGTTAGCACTCCAGATCTGTGGCATGGTGGATTCCTTCTTGTTATACAGGTCTTAATTCAGTGTCACTGCTCAGAGAAGCCTTTCCATAACAGCCCACCTAAAGTAGACCTCACTCCCAGCTACCATCACAATGATCTTGGTTTATTTTTTCATGGCATTTATTGTTAGCTGCGGAGATTATTTTTCCTTGTTTGTTGTCTTTTTCTCTCCTCTGGAATGTAAACTCCATGAGATACTTATCTTCAGTATTTTATATCTAACATCTAGAGCAGTAGCTGGCATTTAGTGAGTATCCAGTAAATATTTAGGGAATGTGTGAAGTAGTTAATATGAAGAAATTGAGACTTACAAAATCACACAATTTATGTGTGTGATAAAGTTTTCTCACTCCACATAGAATATTCTTTCTTTCAGAGGATATTGAATTGCATTTGCAGTGATACTTAAAAATGATGATAAACCCAAGTTATCACTAGTCTGCTGACAGGTAATAAATAATTTATATCATTATCACAATGAAGTAAACTTTCTGCAAAGATCATTCTAAAATGCTAACTACATTGATTAATCATTAAAAAGTACTGAATCTTTTTACATCTAAGATGTAAGATAGGGACTTAGATCATTCCTGTTGAAATGATAAGCAAAGATCGTCCTTCCTATTACAGTTCACTAAAAGCCTACTAGATGAGGAGAAGGGAGTAGGGAGCAGATACTAAGTTTTAGAATTTGTTGAGTGATGAATATTTTATATTCACAGGACATGAGAATAGAAAGGTAGTGGCAAATTCTTAAAGATAATTCCACTTTGAAATTGTAGTCACCTACAATTCAAATTTCTGATAGGTGTAAATTTCTGATAGGTGACATCCTGCGTGACAAACCCACCATTTTGTGCTTGCATGCTCACTCTTCTGCCTTCTTCCTTTTGTTTTTTTTTTTTTTTTCCTTTTTAAGAAACCCAATTTTGAAGTAAAATTAGACCTGAGAAAGAATGAGGGCTTTTACATTGCTTTTCTAAAAAGTTTTTTCCCCTGATTATGAAAGTAAAATATGTTTATTGTAGATCATTAACTTGTCAAGTCCTTGTGTAGCAAGATTCTTGCACAGAGAGACATGACACTGAGGCTTTTCTTTCCAGGAAGAAACTGTATTCCTGCCAGCACCACTCACTTGGGTTCATACCTGAAGAACTGAGCCCCAAACGCCATGTGGCTTATTTTTTTTATATATTTTTTACTTCTTTGTCTCCCATATATGGTAACACACAAACATTCAGTCTAAGTGGTCTCATTTTAGAAGGTCATGAGGGATGTTTTCACCTATGCATATAACCAGGTGGCCTTGAGGTTTTTTTTTTTTTTTTCCTTAGGGAGGAAAAAACACTTGAAAATTTCTTTCTTTTTTTTTTTTAAAGCATTAAAAAAAATATTTTGTGAAGTGGGGAGAGGCAGAGAGAGAGAGGGAGAGAGAGAATTCCAAGCAGGCTCCATGCTGTCAGCACAGACCCCAGTGTGGGGCTAGACCCATGAACCGTGAAGTCATGACCTGAGCTGAAATGAAGAGTCTTAACCCACTGAGTCACCGAGGCGCCCCAAAGTCCTTGAAAATTTCTTAAGCCCTTAGCCATACCTCTGGAATTCTTGGGAATTATTTTTACCAGTTTCTTTACAAATATTTGTTCTTAGTTCCAGTCTCCATTTGAACAGGAGCTTTTGGAGTATAGCTCCATTCTAAATTGGGGCCTGAGGATGAGTCTTAGAATTAGGACAAAGACTACAAAATTCTGTGGTTCTGACTCTTGTTGATGCTAATTATTTTGTATGTTGTACAAATTCTCCTATCTTCAAATTTTTGTAATGTTCTTCTTACTGCTTGTCTTTTCATGACCTTATTATCTTGGGCCCTGACTTAGTCTTTGCCAAATGAGGAAAAACATTCCTAGAAAAGTTTTGTTACAGAAGTGAAGTTGAATGATAATAATGGATTATCACTGCACAGAGAAGTACTGTACTAATATACAACACAAACCACCTGGAGTTTAACATGCATGTCTCCATCATTTCTTCAATCATTTTTTTGTGAAATAACAATTATTATTTAGTATTTTGGGCAGTATTTGAGAAACAAAGCAAAAATAGAAAATTTACCTTGAGGTCTACATATATTAACATAATTTAATTTACAGAATTTAGGCTACTATTTAGTATTTAGAAAGAATGTGACAACTGCAAGTCATCATAGCTGTGCTTAATTAAACCTTGTGAAAGTCATTCTTTTCACTGATCTGTTGGCTTAAAATCCTGACTTGAAGATAAAATGATCTTTTTTAAGAAATAGTGAAAGACCTGGGACTTCACAATGTGATAGGTCATTAGATCAAAATACAAGCCCACAATCCTTTAGTAATTTTGAACTTTCATATTTATTTATTTATTAAAAATTTTTTGAGAGAGAGAGAGAGACTGAGACCATGAGTGGGGGAGGGGCAGAGTGAGAGGGAATGGGATGGAGAGAATCTCAAGCAGGCTTCACACTCAGCATGGAGCCTGACATGATGCTCAGTTTCATGGCAGTGAGATCATGACCAGAGCTGAAATCAAGAGTCAAGATGCCTCAGTGACTGAGCTGCCCAGGTGCCCTTGAAATTTCTTAATCTTTGAATTCCAAAAGTTTTTTCCCTAAATTTATTATATTCTCATTTGGAAGTAAAGCCTGTCTTGAACTGTGTGGCTATTTATGGTCTTTATCATAGTTAGTGTAAATATATGTTGTACTACAGAAATATTAATATGCCTGATTGTGAAATTAATTAAATGCTTGATACCCTAGATCCCATTTCAGGTATGACACAGTGTATGTACTATATGGATACTGTATTATTTTTCTAAAATAGTGAATTTCAAAACATGTATGAACAGAGTTCTCAGATAAGGGATGTGGACCTGAATTTGTTATCTAGTGACCTAGGGTTTATAGGCCAGAGGTAGTTCAGAAGGCAGGGGTACACCTACTGAGGTACTGCTGTGAGGCTTTATAGGGTGACATTTATACTACTGAATTCAGGATTGCTGATTTGACAGTCAGCCTTCAGAAAATCTTTGAAGGAGGACTTAACCAGATTTATAGTAACTGGTAGAAATTCATGGCCTTTGGAATTAAACTTGCATATGAATCCTGTATCTCCCATGTGCTGTTTATGAGTCCATGGGAAGTTACTTTTCTGAACCTTTGCTTCCTCAATTATAAAATGGATATAATAAAAAGAATTTATAAGACTGATGTGAGAATTAAATAAAATTGTGCTTAAAGCACTAGCATAGTGTCTGGCACAGAAGTGCTCAGTAAATGTTAACAAAAAGCTGAAGTTTATGACAGTGTTTGACATATATTTGCTAACTATACATTGTGTTTACTGTTATATAAACTAGTATTCCAATTTATTCATAACAAGAAATATAACTGTTAAGGAGACTGTATTCTTAGGCTTTCTGGTTAGTGTGTTAGTGCATATACTCTGAAAGCAAGCTGTATGGGATGCCAATTTTTTTTTTTTAAGTTTATTTACTTACTTTTGAGGGAGAGAACCATTGGGGGAGGGGCAGAGAGCAACACAGAGGATCTAAAGTAGGCTCTGGGCTGACAGCAGAGAGCCCGATGCAGGGCTCAAGCTCACAAACCATGAAATCATGACCTGAGCTGATGTGGGATGCTTAACTGACTGAGTCACCCAGGCGCCCCAGGAGACCTTACTTTTAGATATGAGAGCATCAGAGCATGTTAGATGAGACTCTTACTTGATCTTTTTATTTTTATTTTACTTTTCAAAATTTATTTATTTTTTGAGTTTGTGTTTTTATTTTTTTAATTTTAATTTAATTAATTAATTAATTTTTAAATTTACATCCAAGTTAGCATAGAGTGCAATAATGATTTCAGGTGTAGATTCCTTAATGCCCCTTACCCATTTAGCCCATTCCTTTCCCACAACCCCTCCAACAACTGTCTGTTTGTTCTCTATATTTAAGAGTCTCTTACGTTTTGTCCCTGTCCCTGTTTTTATATTAATTTTGCTTCCCTTATGTTCATCTGTTTTGTATCTTAAATTCCTTGTATGAATGAATGAATGAAGTCATATGATATTTGTCTTTCTCTGACTAATTTTGCTAGGCATAATACCCTCTAGTTCCATCCACGTAGTTGCAAATGGCAAGATTTCATTCTTTTTGATTGCTGGGTAATACTCCATTGTATATATATATCACATCTTCTTTATTCATTCATCTGTAGATGGACATCTGGGCTCTTTCCATACGTTGGCTATTGTTGATAACACTGCTGTAAACATTGGGGTGCATGTGCCCCTTTGAAACGGCACACCTGTATCCCTTGGATAAATACCTAGTAGTGCAATTGCTGGGTCATTGGGCAGTTCTATTTTTAATTTTTTTGAGGAACCTCATACCATTTTCCAGAGTGGCTGCACTAGTTTGCATTCCCACCAGCAGTGCAAAAGAGATCCTCTTTCACCGCATCCTTGCCAACATCTGTTGTTGCCTGAGTTGTTAATGTTAGCCATTCTGACTGGTTTGAGGTGGTACCTCATTGTGGTTTTAATTTGTATTTCCCTAATGATGAGTGATGTTGAGCATTTTTTCATGTGTCATTTGGCCATCTGGATGTCTTATGTTTTTTAATTTAAATTCTAGTTAACATACAGTGCAATATTGGTTTCAGGAGTAGAATTCAGTGATTCTTCATTTACATATAGTACCCAGTGCTCATTATAACAAGTGCCCTCCTTAATACTCATCACTCATCTAACATCACCTATCCACCTCCCTCCATCAACCCTCAGTTTGTTCTATTTAAGAGTCTCTTGTTGGTTTGTTTCCCTCTCTCTTCTTCCCCCCTTCCCATATGTTTATCTGTTTTGTTTCTTAAATTCTACATTTCAGTGAAATCATATGGTATTTGTCTTTCTCTGATTGACTTATTTCTTTTAACATAATACACTTTAGCTCCATCCACATTGTTGCAAATGTCAAGATTTCACTCTTTTTGATGGCTGAGTAATATTCCATTGTATATATACCACATCTTCTTTATTCACCAGTCAGTGGACATTTGGACTCTTTCCACAGTTTGGCTGTTGTTGACAATGCTGCTCTAAACATCAGGGTGCATGTACCCCTTTGAATCTGTATTTTTGTATCCTTTGGGTAAATAGCAGAGCAATTGCTAGGTCACAGAGTAGTTCTGTTTTTCCCTTTTTGAGGAACTGCCATACTGTTCTCCAGAGTGGCTGCACCAGTTTGCATTCCCATCAGCAGTGCAAGAGGGTTCCCCTTTCTTGGCATCCTCACCAACACCTGTTGTTACGTGTGCTGTTAATTTTAGCCATGCTGACAGGTGTGAGGTGATATCTCATTGTGGTTTTCATTTGTATTTCCGTGATGATGAGTGATGTTGAACATCTTTTCATATGTCTGTTAGCCATCTGGATGTCTTCTTTGGAAAGATGTCTTTTCATGTCTTCTGTCCTTTTCTTCACTGGATTATTTGTCTTTTGGGTGTTGAGTTTGTTAAGTTCTTTATAGATTTTGGATACTAACCCTTTATCAGATATGTTGTTTGCAAATTTCTTTTCCCATTCCGTTGGTTGCCTCTCAGTTTTGTTGATTGTTTCCTTCTCTATGTAGAATCTTTTTATCTTGATGAAGTCCCATAGTTCATTTTTCCTTTTGTTTCCCTTGCCTTCAGTAACGTGTCTAATATGAAACTGCTCCAGACGAGGTCAAAGTGGTTGTTGCTTGTGTTCTCCTCTAGGATTTCGATCGTTTCCTGGCTCACATTTAGGTCTTTAATCCATTTTGAATTTGTTTTTGCATATGGTATAAGAAAGTGGTCCAGTTTCATTCTTCTGCATGTTGCTGTCCAGTTTTCCTAACCGTTTGTGGAAGGGACTTTTTTTTTTCCATTGGATATTCTTTCATGTTTTGTCAAAGATTAGTTGACCATATAGTTGTGTTACTTGATCTTTTTAATACAGATTTAATTTATTTCGAGCAAAGTAAAATTAACGTTCAAATAAGAATTTAAGTGTCTTTAATTTTTTTAAGTTTATTTATCAGAGAGAGAGAAAAAGAGAGAGAGAGAAAGCACAAGCAAGGGAGCCACAGAGAGAGAGGAGAGAGAGAATCCCAAGCAGGTTCTGCATCATCAGAACAGATGGCCTGATGTGCACAGGGTTAGCTTAGGCTTGAGCTCATGAACTGCAAGATCATGACCTGAGCTGAAGTCAAACACTTAACTGACTGAGCTACCCAGGCACCCCAGAATTTAACTGTCTTTATATAACAAGTTTGGGGAGGCATTTTTTGCTTTATAAAAGGATTGTAGAATTAGTTTAAATGGTAAACCCCCTGTGAATTTTTTTTTTTAACATTTATTTATTTTTGAGAGACAGAGAGTGAGCA
The DNA here is from genome assembly GCF_014898765.1 of Herpailurus yagouaroundi. Classification (NCBI taxonomy): domain Eukaryota; kingdom Metazoa; phylum Chordata; class Mammalia; order Carnivora; family Felidae; genus Herpailurus; species Herpailurus yagouaroundi. The sequence continues at coordinate 41,577,064 of NW_024412388.1, forward strand.
AGGGAGGGGCAGAGAGAGAGGGAGACACAGAATCCAAAGCAGGCTCCAGGCTCTGAGCTGTCAGCACAGAGCCCAATGCAGGGCTCGAATCCACGAACTGTGAGATCGTGACCTGAGCCGAAATTGGACGCTCAACTGACTGAGCCACCCAGGTGCACGCTCAACTGACTGAGCCACCCAGGTGCCCCAACCCCCTCTGAATTTTGAATGTGTTCGTGTAAAACTTTTCCAGGCTCAGTTGCTTTGTGAAGCAGAGTAAATCCATAGTTATATTTCCAATTAAACAAGTTTTCATTGGTGGCACTATGTACCAACACCAAATTAGATTTTGTGAGTTAGTTAATTCATAAACTTAAGATACTTTTGAGTTAGTGTATGCTGGAATATGCTGAACTAATCTTTATAGTCCTGTTGGAGGTACAGTTAACTAGTTATAATGAAGATATAACTAAGTGGTTACTTTGGTACTTTGATTTAGTGCTTACCTAACATTAGAAATTTGTATTGCTCTTTAGTTGTTTTATGGTAGTATTTTTAAGTATAATTGTAAAAAATTTGTTTAAAAGAGATGTAAAGGGGGCGCCTGGGTGGTTTAATGGGTTAAGCATCCGACTTCTGCCCAGATCATGATCTCACCGTTCGTTGGCTTGAGCCCTGTGTCAGCCTCTGTGCTGACAGCTTGGAGCCTGGAGCCTTCTCCAGATTCTCTGTCTCCCTGTCTCTCTGCCCCTCCCTTGCTTGTGCTCTGTCTCTGTCTCTCTCTGTCTCAAAAAATAAACATTAAAAAAATTTTTTTAAAAGAGATGTAAAGGCATTAGAAATGGGGAAAAAGTTTCACCTGTTTTACTCAGAATTGTTGAATACTAAATTGGGAATGAATTGTTGAATACTAAATTGTATTTTGAGTGAATTATGTTTGTTGAATGGGTGGCATGCCAGGGAGAGGAAGCTGGGGCTATTCACTTAGCAGACATTTATCTCATACCTTTTAGGTTCTAGGCATCGATTAAGTTCTGTAAGATAGGGTGGGAATAATAGTAATACAATGATAATCAAACCCACTGTTTGGCAAGAAAATGAGATGTAACAAACAGTTATAATAACTAGTGAAATAGCAATAGCCATAAATTGAATAGAATATAATAAATTGTATCTGAGTATAGAAGCTGGATTGGGAAAGAATCCACAAAGGAAGTGTGTGAGCATGAAGGAGGAAAACATTATGCTTTGTTTAGTTGCTTATTTTTGTAGGGGCTATGTATTATTACTAAAGCAGATGTGTGTGTGTGTGTGTGTGTGTGTGTGTGTGTGTGTGTGTGTGTAGTGTGTATAGAGGGGACTGAGCTGATGCTAGGAGACATGCCTGAAAGTATGGTCTAAAGGGCACAGGGTTAGCTTAGGCTCAGAGGAAATGATTGTGCATCTCCTGCAATATTTAAAGTAGAAGCAAGGAAGGGTCATGAATCTTGTGCCAGATGTTATGCTAAGTGATTTGTTTTAACTCAGTACTTGTAATGATCCTATGAAAGTAATAGCTTAGGGAACTTGCCGCTTAGCCAAAGTCACACTTCTATCAAGTTGGCAGGGCAGAAATTCAAAATCTTATCTCTTTCACTCTACAGCCCATGGTATATCATTAAACTGTACTGTTTATAGGATAATGTAAATTATATATCTCTGGGTATGCTTACTTAATGTAATTTTTTCCTAGAAATAGTACTTCCTTTTCTTTTTTAAAAAGCACATATATGATTGAGAGATTGAAATAATTTTGTACATTTTATTATTAAAAAAATTTTTTTTAATGTTTTTTTGAGATTGTGCCGGGGGGGAGGGGCAGAGAGAGAAGGAGACGCAGAATCTGAAGCAGGCTCCAGGCTCCAAGCTGTCAGCACGGAGCCTTACTCTGGGCTTGAACTCATGAACTGCAAGATCATGACCTGAGCCTAAGTCGGGTGTTCAACCAACTGAGCCACTCAGGTGCCACAAATTTTGTATGTTTTATTCTTTATTTTTTAATTTTTAAAAAAATGTTTATTTATTTTGAAGGAGTGAGAGGCAGAGTGTGAGTGGGGGAGGGGCAGGGAGAGAGGGAGACACAGAATCTGAAGCAGGTTCCAGGCTCTGAGCTGTTAGCATAGAGCCCCATGTGGGGCTCGAACTCATGAGCCAGGAGATAATGAACCGAGCTGACGCTTAACCAATTGAGCCACCCAGGCACCCCTGAATTTTTTACATTTTAATAATGATTTCATGTGTCTATAACCTTAGAAGCCTAACTGGAGACTATTTTGAGCTGTTCTTAATTTAAATTACTTTGAAATGTATATAGCCATCCTTTCAGAAGATGTTTTTTATGTGGTACACTGAAGTTCAGATAAAGTAATAAAATATATCTCGTGTGTAACAATTAAGAGGCTCTGCTAGATTGTGTTAACCTCTTTTTGAGAAGCAATTGTACATTAAGCTGATTTAAGACTTGACATTCAGCTCATAATTCTCAGTGTCCTCAGAATAACCTTTTCCTAAGGATTTAAGAAATGGACAGAACAGACAGACAACTCTGTAAGTTAAGAATTGAGAATGCAGGTCATTATTGTCACACCACTCTGATTTTGGGACTTTTTGTTTGTTTCCTAATACTCATTTCACAACAATTTCAGATCCCATGTTTTATAGCAATTTTTGCAAGATTCTGTAATTCTCAGATGAAAGAAAAACTTTCCTTTCTCCCTGCAGGCTGATAGATCAGAAGGTTTATTTAAAAATAAAATTTAGTAGCATCCCTCAGTGATGATTGACCTGTCCACAAAGCATTTTAAAGCAACGTGAGGGTGCCTGGGTGGTTCAGTTGCTAAGCATTTGACTTCAGCTCTGGTCACGATTTCATGGTTTGGGAGTTTGAGTTCCATGGTGGGTGAGCTTGAGCCATGCTCCGGGTGAGATCACTCTGGTGAGCATGAGCCCCGCTTTGGGTTAGCCCTGCTTCTCTCTCTCACTCCCCACCCCCACCCCTGTGCCCTCGCTCACTTGTGCCCTCTCTCTCAAAAAAAAAAAAAAAAAAGCAACTTGAGGTTGAAATTACATTATTTTCTATTTAACAGTTAATGGAATCTTCATTGATAACTTCCTGATGAACTGCTGAAATTATAATCACATAGTGTGATTTATATGTAAAGTGAAGTCCATTTGTTTTTAACTAGGAGGAAGATAACATAATATGTATTTTTCATTAGTCTGCTGGGCTTTTGTCATTTTCCCTAAAGTGGTCATTGGGAGAGTGTGTGGGGGGGTGAGTAGTGGTGGTTGTTAGTGGGTTTGGAGTGAAAGAGATGATAAGTATCTCTGTGGATACAGGTGTCCCTCTCATTAAGTGAGCCTACCTAAACAAGTTATATTCTGAAATAGTTTGTGCATTTAATTTTGGCAGTGTAAATTCTTTCTGATACACCTATGTGATCCTTTAAGAAACTTACTTCTGTGAGAAAAGGAGAACTGTTTCTGGTTTTGTTAATTTAGTAATTTTCTCTACAAGGTCCTTTATTCTGCAGTTAGCTTCTTTTGGTTGCTTAACCACAGCCTAGATTTCCTCTTAGCAGGGGTTTATTATGAATGTGCTGATTATATATCCCTGACTGTTTTGTTATCAAAACAGGTGGGGGTTAGGCTCTGTTCCTTGACTTCCTGGGAGCAGCAGTCAATGCCAAGATAAATATCTAAGTGTCAAGCAGATATGAAGATGGTAGCATAAAGGACAGAGGTTCTTTTCCTTTGAGACAGGCTTAACAGACTTAGTAACAGACTAAAAGCTGTGAAATTTAATTTGTACTACAGCAGCTAATTTAACAGCTTTATTTTAGTTTGCTCAACAATGTAACCAAAATAGTAATAGAAGCTTCAGATTACTTGCTGTTAAGACATAATATATATGATTACAGGCTTTATTTATTGAAACTTAAAATGGCTGTCTGCATGTATGTACAGCCTTCCTATCATTCAACAAATGTTTTTGAATCTTTACTGTATTATTAGATTATTCTCTTAGAATTTATAGGCTAACAGGAATGATGAACTTCAAATAAGTAATTTCAGTAAATTATTATTTACATATTTGGTATATTTTTAATATTCCTTTTTATTAATTTTATCCTGATTGCACACACATGAGGTATTCTGGGTGAGAGACAGATTTCATAAGCATACAAGTATTGGCTTCCTTCTGCCCTAGTCCAAGCCCTTACCCCTAGGGCAGTGTCATAAGAGCCACATCAGTTGTCCTACAACTGATATTTATATAGCCAAGTAGATGTATGTGAGAGATGAGGAAAAATGAGTTTTCTCTACTTTTGAAGGGTAAGGAGGCAACTGTCCCTCTGCCCTCCTGAAAAGATTGCCTTCGAAAGGTAAGAAGCCTAAATCCTAACTTCAGCCCTTTACTTGCATATCTAACTTGGTATACAAGTAAAATCTTTCCTGGAGCCAGATAGCCTTGTGGGTCTCTGTTTTTACAGACTAGAGACCTTTTTCAGTTCTGAGGCTTCATTTTCTTTCTTTCTTTCTTTCTTTCTTTCTTTCTTTCTTTCTTTCTTTCTTTCTTTCTTTCTTTCCTTCCTTCCTTCCTTCCTTCCTTCCTTCCTTCCTTCCCTCCTTCCTTCTTTCTTTCTTTCTTTCTTTCTTTCTTTCTTTCTTTCTTTCTTTC
>NW_024412388.1:41581772-41600512 GCF_014898765.1 Herpailurus yagouaroundi
TTCTTTCTTTCTTTCTTTCTTTCTTTCTTTCTTTCTTTCTTTCTTTCCTTCTTTCATGTAAATACCTAGGGAGATACTTGGTACCTTCTTCCTGGTGCCTTGGGGGCTTAGCCTAGGGACCTACTCCAGGCTTTGACCTTTTAACTGTCAATGGTAAATAGAAGAAGTTTTATTATTCTTTCAGATGGGGAAAACAACAAATCTAATTCATAAGGCAGGTGGAAATGTTGGCGAACTCTTGGGCTTTTTACAGTGACACTGAGAAATCCAGGGAAGTTTTTTCTCCACAGTACTATGAAGGAAAATAAGAATATTATGTGAGAATATTATGTAATCTAGTCTAGGGCTTCAGGTAAAGGTTGCCTTCTTAGGGAACTGAGGGATGAATAGGAATTATCCAGTTAATGAAGTGAAACTAGATCAGTGAAAGTGCTTTAGGCAATGGGAACAATCTATATAAAAGTCCTAAGGCAGGAAAGCACTTGGCTCGTTCAGGTAATGAAAGGTCAGTTTGGCTGGGGTGCAGGAATGATGGAGACTTTAGAGGTAGGCTGGGGCCAGGGCAAACAGTCTCTGTAGGAGGATAAGTTACGAAATTTGGATTTTATCTTAAGAGCAGTGTAGAGCCTTGAAATATTTTTTTTCTTATTTATTTTATTTTTTTAAGTTTATTTATTATTTATCTTGAGAGAGAGAGAGAGAGAGAGAGAGAGAGAGAGAGAGAGAACGAGCACAGTGAGTTGGGGAGGGCCAGAGAAAGAAGGTGAGAGAGAATCCCAAGCAGACTCCACACTGTCAGCATGGAGCCCAATGTGGGGCTTGAGCCCAGGAACTATGAGATCATGACCTGACCGAAAATCAAGAGTCAGAGGCTTAACCGACTGAGCCACCCAGGTGCCTCTTGTTTATTTTGGTTTTAATCAAGGTAGTGACCTGCTCAGATTTATATTTTGAAAAGATTCCTCTGGCTACTGTATGGAGAAAGATTAGAGCAGAGGAAGAGTAGATAAAGAGAGAGGAGTTAGAAGGTGATACAGCATAGGGGACGGATTATGGAGGTCTCAATTAGGGTGGTTACAGTGGAGATGATATTAAACAGAAGCATTTGAGAGATTTTTAGGGGACAGAAGTAGGGCGGTGGACTTTGGATGGATGAAAGATAGGATTTGAGAAAGAAAATCGTGAGTTGGTTTCAGACATGTTGGGTTTGAAATGCCTGTGAGAAAGCCAAGTGGAAATGTGCTGAGGGAGAGTGTGTGGTGGGAGAATGGAGACAATTTGAAATAGCCCTTGCTGAGAATGGGAGAGCAAGCCTACTAATGAATCCTTTCCTGCTCTTCCTTCTGCCTGAAACTTTCCCCCCAGATTCTTCACTTGAATGGCTTTTCTCATTCAAATCTCAGTGTAGATATGAACTCTCTAACAGTCTTCCCAAACAATCTGCGTTAAAGTAGAACCCCACTTTCCCACAACAGCTTTCTGATTATTACCCTGCCTTATTTTCTTAGCTTATCACCAGCTGAGATTATTTTGTTAATTTGGTTTTCTTAGGAGAAGTATCCAAATCCTTTACTCATTTAAAAAAAAATACATTTTTTTTTTAATGTTTATTTATTATTGAGAGAGCATGAGCATGGGAGGGACAGAGAGAGGAGGAGATATAGAATCTGAAGCAGATTCCAGGCTCTGAGCTGTCAGTACAGAGCCCCTCACAGGGCTCGAACTCACAAACTGCAAGATCACAACCTGAGCTGAAGTTGGATGCTTTACCGACTGAGCCACCCAGGTGCTGCCCCCTTTACTCATTTTTAAGTTGGGTTATCTTTATTGTTGAATTTTAAGTTTTTTATATATTCTAGATAATAGTTCCTTACCAGATGTATGATTTGTAAATATTTTCTTCCACTTTGTGGTTTGTTTTTTCACTTTCTTGATAGTGTCCTTTGAAAAGCATGAGTGTTTTTATTTTTAATTTTTGTTTAATGTTTATTTTTGAGAGAGAGAGAGAGAGAGACAGAATGTGAGCAGAGGAGGGGCAGAGAGAGAGAGGGAGACACAGAATCCGAAGCAGGCTTCAGGCTTTGAGCTGTCAGCACAGAGCCCAAGGCGGGGCTCGAACTCATAAACTGTGAGATCATGACCTGAGCCAAAGTCAGACGCTTAACCGACTGAGCCACCCAGGCACCCCGCATAAGTGCTTTTTTTAAGTTTGATGTTCAATTTGTTTTTCTTTTGTTGCTTGTGTCTTTGGTGTCATAACTAAGAAACCATTGTGTAATCCAAGGTCACAAAGAATTATACCTATGTTTTCTTCTAAAAGTTTCATAGTTTTAGCTTATTATTAATAAGTATAATGGTTTTATATGGTATAGGGTAGGGGTCCATCTTTATTCTTTTGCATAGGGGTATATCCATTTGTCTCAGTATTCTTTGTTAGAAAAATTATTCTTTCCCCCATTAGATGATCTTGGCATCCTTGTCAAAAGTCAGTTGACCATAGCTGTGTGAGTTTATTTCTACACTTTCAATTCTATTTCATTGTTCTAATTACTGTCTTTGTTACTCTAGTTTTTTATTGTTCTGAGATTGAGAAGTATGAGTTCTCCAACTTTGTTGTTGTTCTGTTGAAGATTGTTTTGACCATTCTGGGATCAGTTTATCAATTTCTGCAAAAAAGACAGTTGGGATTTTGATAAGGGATTATGTGAAATCTGTCAATCTGGGGAGTATTGCCATTGTAACAATTTTAAGTCTTCCATTCCGTGAACATGAGAGGTCTTTCCATTTATTTAGGTCTTTAATTTCTTTCAACAATACTTTGTAGTTTCTTTCTGTAGTTTGTAAGCCCTGTATTTCTAAAAATTAAATTTGTTACTAAGTATTTTAATTCTTTTTGATATTATAAATGGATTTTTAAAATGTTTATTGTTTGAGAGAGAGAGAGAGAGAGAGAGAGAGAGAGAGAGAGAGAGAGAGCATATGAGTGGAAGAGGGGCAGAGAGAGAGGGAGACAGGATCCAAGGCAGGCTCTGCTCTGTCAGCGAAAAGCCTGGTGCAGGGACTCAAACTCACAAACTGTGAGATCATGAACTGAGCTGAAGTCAGATGCTTAACCTACTGAGCCACCCAGGCACACCTGGAATTGTTTGTTTGTTTGTTTGTTTGTTTTTCATTTTTAGATATTTTGTTCCAAGAGTATAGAAACACAATTGGTTTTTATATATTGGTCTTGTGGTCTGAAAATTTGCTGAACTCATTTATTATCTCCAATAGTTTTTTGGTGGATTTCTTAGGATTTTCTGTATATAGGTTCTGTCACCTTCCAATAGTTTTATTTCTTCCTTACCAATCTGGATGTCTTTTATTTCTTTTTCTTATCTAATTTTCCCAGCTAGAACCTGCAGTACAGTGTTGAATAGAAGTGATGAGAGAGGACATCCTTGTCTTGTTCCTGTTCTTAGGTGTAAAGCTTTTAGTCCATTACTGGTAATTATTACATTAGCTGTGGGTTTTCATAGATGCCCTTTATGAGGTTGAAGAAGTAACTTTCCATTCCTAGAGTGTGTTGAGTGGTTTTATCATGAAAGAATGTTGGATTTTGGCAAGTGCTTTTCCTGTTTTTGAGATGATCATGTGACTGTTGTTCTTTATTTTATTAATACAGCATATTATGATTTTTATATGTTGACCCAACCTTGCATTCCTGGAATGAATCCCACTTGGTCACTGTCTTAGTATGTTTGGGTTGCTACAACAAAAATACCATGGACTGGTTAGATTATAAACAACAGAAATTTTTTCTCACAGTTCTGGAGGCTGGGAAGTCCAAGATCAAGGCAGTGGTAGATTCAGTGTCTGATGAGGACCTGCTTCTTAGATGACCATTGTTTTTCACTGTAACCTCACATTGTGGAAGGGCAAGGCAGCTCTTCTAGGCTTTTTTTTTTTTTTTTTTAAATAAGGGCACTAATCCCATTCATGAGGGCTATTCCAAAGGTTCTACTTCCTGATACCATCATCATGAGGGTTAGGATTTCAACATATGAATTTGAAGGGTGGAGACACAAATTTAGACCATAATAGTTTTGCTGTATAATCCTTTTTGCATGTTGCTGGGATTTGTTTGCTAGTATTTTGGCTAAGGATTTTTGCATCTTTATTCACAGTAGGTGTTGGTCTTTTTTTGTGACAGCTTTGTCTGGTTTTGGTATCAGAATAACACTAGACTCATAGAAAAAGTTGGAAAGTGTTCATTCTGAAATTTTGGAAGGGTATGAAAGGTTGTTAGTTCCTTAAACATTTGATAGAATTTTTCAGTGAAGCCACCTGGGGCCAAGGCTTTTCTTTGTGATAAGTGTTTTGATTACTAGTTCAATCTCTTGTTATATAGGTCTATTCAGATTTTTTTGTCTTCTTTAGTCAGACTCCTTTTTGTTTCTGTAACGTTGTTAGTAATGTCTCCTCTTTTATTCCTGATTTTAGTAATGTTAATCCTCTTTTTTTCTTGGTTAGTAAAGCTAAATTGTCCCATTTTGTTGATCTTTTCAAGGAACCAGTGTTTGGTTTCACTGATTTTTCTCTGTGGTTTTTCTATTTTCTAATTTCATTTATTTCTGCTGTGACCTTTATTATTTCCTTTCTTCTGCTTGCTTTAGATTTATTTGCTCTACTTTGTGTTATTACTTAAGGTAAAAAGTTAGGTTCTTGATTTCAGATCTTTCTTTTTTAATGCAGACTTTTACAGTTATAAATTTCTAACTAAGAACTGCTTTCACTATCTCCTATAAGTATTGGTATGTTTTCATTTTCACATCGCAAATATTTTCTAATTTCCCTTCTGATTTTTTTCTTTGACCCATTCATTATTTAGAAGAGTATCATTTAATTTCCACATAGTTGTGAATTTCCCAATGTTATTGAGCTCTGCTTTTAACACATCATGATCAAAGAACATGCTTTGTATTGTTTCCATCCTTTTAAATTTATTGAGGCTTGTTTTATGGCCTACCATGTGGTCTTTCCTGGAGAATGTTCCGTGTGAGCTTGAGAAAAATGGGTTTTTAAGCATTTCTTTCTTTCTTTCTTTCTTTCTTTCTTTTTTAAAGTTTATTTATTTATTTTTTTAGTAACCTCTACACCCAACATGAGCTCAAACTCATGACCCCAAGATCAAGAGTCACATGCTATTCTGACTGAGCCAACCAGGAGCCCTGTAAGCAGTTTTCTTTTAAAAGCACAATGTAGGGGCGCCTGGCTGGCTCAATTGGTTAAGCGTCTGACTCTTTCTTTCTTTCTTTCTTTTTTTTTTTTTTTTTTTTTTAATGCTTATTTATTTTTGAGAGAGAGAGAGAGACAGAGTGTTGAGTGGAGGAGAGGCAGAGAAAGAGGGAGACAGGAGCAGAAACAGGCTCTGGGCTCCGGGCTCTGAGCTGTCAGCACAGAGCCTGACATGGGGCTCGAACTCATGAGCCATGAGATCATGACCTGAGCCAAAGTCGGACGTTCAACCGACTGAGCCACCCAGGCGCCCCTAAGCATCTGACTCTTACTTCACCTCAGGTCACTGTCCTAAGATCGAGCTTCCCATGGGGCTCTGCACTGGCCATGGAGCTTACTTGGTATTCTCTCTCCTTCTGCCCCTAACCCACTCATGCTTGCTTTGTCTCTCACACGTAAAAATAAAGGCATTATGTGTTACAGACATCGCTTCCATTCATAGCCCACTGGACATTATATAGATAAATAGCCTGTATCTACCTGAAAGGGAGGCTGGAAGTGTAATATCCAACAGGAAAGCCATGTGTTCAGTTAAAACTTGGGGTGGAAGGTTTTATTACTGAAAGGAAGAAGAAGAGAATGGATGGATATTGGGGAATATCTCTTTTTCAGTCTTGTCTTTTTCCCCATTCCTCTGCACTCTGTGCTTGGGTCTATAAGTCTACTCTCTTATGAATAGTTTGTGTGTAGAGTTTTCTGTAACTGTGCCTTTGCTGGTGTTGTTTCCTTGGATTGGAATGCCCTTTTCTTCCTACCTCTCCTCTCTTTTTATTAGAATCTTTTTTTTTTTTTTTTTTAAGTCCCAGATTGAAACCTGAAACCTTCAGTATTGCCTTCCCTAATCTTTTTTCATGGCAGGGAGCCTTCTGTAGCTCACATCACTTTGTGCCTGTATTCATGTAATTTATTTTTTATTGTATTGCAATTATTTACATGCTAGTCTTTTTTTGGGGGGGCATTTTAAGTTTTTATTTATTTTTAATGTTCATTTTTGAGAGAGGGAGAGAGAGGAAAGGAGGGAGGGAAGGAAGGAGGGGCAGAGAGAGAGGGGACAGAGGATCTGAAGCAGGCTCTGTGCTGACAACAGAGATGATGATGTGGGGCTCAAACCCACAAACCGTGAGATCATGACCTCAGCCAAAGTTAGATGCTTAACCAGCTGAGACACCCAGGTTCCCCTTTTTTGGACATTTTTAAAGAGTCTAGGCCAATTATTTTGTAGGATGTTTCACATTCTGGATTTGTCTGATTGTTTCTAGTTACATTTGTTTTAATTATTTTCACTTATTTCTTTCAATGTTTACTAATTCATAACCCTAACAGTGATACCATCATTGGGGCCTGTCTTACTCTTTTCCTGTTTACTATAATTATATTTTTTAAAGTGGGAGAGTAATTGAGGATGAATGTGTTGGTTCTTACCTTGAGTTGTATTCTATTTCTTACTGAGTATTTTCAAACCTAATTATTATTTTTGTGTTTGTCTTGACACTTTTGAAAATAAGTCTAGGGTATGGTAAAGGTTTTTGTTTAGGGAATGTTTTTGTTAACTGTGTTTTTGCTAACTGTATTATTAGCAAAGAACTCTTACACCTGTGCCTGGTATTGAATTTTTTTAATAAAATATATGAGTCTTTCTTGTATTTTAAGTAGAATAAAAGAAGACTGTCTTCTATACTTTAATAATCATTTTTGAACGTGAATTCCTATGGCTCAGTACTTTTTTTTTTTGAAGAGAGTCAACTTTGATTTATCATTGTGATATTGTTACATTCATAAGTTTAGAATCAATGAAAAAATAGGCTATGTTCATAGAAAGTACTGTAGGCAATGAAAGGGATAAAGCAGATCTTTATGTACAGACATGCAGATATCCCCAAGAAATATTTATTTCTTCCAGCTTTATTGAGGTATAATTGATTATAATATTGTATAAGTTTAAGGTGTACAGTGTGATGATTTGATATATGTATATATTGCAAAATGATAACTACAGTAAGGTTAGTTAACATAATCTATCACCTCACATAGTTAACCTTTGCGTGTGGGGGGGGGGGCGGAGGACTTTTAAGATCTGCTTTATTAGTAACTTTTAAGTATGCAATATAGTATTGTTAACTATAGTAACCATGTTGTATGTTAAATCCTGTATAGTCATCTTATAGCTGGAAGTTTGCCTGTGGCTCAGTACATTGGATGTGGGGCATCTGTGGCTTAAAGTGGAACAGTTTTCTTTAAAACATAATTTTATGATATTGTCTTGTTTTACTTCTCTCTCGCATAGGGGAGTACAGAAAAATTTCAGTTGTGGAGGTGTTAAATCTTCTTAAAACTTTGATTATTTGAGGTTTCACTTTATTGCGCATGACTGAATTTAATTTTAGGAATATTTACTGAATATCAACACAAGGCTTATTATGCAGAATATAGCCTTTGCTCAGCTCAGTCTAGTAAGGGAGACTTAAAAGGTAAGCAGTATTTCATTAGTAAATATTTTTTGAGCATCTAATGTGTGCCAGACACTGTTCTGGAGCATAAATCAGATACAATTCCTACTGTCTAAGGAATATGCAGTCTTGTGGGTGACTTAGACAAGTAAACTAGCCATTATAGCACAGGGTGCATGCGATGACAGGGGAATATATGGGAGACTCTGAGAACCAGGATAGGAATCCAAATCAGAGGTAAGGAAAAGTGCTTGATGAGTGACCGAAAGGCAGAAAATCAGGGTCAAGTATATTCCAAACTGAGGAACACTGGATGAGATATCTCAGAGGCAAATCTGAGATATGCCCAAATGTGAATCATTTGGGGAATTGAAAAGAGATAAAGCAATGTTTCTAAAAATGTGGTCCTCTATCTGCCTGAGTTATCATCTGGGAGTGAATCTTAAACCTTTGGGTGATTCTTAGCCTTCTAGGTGTTTTTCAAACTCATAAAATATGAGAAACACTGAGTGAGAGTCAAGGGGCATGAGGAGGAATGAAAATTATAGTGTAATATATGCTACATTAAAGGCACACATAAAGTTCTATGGTTAGGTTTATTTGTATAGACTATAAAAGGTTTTCATTTTATTTTTTTATAGTTGGCATTCAATATTATATTAGTTTCAGGTGTACAACATAGTGATTCAACATTTATATACATTACTCACTGCTTACCACAAGTATAGTTACCATCTGTCACCATACAAAGTTATTATGACATTACTGACTATGTTCTCTATGCTGTGCTTTTCATCCCCATGATTTACTTTATAACTGGAAGTTTATACCTCTTAATCCTTTTCACCTATTTTGCCCATCCCCCTACCTCTTCCCCTGTGGCAACCACTAGTTCTCTGTATTTATGAGTCTGTTTCTGTTTGTGTTTTTTTTATATTTTACGTATAGATGAAGTTGTATGGTATTTATCTTTCTCTGTCTGACTTATTTCACTTAGCATAATACCCCATAGGCCAACCCATGTTGTCACAAATGGCAAGATTTCATTCTTTGTTATGACTGAGTAATATGCCATTGTGTGTGCGTGTGTGTGTGTGCGCGTGTACGCATGTACACGCGCGCGCACACACACACACACACACACACACACTATATCTTCTTTACCTATTCATCTATTGATATATACTTAGGCTGCTTCAATTTCTTGGGAGTTGTACATAATGCCGTAAACATAGGGGTGCATGTATCTTTCAAATCAGTGTTTTTGTTTTCTTTGGATAAATACCCAGAAGTGGGATTACTGGATCGTATGGTATTTGTATTTTTAGTTTTTTGAGGAACCTCCAATACTGTTTTCTATAGTGGGTGCACCAGTTTACATTTCTACCAATGGTGCACCAGCATCCTCACTACCTCTTTTTTTTTTTTCAATGTTTATTTATTGGGACAGAGAGAGACAGAGCATGAACGGGCGAGGGGCAGAGAGAGAGGGAGACACAGAATCGGAAACAGGCTCCAGGCTCTGAGCCATCAGCCCAGAGCCCGACGCGGGGCTCGAACTCACGGACCGCGAGATCGTGACCTGGCTGAAGTCGGACGCTTAACCGACTGCGCCACCCAGGCGCCCCACCTCACTACCTCTTTAAAACATATTCATTTGAAACTAATTCCTATCCTTAATGATTTTGGGGGTTGCAGGGGGATAGGGAGAAGGGAGGGATATTACTACTATAATTTTTTTCTCTTTATCCCCAGATGATTCTATAAACAGTCTATTAATCTTTTATTCATTGGATGTTTTTGTTTTTCTTTTAGTCCAAGGACAAAATGATGAGAGGCTCTCGCAGAGGATGTGTGAGACTCAGAGTGAGTATGTTTTCATTTTATGGAAACCAATTTTGATGAAAAAAAAAATTTGATGGATCATGGAAGTTAAATTTAGTTTAGTTTTCTCACTAATTGTTGGGACAGGCAACTAAAGCTCAGAGAGAAAAAAATGAGTGCCAGAACCAGGAGTAGAACTCAGTTTTTTGGTCATTGATTTAATGTTGTATTCATGACTAATGCAGCAACTGATTTTTTTTTCTTTAACCTCTATTTTTATAGTCAGAGACAAGAAATTAAATGAATTGTAGTATTGGTAGTAGAGCAAAGAGTAGAAATAACTCTGAAAATCCCCACTTATAGTTGCTTGTTTTTTTTTCCTATTCAACACTATTTAATAAGGGTCTAAGTAGCAGTGACATCCAGTAGAAATATAATGTGAGCCATATATATAACTTAAAATTTTGTTGTAGCCACATCTAAAAAGGAAAAACAAATAGGTGAAGTTAATTTTAATAATATATTTTGTTTGGGCCAGTATATCCAGAATATTATTATTTCAACATGTAATCAATAAAAATTATTAATGAGATGTTTTACATTTTTTTTTCATATTAAGTCCTCAAAATCTAGTGTGTCCTTTACACATATGGCATATCTCAGTTCAGACTAGTTGCATATCAGGTGCCCAGTAACCCCATATGGCTAGTGGCTACCTTACTGGAGTTTCCATCATTATCCAAATTGCTAAAGGCAAGAAAGAGTACTTGCTTGGGGATATAATTTCTAGTACTCCATTACATCTAAAGATGAGCCTACCTTTATCATAACTGGGTAAATCAGCTTCTAGTAGTCTTTTCTTCCTCAGACTCCTGTTGCTTTCTCTCTGCCATCTTTTTTCTGCATGTTTACTTTTGAAGATGTGAATATATTTGGTAAACATATTGTTGTCTTTATTAGCAGTAGCTAATTGGCAGAAATGGGAAATAACTAAAGAAACCAAATTCTTTTTTTTCCCTTCAATTTATTGAAACTAAAGAAAAACAAAAACAGTGAACTTTTCTCCTACTCCACCCCCAGCTTCTGGCAACTACCAGTCTGTTCGTTGTATCTGTGAACTTGGTGTGTGGTTTGTTGTTGTTGTTGTTGTTGTTTTAGGATTCTACATGTAAGAGAGATCAGACAGTATTTGTTTTTCTTTGACTTGTTTCACGTGTCATAACAGCTTCATGGTCACTTCATGTTGCAAATGACTGGATTTCATTCATTTTTATGGTTGAATAATGCTCCAGTGTGTGTGTGTGTGTGTGTGTGTGTATACACATACAGATATATAAAGAAATATATATAACACAATTTCTTTATTCATCCACCAGTGGATACTTAAGTAATTTTCATATCTTTGCTGTTATATATAATGCTGCTGTGAACATGGGGTGCATATATCTTTTTAAATTAGTGTTTTCATGGTCTTCAGATAAATACATAGAAGTATAATTGCTGTGTCATATGGTAGTTCTCATTAATTTTGGAGGAACCTCATACTTTTTTTCTGTAGCGGCTGCACCAATTGACATTTCTACCAACATTACGTGAGAGTTATGTTTTCTCCACATCTTCACCAACACTTATTATTTCTTGTCCCCCCTTTTTTTTAGTTGCTTCATAAAAACAATTATGAAATTTCCCTTCATTTTCTTTCTTATTGAGGTAAAATTGGTTTATAGCATTATATTACTTTCAGGTATACAATATAATAATTTGATATTTGTATACACTACAAAATGATTACAGTAATCTTGTTACCATCTATGACCATGCAGTTGACTTCCTTCACCCATTTTGTACCTTCCAACCCTCTTCCCCTCTGATGACCTGTTCTCTGTAGCCATGAGTTTTGTTTTGTTTGTTCATTTGCTTTCTTTGAATAAATACCCAGAAGTTGAATAGCTGGATCATATATATGATAGTTCTATTTAATTTTTTGAGGAACCACTGTACTGTTTTCCACAGTGGCTGTACCAATTTATATCCCCACTAACAGTGTACAAGGTTTCCTTTTCTCCATGTTCTCTACAACACTTGTTATTTCTTGTCTTTTTGATAAGTCGTTTTAATAGGTATGAGGTGCTATCTCATGTTTTTTATTTGTATTTCCCTGATAATCAGTGATGTTGAACATCTTCTCATGTGCCTGTTGGCCACCTATGTCTTCTTTGGAATAATGTGTCTAAATGGGCACATCCTCTGCCCATTTTTAAATTGGGTTGTTTGGGGTTTTTTGCTATTGAGTGTATGAGTTCTTTATACATTGTGGATTTTAACCTCTTATTGGTAGGTGACTTGCAAATATTTTTTCCCGTTTAATAAGTTGCATTCTCATTTTGTTGATGATTTCCTTTGCAAGGCAGAAATTTTAGTTTGATGTCATCCCACTTGTTTATTTTTGCTCTTGTTGCCTTTGCTTTTGGAGTCAGAACAATGTCAAGGAGCTTTCCACTTATGTTTTCTTCAAGTTTTATGGTTTCAGGTCTTATGTTCAAGTCTTTAATCAATTTGAGTTAATTTTTGTGTGCAGTATAAGAAAATGGTCCACTTTCATTCTTCTGCGTTTCATTGTCCAGTTTTCCCAGCACCATTTATTAAAGAGACTTCTCTTTTCTCATTGTATGTTCTTGGCTCCTTTGTCATAAATTAACTGACCATAGATGTGTGGGTTTATTTCTGGGCTCTCTATTCTGTTCCATTGATTGATGTGTCTGAAAAATGCTCACAGGTTAAGGGTTCAGTTCTGCAAGCCCGCCCTCCACCCTTTACTTCAAATACTAATTGCAAGCCCCAGGCTATTACCTGTGTTTTGATGGACCAGCTACAGATTGGAGGTTCCAACAGCCTCCTCCTTAATTAATTTAAGATTAATTTTCTAGAGCAACTCAGAACTCAGGGAAACATGTTTACCAGTTTACTAAAGGATATGAATCAGCAGCCAGATAAAGAGATATAAGACAAGATAAGGATAAAGGGTATGGGGCTTCCATGCCCTCTTCAAGCATGCCACTGCCCCCCATCTCCATGTGTTCACTAACCTGGAAGCTCTCTGAACCCAGTCCTTTTGGGTTTTTATGGAAGCTTCAGTGCATAGTCATGATTGACTAAGTCTTTGGCCATTGGCTGATTCAGCCTCCAACCTCTCTCCTCTCCATGGTTGGAGGTGGGGTCGACTACAAGTTCCAACTGTTTAATCACATGATTGGTCCTCCTGCCAACAAGCCCGCATCCTTATGTGGGGTTCTAAAATTTGCCTTGTTAACAAAAGACACTGCACACTCTCAATACCTAGGAAAATCCAAAGGTTTTGGGAGCTGTAAGTCAGAAACTATAGAAGAAGATAAATATATATGAGAAATATATTTTGGTCTTCTGAATAACCAAATATATATTTCTTATAAATTTCTTATAAATCGCTTGCAACATTGTGATTTATGAGAAATATGTATTTGGTTATACAGAAGACCAAAATATATTTCTCATAAATCACAATGTTGCAAGTTGATTTCTAGTTTCATATGATTGTGTTCAGAGAAGATGCTTTATATGTTGTCAGTCTTCTTAAATGTATTGAGACTTGTTTTGTGGCCTAATGGGATCTATCCTGGAGAATGTTGCATGTGCACTTAAGGAGAATGTGTATTTTGCTGCTTTTGAATGGAATGTTCTGTTATTTATCTATTAAGTCCATTTGGCCAAATGTGTCTTTTAAGGCCAGTGTTTCTGTATTGATTTTCTGTCTGGTTGATCTATCCATTAATGAAAATATATTTAAGTCCCCTACTATTATTGTATTGTTATCAATTTCTTCCTTTAGGTTTGTTAATATTTGTTTTATATATTTTGGTTCTCCTATGTTGGGTGCAAAAATATTTACAAATGTTATATCCTATTTTGGATTGACCCATTTATCATTATGTAATACCTTTCTTTGTCTTTTATTACAGTCTTTGTTTTAAAGTCTATTTTGTCTGATATAAGGATAGCTAAACAAGTTTTCTTTTGATTTTCATTTGTACAGAATATCTTTTTCTGTCCCTTCAATTTCAGTCTGCATGTGTCCTTTGATCTGAAGTGAGTCTCTTTCAGGTGACATATAAAGGAGTCTAGTTGTTGTTTTTGTGTGTGTGTGTGTTTTAGCCCATTCTGCCACTCTTTGTCTTTTGATTGGGAATTTAGTTCATTTACATTTAAAGTAATCATTGATAAGTATGTATTTATAGCCATTTTGTTATTTGTTTTCTGGTTATTTTTGTAGTTCCTCTCTGTTCTTTTCTGTTGCTCTCTACCCTTGTGGTTTCATGTCTTTCTTTAGTATTATGTTTAGATTACTTTTTCATTTTAGGTTTTTGCTTTGCAGTTGGCCATGGGGTTCACAAATAACAGTCTTTATATATAACAGCATATTTTAAGTCAATAACAACTTATAAAAACTCTACATTTTTGTTACCCTTCCACCATGTTTTATGTTTTTGATGTCATACTTTACATCGTTTTATTTTGTGTATCCCTTAACTAATTATTGCAGTTATAGTTAGTTTTACTATTTTTGTCTTTTAACCTTTATACTAGCTTTATAAATGGTTAATCTCTCACCTTTACTATATATTAGCCTTACTAGTGAGTTTTTTACTTCCATATGTTTTCTTGTTATTAGATGGTGCCTTTTCTTTTCAGCTTAAAGATGTCACTTTAACATTAATTAAAAGGCCAGTTTGTTTATTTATTTATTTGTTTATTTATTTAAATATGAAATTTATTGTCAAATTGGTTTCTATATAACATCCAGTGCTCATCCCAACAGGTGCCCTCCTCAATGGTCATCACCCACTTTCCCCTCCCTCCCACCCCCCATCAACCCTCAGTTTATTCTCAGTTTTTAAGAGTCTCTTATGGTTTGGCTCCCTCCCTCTCTTTCTTTTTTTTCCCCTTCCCCTCCCCCATGGTCTTCTGTTAAGTTTCTCAGGCTCCACATAAGAGTGAAAATGGTATCGGTCTTTCTCTGTATGACTTTTTTCACTTAGCATAATACTTTCCAGTTCCATCTACATTGCTACAAAAGGCCATATTTCATTCTTTCTCATTGTAAAAGGCCAGTTTAATGGTGACGAACTCCTTTATCATGTACTTGCCTGGAAAATTCTCTTTCTTCTGAACTTTTGAATGATAACTTGGCTGAGTACAGTATTCTTGATTGGAAGTTTTTTCTTCCAGCACTTTGAATATAACATTCACTCCCTTCTGACCTATGAAGTTTTTGCTAAAAACTCTTACATGAGTTCTCTTGTATATCACAAGTCTCTTTTTAAGAGTCTGTCTTTGGCGTGCCTGGGTGGCTCAGTTGGTTGTGTCTGACTTTGGGTCATGTCATGATCTCGTGGTTTGTGAGTTGGAGCCCCACATTGGGCTCTGTGCTGACAGCTCAAGAACCTGGAGTCTGCCTCAGATTCTGTGTTTCCCTCTCTCTCTGCCCCTCCCCCTGCTTGCACTCTGTCTGTCTCTCTCAAAAACAAATAAACATTAAAAAAAATTAAAAAAAAGATTCTCTCTGTAACTTCTGATATTTTATTAATTTATTTTTAAAAGTTTATTTATTCTGGGGTGCCTGGGTGGCTCAGTCAGTTGAGCATCCAACTTTGGCTCAGGCCATGATCTCGCGGCTTGTAAGTTTGAGCCCTGCGTCAGGCTCTGTGCTGACAGCTCCTGGAGCCTGCTTCAGATTCTGTGTCTCCCTCTCTCTCTGCCCCTCCCCCACTCACACTCTATCTCTCTCTCCTTCAAAAATAAATAAATATCAAAAAAATTTTTTAAAAATAAATAAAAGTTTATTTATTCTGAGAGAACATGCATGTAAGCAGGGGAGGGGCAGAGAGGAAGAGAGAATCCCAAGCAGGCTCCACCTCAGCAGCGTGAAGTCTGATGCAGGGCTTGAACCCACACACTGTGAGATCATGACCTGAGCTGAAACCAAGAGTTGGACACTTAACCAACTGAACCACCCAGGTGCCCTGACATTTTAGTTATAGTGTGTCTTGATATGGATATCTTTGGGTTCATCTTATTGGTAACTCTCTGTACTTCCTGGACCTGTATGTCTGTTTCTTTCCCCAGGTTAGGGAAATTTTTAACCACTATTTCTTCAAATAAGACTCTTGCCCCTTTCTCTCACTCTTCTGGGAGCCCTGTGATGCAAATGTTAGTTTATTTGATGTCTCATATGTCCCTTAAACTGTCTTCCCTTTTTTTCATCCTTTTGCTGTTCTGCTTGGGTGAGTTCCACTGCTTTGTCTTCAAGTTGACTGATGTTTTCTTCTGCTTCATCTAATCTGCTGTTGAACCCCTTGAGTGTTGTTTTTTTTTTTTTTTTAAGTAGGCTCTATGTCTAGTATGGAGTACAATGTGGGGCTTGAACTCATGACCCTGAGATCAAGACCTGAGCTGAGATCAAGAGTTGGACACTTAACCGACTGGGCCACTGAAACACACCTCAAGTATTTTTCAGTTCAATTAGTGTATTCAGTTCTGTGACTTCTATTTTGTACTTTTTCATATTTTCTATTTCTCTAAGTTCCCCCTATGTTTATCCATTCTTCTCTCCAGTTTGGTGAGCATCCTTATGACTATTTTTTTTTTTTTAATGTTTACTTTTGAGAGAGAGAGAGAGAAACGGTGTGAGCAGGAGAGGGGCAGAGAGAGGGAGACACAGAATCTGAAGTAGGCTCCAGGCTCTGAGCTGGCAGCACAGAGCCTGATGTGGGGCTCAAACTCACGAGCTGTGAGAACATGACCTGATCTCAAGTCAGGTGCTTAACCGACTAAGTCTCCCAGGTTCCCCACATCCTTATGACTATTAAGTTCAACTCTTAGGTATATTACTTGTCTCTGTTTCAAGGGTTTTTTTCTGAGGTTTTATCTTGGTCTTTCATTTGGAACATACTCTGATTTTTTCATTTTGCTTGACTCTCACCCACCTCTCCCAGTCTTGAAGGAGTGGCCTCATGTAGGAGGTGAAACTTGTCATTCAACCCTTCCTTAGCTCTTGGTTGTCTTTCAAACCTTAATGCTTGTCCAAGCAGCTTGTTATATTTGTAATAGCTCCCAGTAGTTTAGGATGTGCCAAGACTTGTCAGTGTCCCAAAGGGGAGGATCTCAGCACCTATATTCAAACTGACTGGAAGCCAGACCCTGAGGTGTGAACTTTTAAATGTATGGAATTATAGGGATGCCTGGGTGGCTCAGTTCGTTAAACGCTTGACTTTGGCTCAGGTCACGATCTCACGGTTTGTGAGTTTAAGCCCCATGTTGGGCTCTGTGCTGACAGCTCGGAGCCTGGAGCCTGCTTCGGATTCTGTGTCTCCCTCTCTGTCTGCCCCTCCCTGACTCATGCTTTGTCTATCTCTCAAAAATAAATAAACATTAAAAAAATTAATAACCTCCCCCCTCAAAAGTATGCAATTATATACAGTCCTTTGGGACTGTAAATGTAAGCCCTACTGGCCATCAGAGCCAGGCCATCTGGAGGCATCCCCTGGATGTCAGTCACACAGAAATTGGGGCTGCAGATGCATGTATGAGCTCTTTTTTTGGGTGATACCAGCGAACTAGAGCAGGTAGAGGAAGAGGGCCAAGATGGTGTCCACAGCCTGTTTCCTGAGAACAGCTCCATAGGTCACTAAATATATGCCACATGTGAAGCCTGCCTCTCAAACCAAAGCTACTGGATGAGCAAAGGGGTCCCCTTCACAGAAAGATTGGGGAGTGTGCCCTAATCTGCTGTTTGTGTAGTTGTAGCCTGCCAAGACCCATCTCTTCTCTTACCACAATCTTGTGGGACCCAGCAATGCAACCCACCCTGGCCACTAGAGCCAGGTAATTAAAGGACATTCCTTGGGCAGTAGCCAGAAAATCTGGCTGGGCTTCAGGCATAAAAACCAGGGTACCAGACATGTGTAAAGCTTCCGTCCAGGAGACACTGGTGCTCTGGTGTGTGGCAGAAGATGAATGTGAAGGTAGCGGCCACCCTCCAAGGTATCGGGAAAGGATTACAGTTCATCCCAGGATGCATGTTTAATTAAAAGCCCCTCAGGCTGTAGTCCTGATGTTTAGCTAGTTTCCTTCACAGAAAGACTGAGCTCCTGGGTCTGTTGCCTCTTGTACTTGGGGTGGTAACCATTTAAGAATTTCTTCTCTGTTGGTTACAGACTGTGGGACCCACAAATGTAAACCCCACTGGTTACCAAAGTAAGGTGATATAGAGGGGTCCCCTGGTAGAAATTGCAAAAATCAGAGCAGCAGATGAGTATACTCTTCTTTCTGGGTGACACTGATTATTACAGTCCTATGGGACAAGGAGTGCAAGCTCCCCTGGCCTCCAGATCAAGAGGCATCTCCTACGCAGTAGCCTGCCACAGTCGGGCACTAGACATATGTAAAAGCTCCCTTCCAAGAGATACTCTCCAACATAGCAAAAGGAGAGTGTGAAAATGGCATCCACCAGTTTCTATCCGTGGATAATATTCCAAGAGGCTTTTAGATGTGTGTATTAAATTAGATGCCTGTCTGTTAGGCTGATGCTTCAATATTAGCAGGTGAGCTTCCTTCACTTTAAGTCTGGGTGTGATCAGCTGTCTGTGAGCTGGGCCTTGGGGTGGGTGAATCAGAGCACTTGAGCCTTTTAGGAGCAGTTTCCCAGCTTGCTGGAGTCTTGTGGGTCTCCAGATGCAAGTCCAGTTGATTTTCAAAGATGTTTTGTCTCTTGAGTGTATGTCTTAAAAGTTGGGATGCCTGTTGCAGATGACATGATATTATACATGGAAAATCCGATAGACTCCACCAAAAGTCTGCTAGAACTGATACATGAATTCAGCAAAGTCGCAGGATACAAAATCAATGTACAGAAATCAGTTGCATTCTTATACACTAACAATGAAGCAACAGAAAGACAAATAAAGAAACTGATCCCATTCACAACTGCACCAAGAAGCATAAAATACCTAGGAATAAATCTAACCAAAGATGTAAAGGATCTGTATGCTGAAAACTATAGAAAGCTTATGAAGGTAATTGAAGAAGATTTAAAGAAATGGAAAGACATTCCCTGCTCATGGATTGGAAGAATAAATATTGTCAAAATGTCAATACTAC
>NW_024412388.1:41605512-41753467 GCF_014898765.1 Herpailurus yagouaroundi
CCACCCAGGCGCCCCAATAATACTTTTAATATACTGTTGATTTCGATTTGCTAGTATCCTGTTGAAAATTTTTGCATCCATGTTCATCAAGGATATTGGCCTCTAATTCTCTTTTTTAGTGGGGTCTTTGTCTGGTTTAGGAATCAAGGTAATGCTGGCTTCATAGAATGAGTCTGGAGGCTTTCCTTCAGTTTCTATTTTTTGGAACAGTTTGAGAAGAATAGGTATTAACTCTTCTTTAAATGTCTGGTATAATTCCCCTGGGAAGCTATCTGGCCCAAGACTCTTATTTTTTGGGAGATTTTTGATAACCTATTTAATTTCTTTGCTGGTTATGGGTCTGTTCAAACTTTTCTATTTCTTCCAGTTTGAGTTTTGGTAGTGTGTGAGTGTCTAGGAATTTGTCCATTTCTTCCAGATTGTCCAGTTTGTTGGCATATAATTTTTCATAGTACTAATAATTATATTTCTGTGATGTTGGTTGTCATCTCTCCTCTTTCATTTGTGATTTTATCTGTTTGAGTTCTCTCTCTTTTCTTTTTGAGAAGTCTGGCTAGGGGTTTCTCAATTTTATTTATTCTTTCAAAACACCAGCTCTTAGATTCATTGATCTGTTCTACTGTTTGGATTTTTTTGGTTTTTGGTTTTTGTTTTTTTTTTTTGAATTCTATGTTGTTTATTTCTGCTCTCATCTTTATTATTTCTCTTCTGCTAGCTTTGGGCTTTCTTTGCTGTTGGCTTTCTAGCTCCTTTAGGTATAAGGTTAGGTTGTGTATTTGGGACCTTTCTTGCTTCTTGAGATAGGCCTGAATTGCAATGTGTTTTTCTCTTAGGACTGCCTTTGCTGCATCCCAAAGGGTTTGGACTGTCATGTTTTCATTTTCATTTGCTTGTATGTTTTTAAATTTCTTGTTTAATTTCCTGGTTGACCCATTCATTCTTTAGTATGATGTTCTTTAAACTCCGTGTATTTGGGGGCTTTCTAGATTTTTTCTTGTGGTTTATTTCAAGTTTCATAGTGTTGTGATCTGGAAATATGCATGCTATGACTTAAGTCATTTTATATTTATTGAGGGCTGTTTTGTGATGCAGTATGTGATCTGTTTTGTAGAATGTTCCGTGTGTACTTGAGAAGAATGTGTATCCTTCTGCTTTAGGATGTAAAATTTTCAATATATCTGTTAAGTCCATCTGATCAAATGTGTCATTCAGAGCCATTGTTTTTCTGCCTAGACTGCCTAGATGATCTGTTCATTGTTGTAAGTGGAGTATTAAAGTCCCGTACAATCATGGTATTATAATCTGTACATTTGTTTATGTTTGTGATTAATTGATTTATATATTTGGCTTTCATGTTGGGAGTATAAACATTTACAATGATTAGCTCTTCTTGATGGATAAACCCCTTAATTATGATATAATGCCTTTCTTCCTCTCTTGTTACAGTCTATATTTTTATTTATTTTTTATTTTTTTAAATTTATTTATTTTGAGAGAGAAAGAGAGAGTGAGGAGGGGAGAGGCAAAGAGAGGGAAAGAGAGAATTCCAAGCAGGCTCCACACTGCCAGTGCAAAGCCCAACACAGGGCTTGAACCCATGAACTGCAAGATCATGACCTGAGTTGAAACCCAGAGTTGGACACTTAACCAACTGAGCCACCCAGGTGCCCATAGAAGTCTTTGTTTTAAAACCTAATTTGTCTGAAATATCATATGACTTCACTCATATGAGGACTTTAACACACAGAACAGATGGACACAAGGAAAGGGAAGCAAAAATAATATAAAAACAGGGAGGGGGACAAAGCATAAGAGACTCTTAAATATGGAGAACAAACAGAGGGTTACTGGAGGGGTTGTGGGAGGGGGGATGGGCTAAATGGGTAAGGGGCATTAAGGAATCTACCCATGAAATCATTGTTGCACTATATGCTAACTAACTTGGATGTAAATTAAAAAAAAAAAATCTAGTTTGTCTGATATAAGCATGGCTATTCCAGCTTTCTTTTGACATCCAGTAGCATCATAGATGGCTCTCCATCCCCTCAGTTTCTTTTTTAATTAAAAAAAATTTTTTTTTTAATTTTATTTTTGAGAGAGACAGCACAAACGAGGGAGGGACAGAGAGAGGGAGACACAGAATCCGAAGCAGGCTCCAGGTTCTGAGTTGGCAGCACAGAGCCTGATGTGGGGCTTGAAGTCACAAACCATGAGATCATGACCTAAGCTGAAGTCGGCGCTCAACCGACTAAGCCACCCAGGCACCCCCATCCCCTCAGTTTCAATCTGCAGGTGTCATCAGGTCTAAATTGAGTCTCTAGTAGGCCGCATTCCTATGCTTTTTTCAAGCACGCTATTAGTCTTATGACTGTTACTCTAAATTCTTGTTTAGATATGTTGTTTATATCTGTTTTGAGCAATTCTCTGGCTGTCATTTTTTCCTGGATTTTCTTTTGAGGAGAATTCTTGTTTCATCATTTTGGCTAGGTTTTTGTATTTTACATGTTTTAATAGTTGGTTATGTGTCCTGTAACTGTGAGTACTACTGTATTAAAAAGGGGTCATACACTTTCCAGGGCCTAGTGCTTCAGGAAGTGTTTTTGGAGTGTGTTGTGTGCACTCTGTTGTTGCATTTGGGCTGCTCTATCCTGCCGGTCAGTCCTCTGCAAAGCTCCTTCTTGCTTGTGGTGGAGTGTTTGGACCTTCTGCCAGGTGTGCTTTGATTTGTTTGTTGAAGCAATGCTTGAAAAAAGGAAAGGTATGGAAAAGGTATCCCTTTGTATGGAATCAGGCTCCGCCCCCCTGTCCCGCCCCCCCCCCCCAAGACAAAAATGAAAGGGGTGAAAAAGACCAAGCAGAGAATAAAAAACAAAAAACAAACACAGAAAACCCTATAAGGTTTAATCCAGAGAGAGAGAAAGGAAAATAAAGGAAATATAGAAAAGGCATAAAAAGATTGTAATACAAATGCCTAATTAAACAAACAAAACCGAAAAAAAACCCTATATATATATATATATATTTTATATATATATAACATAATATATATATATATATATATATATATAATATGAATTGACCAAAAACAAATCAGAAACTATGAACCTGAAAGAAAAAGAGAAGAGCAAACAGACAAACACACTAACTGACAAAAACACAAAACAGTTGTCTGTTGGTGCCTGGGACCAGTGGCTGTGCTGGTCTGGAGGAGAGGCCATCAGTTTCCTCAGTAGATCAGTCTCTGTAAATAAGAGGTTACCAGGCACGGAGGGGTGAGGTTTGGTGTAAGCAGGTCCCCTCCTCTGGGGGCCACTGTGCTGCTCTCTGAAGTCCCACTGTGTTGGTGTTGGGGAGAAAAATGGCGACACCTCAACCTCTCCTTCCCAGACCAGGTGTCTCAAAACATGCTGTTTAGGCAGCCCTCACAGCGTAGCAGTTGGCTTGCCCTGCTCCACAGTTCTGCGGGCGCCGCGCCCCCCCCCCAGGCACTTGGCTGGGATTCAAAACCTGATGTCTTAAAGGACCCTGCACCTCTTCTGGGGTGGACCCTCTGAGGGCCCTCTTCTGGGGTAGCGTCACTCAGCTCTGCAGATAAAAGCCCTTTGGCTGGAGCCTGCAGCATCTTTTGTCCTTGGGGAGGCAATAAACCCTCTTCCCACAGTACTTGAGTTCGGAGACCTCTCAGTGCGCCCCTGAGGTCGCTTTTCCCCTGCCAGGCATATGCACACGGTTCAGGCTTAATTGAGCCTGATATTCAGCAGCTAAAGCTGTTTGCAGAGTAGAAGCTGGCACTCTCTGTATTTCTTGTTCCCCAGTGTGTGGTCCGGAGAGGTTTTCCTTTTGTTTCAACTCAGTACCGCAATTCCATAGCCTCTCTTTCTCTCCCTTTTATCTCTCCACAGAAGGGGTTCTCTCCTCTCCATGCCTGTGCCATACACATACACACACCTTGATTCTGCCATGCTGTCTCCCTCCACCTGTGGATATCCTTCTGCCACTTTGCAGATTGATTTCCTGGGTTTTCCAGGTGATCTGACCTTAAAATGGCTGTGTTTGAAGGAAAGGGAAATCCCAGTCCTTCCGCTCACTGGGCTGAGCTCTTATCTGGAGGCCCTGAGGAAGAATCTAAGGGTCCAGGTCATTCAGGTTATTGACAAAATTCAGTTCCTTGTGACTGTAGGACTGAGGTTCTTTTTTTTCTTGCTAGCTGTCATCTGGGTTCTTCTCTCAACTTCTAAAAGCTGCACATACTATTTGTCATGTGTCCCCTTCCATCTTCAAGGTGGCAGGGCAGATACCTTGAATCCTTCTAGTGCTTTGTATCTCTCTTACTCCCCATTTTGCTACTAGCTGCAAAAAACACCGCTTTTAAAAGGCCTCGTATGATTAGGTTACACCAGCAGATAATCTCCCTTTTGCCATAATCACTCCAGTGATAACTCATTCTGTAATATAATAACTGCATAGATAGGTCATCACATTCATAGGTTTCCACCAACCTATGAAAGGGAGATTGTATAGGGGCAAGGGTCATTTAGGGTCTTTCTTTTTTCTTTTTTTAGAATGTAGCTTACTACAGAGCATGACAGAGAAGAACAGATATACCTGTGTTTGAATCTTATTTTTGCCTTTTACATGTTGACTGCAAGAGGGAAGCTGTCTGTAAGCTTCCTGAGTTTGAGTTTTCTCTTTAAAGTGGGGATTATAGGGGCGCCTGGGTGGCGCAGTCGGTTAAGCGTCCGACTTCAGCCAGGTCACGATCTCGCGCTCCGTGAGTTCGAGCCCCGCGTCAGGCTCTGGGCTGATGGCTCTGGGCTGATGGCTCTGGGCTGATGGCTCGGAGCCTGGAGCCTGGAGCCTGGAGCCTGGAGCCTGTTTCCGATTCTGTGTCTCCCTCTCTCTCTGCCCCTCCCCCGTTCATGCTCTGTCTCTCTCTGTCCCAAAAATAATAAACGTTAAAAAAAAAAATTTTTTTTTAAGTGGGGATTATAATACCCTTGCAGAATTTTGTGACAATTAAGCACCTGGCACATAGATGGAAGCTGTGAATTCATTGTGTGTGTGTGTGTGTGTGTGTGTGGTTTAAGAGTCTTTGTGGTATTTTCAAAGTGCTGGACTGCCATTTGGCTTCCTATTTCAGAATCATTTGGAGACTTTGTTTACAATTATGTTCCCTCCTCCTACTCTCTAGACAAACTGTTTTAGAATAGGGTCTAGAACATGTTTTTTATTTTTTTTAATTAATTAATTTATTTTAAGAGAGAGAGAGAGAAAGAGAACAAGAGTGGGAGGGGTAGACAGAGAGTGAGAGAAAGAATCCCAAGCAGGCTCTGTACTTCTAGCATGGAGCCTGACGCGGGGCTTGAACTCACAAATCATGAGGTCATGACCTGAGCTGAAACCCAAGAGTCGGATGCTTAACTGATTGACCCACCCAAGCGCCCCTAGAACCTATTTTTTAAAATAGATTCTCCAGGTAATTTTATTGTGTAGCCAAGTTTGGGGCAACTGGTGTAGTAGAGTCAGAGACCTGGGGTTAAATCTCACTCAGCTCCACCCCTTACTGACTCTGTGCCATTGGGCACATTTCTTAACCTCTGTGAAGATAAACTATAGTTTACAGGGTTGTTGTAAGGCTTAGCAATTATATATGGACAGGGTTGGGCACATATTACACATCTTATACATGATAACTGCTGTGGATGACGATGATGATAATGGTGGCAATAGACAGTGCATTTAACATCTAGATTCCAAGTGAGCTTAATGAGCTATCATTGATTGTCTTGGGCCATAGATCTCTCCCTGCCTCTCCATCCATCCCAGACTGTGTTCCAACCACAGTGTACTTGTATTTCCTCACTGTGTTTCTTCATTCATCTTTGTTTTTGATATACTGATATATTTTTTTCTTATGACAGAAATTCTGTGCCCTTGTCTGGTAAGCTCATCTTTTAAAGACTTTTCAAATGTTCCTTCTTCTGTATAGCACTTCTGATCCACATCCGTCTAAACAGACTTGGTCCTCCTGTATCTTTACATTTGCCACTTATATCCATGAAAGTACTTATTACATAGTATTACATGTTATTTTATCTGTTTTCCCTACTCAATAGTGAGTTCCCATCCACTGTCATAGTGTCTGCTTATGTAGTAAGTAGGTACTCAAAAAATGCTTAGTGTTGATTTTGTAGATTTAGAAAAATAATGAATAAATGTTGTGGAATTTGCCTTTACTATAGTTTGCTTGCAAAAGAACTATGGAAGTTATCTTCAACACAGTATGAGCCAGTGGTATGGTATGATTTCTAAAAAAAACAAAGCAGGGGTGCCTGCTGACTTATTTGGTAGACCATGTGACTCTTTTTTTTTTTTAATTTTTTTTTCAATGTTTATTTATTTTTGGGACAGAGAGAGACAGAGCATAAACGGGGGAGGGGCAGAGAGAGAGGGAGACACAGAATCGGAAACAGGCTCCAGGCTCCGAGCCATCAGCCCAGAGCCTGACGTGGGGCTCGAACTCACGGACTGCGAGATCGTGATCTGGCTGAAGTCGGACGCTTAACCGACTGCGCCACCCAGGCGCCCCGATAGACCATGTGACTCTTGATGTCAGGGTCTTGAGGTCAGGCCCCACATTGGGTGTGGAGCCTACTTAAAAACAAAAACAAAGCAGAACACACAGGTGGTTTTAATCTACATAAAAGGAGAATAGGGAAAGGAACAAGTAGTTATTGAGGAAGCTCTCCTAGCAGGTAGTGTGCTGGATGATTTTCACATGTAATCCCATAATAATCTTGTCAGGTAAATGATGTTATTTCATTTTACAGATAAGGAGACAGACCCAGGCTACTTTTAGCAACTTACCAAGGTCACAAAGTAAATGGTGAATCTAGGATTGAACTTGAGTCTGTCTCATTACTAAACTCTGTTTAATCTTTAGTGTTACCAGATTCCTGTTCTTTTTGACTTACGAGAGTTAATGCAGACACACTCCAACTTGTGACAAGGTAGTGTCAAACCAGTGGAGGAAAGCGGAACTGTGAAAAACCATTTCCTTCCCATCTATTTATTGTCTTTGACTACATTGGTGGCAAAGTATATGCCACTAGATGGTGCCCTTGCCTTGACGGAAAAGTAAAATGTTGGTTGAGACCTAGGGTCTGATTCCATCTGTCCCACACACATACTAGCCAAAAGCAAAGTACTGACATTTCCAGGAAAAATCTGCAAAAGGGAGAAGTAATAATACTAAAAAGGTAGTGTGAGATATAGATAAAAACAAGCCATACATAAAATGGAATTCAAATCCAGATTCTGCCTCTTACTAGCTCGTGTCTTTAGGCAACTCATCTATTCCGCGCTGAGTCCTATTTTCTGGAATGGGCATCATGTTATTTACTCATAGAATTATGAATATCAAATTAATTGATATATTAAAAAGTATTCTAATACAGTAACAGTTTTTACCCAGTCCAGTGAAACTGAATACTCCATTTACCAGTTGTGCCGGTCATCAAAGTTGACTGATTTCCTGAGGGATATGTCATCTGTTCTCTTTTCTTTTAGTTCATCACAAGAGAGGTCAGCAGTGTATTGTGATGGATTATTACTAGTCTTAGCACTGGGGTACATGCACCCCAATGTGTATAGCAGCATTATTAACAATAGCTAAACTATGGAGAGAGCCCAAATGTCCATTGACTGATGAATAAAGAAGAAGTTTTATACACACACACACACACACACACACACACACACGAATATTACTCAGTCATCAAAAAGAATGAAATCTTGCCATTTGCAACAACATGGATGGAGCTAGAATGTATTATGCTAAGTGAAATAAGTCAATCAGAGAAAGACAAATACCATATGATTTCACTCATGTGGAATCTAAGAAACAAAACAGATAAACATACGGGAAGGGGGGAAAAGAGGAGAGAGGGAAACAGACCACAAGAGTCTCTCTTTTTTTTTTTTAATTTTAATGTTTATTTGTTTTTGAGAGAGAGAGAGACAGACAGACAGACAGACAGACAGACAGACTGAGCCAGGGAGGGACAGAGAGAGCGGGAGATACAGAATTTGAAGCAGGCTCCAGACTCTGAGCTGTTAGCACAGAGCCTGATGGCGGGCTTGAACCCACAAATCGTGAGATCGTGACCTCAGCTGAAGTCAGATGCTTAACTGACTGAAGCCACCCAGCTGCCCCAATAGACTCTTAGTGATAGAAAACAAACTGAGGGTTGATGGAGGGAGATGGGCTAGATGGGTGATGGGTATTCAGGAGGGTACTTGTGATGAGCACTGGGTGTTGTATGTAAGTGATGAATCACTGAATTCTACTCCTGAAACCAATATTGAACTGTATGTTAACTAAATTTAAGGAAAAGAAAAAAGAAAGAAATAGCCTTCCAAAATGAACTTAACTACAACAGAAAATAAAATGTGGTGAAACAGAAAAAACATAGTTTTAGCACTGACTTTTTCTGCTAGTGCCTTATTTCATTGATTCTACATTATTTTTTCAAATGTTAACATCTCGGGCATTGGGATTCGTCTTACAATTATTGCCATCCTAGAATGGATGCAATAAGGTATTTTTAGTTTTACGTATAAGCTTAAGAATGTGTTCAGTTTTGTCCCCTTAGAGCTGCATCCTGTAAGAACTTTTGTCTGTTGTTTTGTCATTTCATTATGAAAAATGACTCTATTAATTTCTGCCTTTTTTGTTAATTCATTAGCTTTTTTGCAAACATCATCTCTTCCTGAATTTGACACTGAAAATATCGTCCCTTGGGGAAGATGTAAATTTCTGTTTAATCTTTTCATTGACACATACATACCATTTTGCTATATTTTCTGAATGTTTGCAATATTTCATAATTACAAATTAAATTAAAAATAGGAAAGTGATGGAGGCATCTGGGTGGCTCAGTCAGTTAAGTGTCTGACTCTTGATTTTGGCTCAGGTCATGATCTTGCTGCTGTGGGATGGAGCCTGAATCAGGCTCCATGCTGAGCAAAGCCTGTTTGGGATTCTCTCTCTCCCTCTCAAAAATAAATAAACAAACTTAAAAAAAATAAGAAAGTGATGAAATGTTAGCCAGGAAATGTTAGCCAAAAGAAAGCTTAGAAACAGTATTAATATGAGACCTACTATACTTTAAGAAAAAGAAATTTAAATTATTATGGAAAAAGAGTAACAAAAACACAGTTCACATAGATAACATTCCTTGACAAAAGTGGAATAAATTAAGAAACCTTTAACAAAACAGTAACCACTCACTGCCTTACAAACATACTTCCAAATAATTCATTGGTGAATGTAGAAATAATAATGGAAATTATGAAATATTTAAACCTGAATAATAATGAAAGGATCACATGTTAAAGCTGCATCTAAGGCAGTCTGTGATTTATAATTTTAATATAAAATAGTGATTGAAAATAAATGAACTAAGCATTAACTCTAAAAATTAGAAAAAGGTAATAATAAAGTAATAAAAAAATAACAAAGGAAATTTTTAGGCTTGTGTCCTTTATTAATATAGATGTCAAAGTCCTAAACAAAATACAGCAAACCATACACAGTGATGTATAAAAAAAAAGTATTATGACCAAATGAAGTTTATTCTAGTAATACTATGATGCTAATTTGAAAATTAATTAAAGTTATTTATCCTATTAATAGATCAAAAGAGGAAGAACTACATGATCATTTGAATAAATGCAAAAGAAGCAGTGACTAAAATGAAACATGCCTTCAAGATTAACCAAGCTAGAAATAGAAGAGAATAATCTCAACCTGATAAGGGGTATTTACTGCAATACTACAGTGTATTTAATAGTGAAATAGTAGAAGCATTCTCTTTAAAGTCAGTAGCAAACATAAGTGGCTGCTTTTGCTACTCCTTTAAATATTGTGCTCTGGAGGTCCTAGTAAATGCTATAAGACAAAAGATATGGAAAATATAAGGCCTGGAAGGAGGAATGAGAATTAGGATTTGCTGATGATGTCTCTGTAACCGTACTATAGGTCCTGGCAAATGTGTAACACAAGAATAAGAAATAAGAATTCAAAGAAAAAGGATTGGAAGAGAAGAATAAACATTACTGGTATTTGCAGATGATAATGTTTGTCTACATAAAAAAAATTCACAAGAATCTACAGAAAAACTATTTGAAAGACTAACCTTCAGCAAAGTTTTTGGATATCAAATCAATATGCAGAAAACATATAGTGTTCCTTATACAACCCACAAACAATTAGAAAAACGTTATTAAAAAATATAATAGCCAGAAGTTATTAGGGATATATTTTACAAGATCTGTGCATTCCTTTGGTGGAGGAAAACTGTAACACATCACTGAAAGACTAAAGGAAGATCTGACCATTAAAAAAATCTATACTATTCCTACTTGTTAAACTCAATATCATGTATGTGCTTATATCCCTTAAATTAATCTGTAAATACGTGTGATTCAGTCAAAACCACAATTAGGCTTATTAAATGACTTGCCAAGGTGATTCTAAAAGTCATTTAAAATGGTAAAGGGGCAAGAAAAATTTGAAGAATAAGGAGTTGGGGGACTTGCCATTTCTAAGACTTTTTATGAAACTGGTAATTCAAATGATATGGTGTTGATATAAGAGGAAAGAAATTGATCAGTGGCAAAGAAAACTCAAATAGAACCACACAACTATGACAGTTCAGAATATGATAACATTTCAAACCAGATACTGTCACTCAGTAAATGAAGCTGGATCAAGTGACTGCCCATATGGGAAAAATAAAATTTACTTCCTACCTTATGCTATACACAATAAATTCCAGAAGTATTAAAGGTATAAAATGAAAATTCATACTTGTAAGAATATATAGAAGAATGTCTTTATGATGTCAAGACAGAATAGGATGTTTTAAAGCACAAACCATGATAGAAGAGATTGGTAGATTTGATAACCTTCAAATTTTAAAACTTTTGACCAACAACCAAAAGACACCACAATTGAAGAGAAAGATAATGTGTGGACAGGAGTGAAGATATTTACAATGCATATAACTGACAAAAGATTAATATCCAGGGTATATTTTTAAAATCCTACAGATTAATAATAAAAAAGACAAAAAGAAATCCCAAAGAACACATACCAATCAGTAAAAAAGACAAAAGAATGCCTAAAAGAAAATGCACAAAGGATATGTACACTCAATTCATATAAGAGGAAATAAGAATGGCAATAAATGCAACTAGGTTCTTATTTCTCAGTGATATCAGAAAATGCAAACTAAAACTCCAGGAAGATAGTATTTTTATCACATTGTCAAGGATTTATAAAGTCTGATTATTCCTAGTGTTGGCTAATGATTGGGGATGTAAGAATTTTCATATAGTACTGGTTGGGATATAAATCAATACAACACTTACGGAGACATTTTGTAGTATTTAATAAAGTTTAAGATGTGCCCAACTCTACATAAAATTGGAACTCATTCCATTTTAGAGCATATTCTTACTTTCTTATAGAAGTGTTACCAGGAGACATATACAGTAATGGTCATTGCTGGATTATTGGAACAGGAAAAATGAAAAATAACCTAAATGTTAGGAAACTGACACATTGTGGAATACTTATATAGTAGAAATACTATATAGCAGATAAAACGTACATATGTATTCTCAAAATAGATTGTGTGTGCGTGTATATGTGCACATATATTCTCAGCATGAAAAGTTTGTGTGTGTGTGTATATGTATGTATATATACATACATATATACATACATACACACACACACACACACACACACACCACTAAGAAACCTCAAAACAATATTTAGTGAAAACAGCAAAGCAGATTGTTCACTGATCTATTCCTATTAGCTATAGTAATGTCTAGAAAATTTAATAAATATACGTTAAATCAATGAATGATGTTAAAATAGGTCCTCCATGCAACAGCATTTGGGTAAGCAGGCCAGACCTCAGGCTTTCCTATTTCCTTCTGTATTGTTGACTCCTCTCTTTCCCCTCTAGATGATGTGCTCTTCAAGGGCAGAGATATATTTTACTCCTATTTATATTCCTTGGCTATTAATGTTCCTGGCCCAGAATAGGTATTTAATAAATCTATTGAAGTAATTAGTGAATGTTGCTTATTATAACAATGCCCTATTAAGAAAGGGCTTTGGATCAGGAATTCCAAAACCTGAATTCCCCTGCCTTTTAGTTGCAGGACCTTGGACAATTTTTTTTTTTTAACCTCTCTGAGCCTGTTTTCTAATTTCTAAAGAAGCGTAATACCTGTTCTGTCTGAATCTCCAAGTTCATATTTAAATGTGTTATATGAATGTAAGATAGGTTTCTAATATTTCAGCAGGGAGAGAAAGGATGTGGTTGTAGAGTTACTGTGGGAGTGGCTGTGCTGTGTATTTATAACATTGTGTACATTTCTTTTAGGAGCTGTGTGAGCAGTCTGTGTCCCAGAGGAGTCATCATTTCTTTCTTACTATCTTAGATCCAGTTTACCAATTCAATTTTCTCTTCTTGCAAAGGGAGATTGGCCCAAAATAGCCAGAATTCTGTTTTGTGGTGTTCTGTTTTGTTTTGTTCTGTTTTTCTTCTAAGCCATGAGAGCAAAACTTTCTGTCTTTGGTACCAGAACTATGACTCATGTCTGGGGTATGTTTGTGTGTAGAAGAAAGAAGAGAGAAAGTCAGAAATTTCATCTGGTTGCACTAGACTCCAGCTCTAGTTACTTTCTATCTGGAACTTGGATAGTGTGACCCTGAAGCAGCAGGTATCTTGGTGAACACAAAGTACTGATAACCTGCAAGGTGGAGCATCTCATATATTCAGAATAGAAATCCTGAGAAGTAAGTGAAAAATATATGTGTTTACTATGTTGGTACAGTGGGTCATAAAAGCAGGCTGAAATAAAAACTTTGGTATTTTGGTGGGTTTGCATCGTAAAGAACTTGTTTAAGGTAGAATGTTATTCAGTATGTGGATTAGCAAACAGAGTTTTGCTTTACCAAATGTAAAAAATAAAGTAGCATACACTCAGATAAAGTGAAAGGATGAATGTTTGGTGGAAGAGAGCCTGGGACAACTGGTAAACCTCAAACTGTCCAACTGTAGAGTTTGATAAGAGATGAGAGGTAGGCATGGAGCAAATCACTGAGGACATTGTAGGCTAGGCTATGCCAGCGTGACCATATCCCTTAAACCAGACACTCAAGAATAAAAGACCAGGATA
This sequence comes from Herpailurus yagouaroundi, assembly GCF_014898765.1. Classification (NCBI taxonomy): domain Eukaryota; kingdom Metazoa; phylum Chordata; class Mammalia; order Carnivora; family Felidae; genus Herpailurus; species Herpailurus yagouaroundi. Next base: position 41,618,779 of record NW_024412388.1, read on the forward strand.
CTGTATTCATTATTATGCCAGGACAACAGAAATAATCTGGAACTGTCCCAGGCAAACCAAGTCATATGGTCACCTTACTTGAAGGTGAAGAAGAGCCATTGATGTGGTTACATATCCCACAAGGAATGGGAGGCTAAAACAATTTAGGAGGCTTGGACAAATCTAAATAATAATGTTGACTGGAAGGGAATGAGAGGTGTGGGCCAGTTGCTAGATGAGGATATACAATTGAATGAATGATTGTTGTTGTTAAATAGGGTAAAGAATTTCAACATGTGTAAATGCTGTTGGGAAAGAGCCAGTAGTCAAAGAAGTTGAAAATTTGGTAGAGTAAGAGATCTAAGGAACAGTGATGGGGTTGGAGCCCTTTTTCCATTATGACAAGTGGAAAGGAAGCAAGAGTAGGTATAGATGCAGGTGAATGTTTGGGTGAGAGGGCATAGCAGGTCTAGAGTTTCTACCTGATGACTGCTTATGTTGTTGTTGGGAGTTCAAGGAAAATAGAGAAGGTTTTAAATAGCTACAGAGGACAATGGGAGAGAGACCAAGGGCAAGGATGCCCTCTGTCATCACTTAGATTCACCGTCATCTGCTCTTTTAGTGGCAGTCTTTAACCACACATGCACTGGCATTCTTAGTCAATGGATAAAGCACGAAAAATAATATAAGGTATAAGAATTGGAGTAGAACAACTAAAACTGTTATTATTTGTAGCAACTTAACAGAAAATTCAAGAGAATTTACAGATTTACTATTAGAATTGATAGATGAATTTAGCAAGATTACTGGATACAAGGTCATTATACAAAATAAACTGTATTTTAATATACTAATGGTATATTAGTAATATAATTAGTAATGGTATATTACTAATATAACTAGTAATTAGAAAATGAATTTTTAAAAATAAGGAATATTTACTATAGCATCAAAAACATTAATCACTTAATAAACATTAATGAAAGGTGGACAAGACCTCTACTCAGAAAACTATAAACATTGAAATGTAAAGAGACTTAAATATTTGGCAGTCCCAGTTCATTCCATCAGAATCCTAGCAAGTTTTTGTGTAACTTGTTCTCCTTATTCAGATTTATAAAGGACCAAGAACACCCACTTCTGATTCCTGCCATCTCAGTCAACCAACAGACCCCCAGTAGAAATGGTGACTTGTTCTCACCTGGTGGCCTAGGGGGACCTGGGCATTGACTGTGGTGCTGATGTTGATTTATAACTTATAAAGGCCAAGAGAAAAAAGGTGGAGGATTTACTTCGCCTGATATCCATATGTAAAGACTTCTAAAAGATAACATTGGAGAGAATATTTTCATGGCCTTGAGATTGGGAAAGACTTCTTAAAACACAGAAAGCCCAATCATAAAGTGTGAAATTAATACATTGTACTACACTAAAATTAAGAATTCTTCATGGACATCTTTATGAGAATACAAAGACTGGCAACAGGATGGGAGAAGATACTTGCCTAATTCATAACTAGAGAAGGATTCATATCCAAGATATGTAAAAAGCTTCTACAGATAATTATAAAATAATCGTCCAGTCTTGTCACTATTTCACAAGAGGATATTCAAATAGCCAAGAAACATGAAAAGATACTTAACCTTATTAGTTATCAGGGAAATGAAATGTATATTAAACCCACTATAAGATAGCACTACTCACCTGCCAGAATGACTAAAGTACAACAATGTTAGTGAAGATGTGGAGCAGTTGAAACTTTTGTAGACCATTGCTTGGAGTATAATTGGCACAGCCACTTTTGAGAATTATTTGACAGTATCTTTTACAACTGGCATGTGCAAGGGTGCCTGGCTGGCTCAGTTGGTAGAGCATGTGACTCTTGATCTCAGGGTCATGAGTTTAAGCCCCATATTGGACATAGAGCCTATTTAAAACAATAAATAGGGGTGCCTGGGTGGCTCAGTTGGTTGGGCATCTGACTCTTGATTTTGGCTCAGGTAATGGTCCCAGGGTTGTGGTATTGAGCCTCACATCAGGCTCTATGCTGAGCGTGGAGCCACTTGGGATTTTTCTCTCTTTCTCTCCTTCTCTCCCCCATTCTCTCTTTCTGTCCCCCCTCCCTCCCTCTCTCAAACTACAAATAAATAAATAACAATTAAAAAATAAAAAAAATAAAATTGGCATGTAGATATCCTATGACCTAGCAAATTTACTCCTAGATATGTACCTAATAAAAATATAAGCATATGTATAATGAGAGAGATACATAAGAATGCCTTAGCAGCATGATCCTATGAATCAAAAACAGGAGACAACATAAATATCCATCTACAATGGGACTGTAAATAACTTGTGGAAAATCCATACAAAAGAATACTATATATAGCAATAAAAGTGAACAAACTACTGCTATATACAATAACTGTGATGCATTTCACAAGCATTATGTTAAATGAAAGAAGCCAGACACAAAAGAAAGTATATTGCAGAAGTCCATTTGTATAAAGTTCAAAGACAGACAAAAATAATTTGTAATGTTGGAAAGAAAGATAGTATTTACCTTTGGAATGGAAAGTGGGGCTAATGATTAAGAAAGGTTACAAAGGGAACTTCTTTTCACTAAGCTTGTAGGGTTATGATTTATGTATATGTCACCTTTCAATATGAAGTTGTTGTTTTCAAATGATAAAGAATATGTAAAATGCTTATAGTGCCTGGGTCATTGAAAATATTCAGTAACAGGCAGTATTAACTATTTATTGTGATTTAGGTCTCTATGATGACAAGATCTAGGGCAACACTCACTGTCCAGTAGACTTCTTGCAATTATTAAAATATTCTGTATCTGCACTTAGTTTCATAGCCACTAACTGCATGTAGTAGCTATTGAGCACTTGAAATGTGACTGAGTAACTTACTTTAAATTTTAATTAAAATTTAAATACCCATGTGTGACTAATGGCTGTTATATTGGGTAGTGCAGGTATATTGCCATTGGGAATGAGTGACTGAAGGAGAATGGCAGTGAAGTTTATTTGAGTTGAACAAATCAGGAAACTGGGAGGCCAGATTGTCAAATGAATTGTACATCTGTATGTTGAAGAATGTTCAGGATAATGGCAGGACCCAATTGGACTGGGAGATTGTTAGCTATCTTCCAGAGTCTTCACAGAAGCATTTGGACAGAGGAGAGATAAATTATAATGGGTGACAAAAGACTACTTTCTCCTGTATAGGCTGTCAAAGGGACCTAAGTAGAAATATTTCTGAAGCACAGCTTAGGTAATTAAGGGCCATTGAAGGAGAGTTTCAAGAAGGAACCGGTCAGCAGCAGCAACAGTGCTTTAGACTGGTGGTGTATGACATAACTAGAGAGTACTAAAGCAGTCATTGGAGAACTGTGCGACTGTAGTTTGGTGCAGTGGTGGGAAAGAAACTAGATTGCAGGAGTGGATGAAAGGTTAAGACATTGTCAATTTTTAAAAAGCTCCTTTGTGCGGGGTGCCTGGGTGACTCAGTCGGTCAAGCATTCGACTTCTGCTCAGGTTATGATCTCATGGCTTGTGAGTTCAAGCCCTACATCAGGCTCTGTGCTGATAGCTCAGAGCCTGGAGCCTGCTTCAGATTCTGTGTCTTTCTCTCTCTCTGCTCTTCCCCCACTCACACTGTGTCCCTCTTTCTCTCTCAAAAATAAATAAACATTAAAAAGTTTTTTTAAAAAAATTTTTTGATTCTTGGGGTATCTGGTTGGGTGAGTAGTTAAGCGTCCAACTTCAGCTCAGGTCATGATCTCGAGGTTTGTGAGTTCAAGCCCTGCATCGGGCTCTGTGCTGACAGCTCAGAGCCTGGAGCCTACTTTGGATTCTGTGTCTCCCTTTCTCTGCCCCTTCCCCTCTTGCACTTTGTCTCTCTCTTTCTAAGTTAAGTAAACATTAAAAAGAAAAAAAAAAAACTCCTTTGTGAAAAAGGAGGTTGTAGCTAGGGGGAGATGTGGGGTTTTGCTTTTTTTCATAAATGGTTGGTAATTGAGCATAAGAAAGGACATAAAAAAGTGAAATTAATTGGTGTGTTTAGTTTTTTTCCCTCCAGTGCGTGGAAGAAATGTTGGGGCTGTATGTACAGGGCCTTTGTGTGTGGTAAGGAGGAAGGGTCTAGTTGATAACAGTGGAAAGGTTAGTTTCCTAAGTTAGTTAGATTTTGAACAGTCTTGATTGGCATTATGAAGAAATGTTGACTTTATCTCTTAGTTCAGAGACCCAAGGAAGGTTTTAAACATCTTTTTCTCTTGTGAGACTCTGTAGTTTAGAAATATTACTCTAGCAATAGCAAAAGACTGGACTAAAAAGGTAGCCAGACTGAAGGGAGACAGACTGCCTTATCAAGCATGGAGTTATGAGAGCCTGAATTCGGGTGTTGGCAATTCATAGATGGAGAAGAATTGACATATTTGAGATTATGGTTCAAGGGTGGAATGAGCACAACTTATGGGGATGGAATGAAGGAGGACATGTGTAGAACCTAGAAGTTTCCATCTGAGTTGACCAGGTAAATGGTAAATTTACATTAAGGGATCCAAAAGAAAGAACAGACATTTGGGATTGGGGTGATTTATAACATCTTTGTTGAGATATATTTCACATACAGTGCAATTCACCCATTTAAAGTATACAATTCATTGTTTTTAGTATATTCACAGAGTCAAGCAACCATTCCCACAATCAATTTTAGAATGTTTTCATAAAGAAACCCCTATCTGCGGGCCACCAGGGTGGCTCAGTTGGTTGAGTGTCTGACATCAGCTCAGGTCATGATCTCACAGTTTGTGAGTTTAAGCCCTGCATCGGACTCTGTGCTGTCAGTGCAGAGCCCACTTCAGATCTTCTGCTCCCCTCTGCCTGTCTCTCCCCTGCTCATGCTCTCTCTCTCAAAATAAATAAAACATTACAAAAATTAAAAAAAAAAAAAAAAGAAATCCATACCTGTTAGCAGTCACTCCCTATTTTACCCCACTTCTTCCCTTCCCCACAACCCTAGGCAAACTTTAATGTACTGTTTGTCTCTATGAATTTGCCTGTTTTGGACATTTCATATAAATGGAATTATACCTTATGGTCCTTTGTGACTAGCTTCTTTCACTTAGCATGATGTTTTCAAAGTTCATCGATGTAGAGATCATTTTTTGCCTTGTTTTATACTCACCTCTTTGCATGTTTTATCTCCTCCTCTGAAGTATATGTGCCTTGAAGGCAGGGACTGTTGTTACATATTACAGAGCTGTATCTAGCACATATTTTTGTATTTAGTTATGACTTAGCAAATATTTGATACATCTAACTCAGTTAGCCAGAAAGATCCACTCCCACACTTGCTTACCCACTGAAATGTGTCTATATTTGCTGTCATGGAATAAGTAGGTATCCTGCCAGTGGTTCTGGTTCTGACATTCATTCTTTGTGTGACCTTGGGTAAGTCATTATACTCTCAGGAGATACTTTCCTTATCTGAAAATGGGGTAACAATCCTAACCCAATCCAAAACTGAAGAATAAGATAATTCAGGTCAGTGGGGTTTGCGTATAGTTGGGGTTTATCCAGATGGCCTCTGAGAAGAGATTTAATAAATGTTTGGCTCTATTACCTAATCCTCTTGTAATAGGAGTAGCCTTTTTTCATGGGATTAGGTATTTTGGCCCCCTGATTCTTTTCAACCCCCATTTTCAAGGTCCTGGTTTTGTCTGTGGCACACTGTTACTTTTGTAACCATCCTGGGGCATTTTGCCTATCTCAGGTTCTCTAGCTTCTCTCTCTGGAATACTTTAGACACTTCTTAAGGACACTGATTATAATGTTACACTCCCTGTTTTGAGTAGCTTCCTGTCTCTTAATTCCTGTTGTCTTCATGAGTTGCTTGAGGTTGAACACAAAAAAAGTTTAAAACCCAGCCTATCCACTTTCTTGGTACAAACAACTTACAAATGCATTCCCTTCCTCCCCTGTCTTTGGAGAGTTGTTCATGCTTTTATTAGAGAACATAGCTTGGATGTGTACTTAATGGTCATGTACCAAAATAAATAATGTAGTCCTTGACTTCCAAGATCTCATGGCACTTCAGTGGGAGGAGGCAGACATATGAACAGAAAATTACAGCAGAAAGTGGAAAGTGCAGTTGCACAGCCATGTATAAATGGGGGCACACTGGGAAGAATTGATTGGGGTAGTGTTTTGAAGCAACTGTTACCTGACATTTCTGCACTAAGAAGTGTAACACAAAGCAGCCTGCTGAAGAGGACCTGCATTCTTTGGCCTCACAACAACTGGGTGAGGTGGAGGTTTCTGACCCCCCAATTTTAGAGAGTAGTCCAAAGCTCAGAAAGCCTCAGTGGCTGACTCTGAAACACAGATTCTAGACTCAGCTTCTATGTTTGTCCCCTCCCCCTCACCACAACCATGCCCCTTATGCAAGGATAGAAGGTAGCCATGCAGAGTACTACAGTGCCCTGCCATCCCCTCTCCTTTAGTTCTTCCTCCCTAAGCAAAAATACGGTCTCAGATTCCCCTTTTCTGTGTCTAGCTTACTGCCAGTGTCCTCGGTGCATTAAGCATTCCAGGGCTGTAGCAGTAGTGAATATTGCTGATGTCATTGTTTGCCTTATTGGGATTTTGCTCTTTGTTTCACAGGGAGCTGTGATTGGTATAGACGATGAGGACGACAGCACCTTCACAATAACTGTTGATCAGAAAACCTTCCATTTCCAGGGTGAGCTGAAAGAAGAGATTCTTTCTCTTCACAGTGCCAACTGCTTCTTTCCTTCTCTTTTGGGTTGTTGGCTGGATGACTTGAATGGTTTTGCAACTGATCTGCATGAATGAGTGCACAGGAACGTTCTGGATGAAGTGGTACTGCAGGTTAGGCAGGGATTTGTATCTGCAGTGGATACAGATCTGTTTGAAACGACTGTGGATCTGGCTGCAATTGGAGATTAAAAATTTAAAGGATAAAAATCAGTGAAGGGAGAAAGTAATGGGCTGCTGCTGCTGCTGGCTTGTGTTTACAGAAGGTTGCTGATCTTCTTTATCGAGGAGTATGGTTCTGCTTCTGCATGAAGAGTCTAAAGACTGATTGTGAAGGTTGCAGTGTTTGTCTGTGTAAAACTCAAAATGTAAATTAAATTGAAGCTAGTGGCAACCTTTGGCTTAAAGGTTTTGCTTTGCTTCAAGAACTGCAAGTTTGCATTCATTTCATCTGCATTTCTGTGTGTTGTCTGCCAGCCGTCATTTCTCTGCTATTATCCTTTTTATAGTTAATAACACCAATGCCATCTGCCACTGCTATGTTTCGGCATTGCATGCTATGGTTCACCGGTAGAAAGGGTAAGGTACTGTATGATCATTCTCATTTCATCTTGCTTTGAAAACTAAACCAGCAAATAAAAGTCAATTTTAATGATGTACCTTTCATGTATAATGTACCTCTCATCTATTAGGAATGTCTATTAGCTTTGTTACTAATGGTTTTGTCATTTTGCCTATCCAGAGTAACCTCTATTTTATGTTAAAGCAGTCCATGGAACTTAGAAATGAGAAGCTTTGGATATGTTAGCAGTTTCTCTGAACTACAAGTGACAATGCACTATGATAGATGCTAGGTGTACCAGTGTAAATAAATATATTAAATAAGTTGATAGCTTAAAAATGTTTTGGGTTATGAAGTCAGTGACCGGATATATTATACGAGATGTTGAGACAGCTATTGTCCTTCCATGCTAGGATAGTATAGTGAAGTTATTTTTCTTCATTGTCTTGTTTAAGAAATTGACACATAGAAATGAAAGATGCAGCTTATATACGATGAAGACAAACCAATATAACTCAATAGTGATATACCTAATGCTTTCAGGAAAAAACATCCTTAAAATATTTACTGTGTTTGGTCATACTCTTTATTCAGAGCTGCTTAACTAATAATCCTTTCTGAAATTTTCCACTGCATTTAACTTTATAAAACATTTTAAATCTTATTATGAAAGCTCGGGGCCTTTATTTTTAGGTTGAATATATAATGCTGCTCATAAACTAAAGTAGATAACACCCCCACACTGAAACTCTTTACTTGAGTGAATATGAATACTTTAATGTGTTTCCAGTAATAACTGCTGGATGCAGGTGAAGGCTGCAGTATAGAATTTTCTCCTCTGCAGTTATTAAGGAGACACCTCCTTTGGACTTCCAGAAGCTGTATTGTTTGCCTATTTAAAGGAGAGGAGACTCAGACCTCTAGAGTAAGGGTACCTGTACCTTCTAACTTTTAAATTACTTATGTTTGATAGTCCCATATTTCTGTGGTTTGCTTATAAAATAAGCAATTCCTTTAATTCTTTTATTGATATAAATGACAAGTGTAAGTAAGAGTTATATGTATTTTTAAAATTAATTCTTAGCTCTGGGACTGTCAAACTGATTAGTTTTCTCTACTGTAATAGTAATGGGAGCTTCAGGCAACATGAGATTATCTGGCTTTTGTAAAGAACTCAGCAGGACTCTATATCCTATATATTCTTGGCAGTAATGAGAGTTATTTCACATAGATCCTTACTCAGAAGAAATTCTCTGAAAATTTGATAAAAAGTTCTTAATGTCTGGTAGATTCTGTATTCTTTTTTTTTTTTTTTAATTTTTTAATGTTTATTTTTGAGAGAGAGAGAGAGAGACAGAGTGTGAGATGGGGAAGGGCAGAGAGAGAGGGAGACACAGAATCTGAAGCAGGCCCTGAGCTGTCAGCACAGAGCCTGATGCAGGGCTTGGACTCATGGGCCATGAGATTATGACCTAAGCAGAAGTTGGATGCTTAACTGCCTAAGCCACCTAGGCGCCCCTGATAGATTCTGTATTCTTGATTAGAATTGAAAACAAGTTTGGCTGATATATATTTGTATGTGTTTAAGTGTGTTGAAGTTTTTATTTAATTTACCAGAATTTTTTAAAGCAAATAAAGTATCAGTTGATGCATCTATAAAGTAAATTTTACTTATTATCAGCTATTAAAGGGGAAGCTAGAATTTGTTGAGCTACATTCATTTATTCAACATCCATTTTAAGATCTGGGGTTACAGTAGTGAACAAAACAGATAAAATTCCTTATCTCTTGGGTCATCCATTCTGGTAGAGGAGAAAGCCAATAAGATATAAGTAACATATATATTAGTAAAATACAAATACATAAAACAGTGCTAAGGCCTGGGGAGAAAAAAATAAAGTAGGAAAGGAGAAAATGAAATACAAGTGAGGTTGTGTATGTGGGCACGGAGGTGCTGAAATTTGAGAGTGGCCAGGGAAAGACTCATTGAGACGGTGCCCTTTGGTGAAAGACCTGAAGGAAGTGAGGAAACAAGCTTTAAGGCCTTATTGGGGTTGGTAATAGGGAGTACATCATGCCTAGGCAGAGGGAATAAGAAGTGCAAAAGAGTGTGCCTGCTATATTTCAGGAGCAGCAGGGAGGCCACCTCTGATTGGAGTGCAAGTAATCATGGGGGAGGGTAGTGGGAAATGAGATCTATGAGGTAACAGAGAAGCTGGTCATGTGAGGCCTCATATGTCAGAGTAAGGATGCTGAATTTTACTGAGAAGCCGTTAGAGGGTTTTGAGAAGAAGAGTCACATGATGTAATTTTTAACAGTATCAGTGTGGCCACTGTGTTGAGAATAAAATGCAGGAGGCAAGGACAGAAGCAGGGAAACTAGTTAGGCTGTTGTCATCCAGAGAGGTAATATAGCTCCCACATGGTAACTCAGGGGGTAGGGAGGCAGTGAGAAATAGTTGAATTACGTATGTATGTTTAATCTTTATAGAGGTATAATTAATATATGATAAAATGTACACATTATGAAGTTCAGTGAGTATTGACAAATTTATTACTCATAACTGCTTCCACAATCAAGATATTGAACATTTTTGTCATCCAAAAGATTTCCTTTTTTCTTTCAGTCTCCACTTTCAGCCACTGGCCCCAGGCAACCACTGATCTACTTTCTATCATTATAGATTTTTCTTTTGGAGAGTTTCACACAAATGGAATCACACATTATGTCGTCTCTTTTGTCTGGTTTTATTTTAGCTCAGCACAATGTTTTTGTTTTTGTTTTTTAAGTTTTATTTTATTTATAAATTTACATAAATACGTTTATGTTTAATATATAAACAGGGGCAGGGGCACAGACAGAGGGAGAGAGGATCCCAGGCAGGTTCCACACTGGCAGCAGGGAGGTCAATGTAGGGCTCAAACTCACCAACCATGAGATCATGACCTGAGCCAAAATCCAGAGTCAGACGTTTAACTGACTGAGCCACCCAGGCGCGCCACATAATGTTTTAAATATTCATCCATGTTGTTCCATGTACTGGTAGTTTGTTCCTTTTATATTGTTAAGTAATTGTCATATGATAACTATATTTTAAAGGTTAAACTACAGCACGTGAGATAAAGGAGTCTAGGTTGACACCAAGATTTTTTGACTTGCCACAAGAATGGAGATGCCATTAACTGGGGTGAGGAAGATTGCGAGAGGAACTAGTTTAGAGAGAGGATGTGGGCATCAGGAGCTTATTAGCCTTGGACATGTTTATAAACAAGTTCTAGATGCCTATCAGACATCCAGATGGAGATGTCAAGTAGGCACTTGAAGTGTGGAGTTCAGGAGAGGAGTTCATGCTGAAGAAGTAAATTTGGAAGTCATTGGCATATAGATGGTATTTAGAGCCACAAGAATTTAGGAGTAAGTGTAGAGAGAAAAGAGAGGTCCAAGTAATGAGCCTTCGAACACTCCAACCTTTACTTATAGGGCACAGAGCTTAGGTAGAACTAGCAAAAGAGATTAGAAAGAAGCAATGAAAAAGAAGGAGGAAAACCAGGTGAATGTAGTACCCTGGAAGCCAAGAGACAGTGTTCTAAAAGAGGAGAGCAGAGGCATCAGCAACTGTGTCAGATGCTCCTGATAGATCAAGTAAGTTGAGGGATATGAAGTGATCAGAGGACTTCTAACCATTAGGAATTCACTGATAACCTCGAGAAGAACAATTGTAAGACGGAAGTATAGACAGTGCTTTCACATTCTGCTGAAATTACTGAACTACAGCAGTAGCTGGAGAGGACAATGAGAATAAAAAAATTTTTTGATAAGAGAAATAATAGCATGTTTTTATGCTGTTAGCAGTGATTCAGTAAAAGGGGAAAAATTGATGCAGGAGAGAAAGGGGAGAGTTGCTGGATGAGTGTTATTGAGAACACAAGAGAGGATGGGATCTAATACAGAGCTGAGGCATTGCCTTTCTCTAAGAGCACAGATAGTTTGTCCATAATAACAAGAAAGAAAGTCAAGAGTATGGAAATATACATAGGTAGGTTGTTACCTATCACCTTCATTTTCACTATGGTTTAAATCTCTAGCTGCCCTCCACATCCTATATCCTGAAACATCATTTATTTATAATAAAGAGGATTGGTACCAAAAAAAAATTTTTCCCCCAAAACAATAGATTACTTGTTATCACAATGATTCCCAGTTCTGGTAACTTATTATTTCAGAATGTCTCCAGTTTTTAAGAGATGCCATAAAATTATCAAAACAAAGTCAATTTAAATTAACTTTGGATTTGAAAAAGAAATACTCTATTATGTTTTTTTTTTCTTTAGGTAATCATTGAAATTACAGTTCTAGCATGTTAGAGCTTTAAAAAGGTTTAAAAACTACAACTTCATTCTGTCCTTTGTCAGAGATTAAAAATAGTTGCCAATTTATCTTTACAAGGTGGCTCTTTTTTCTTTTGAACAAGGGCAAAAAATGATTCCCTTTCCTATCAGTCAGCCAAACTTGTTTGCATATAGATTCTCTCATAGACAGTGGATGGAAAGTAGTTTTAGTATAGACTGGCTGTTGAATTCAAACATTAATTGTGTATATAGTATGTGTAACTCCCTGTTTTCAGAATTGAGAATATACTGGTAAATAAGACTTGGGTCATGATGTCAAGGAGTTTGTAAAGAAGTAATTGTAATGTAATGTGAAATATGCTGTAGAGGTAGAAATATGTATAAGACACTGAAATAATGAAGAGACAAAAAAGGCAGTCACTCAGTGTTTCACAGAAGAGCAGGGTTATTTGTTACCAAGTAATTATTTTTATAATAAAGTATTTAATGTAAAAATTAAAAGGTTCCTGTAACCAGACGCTGCTTCCTTCTGCTTCCTCCTTACCTTCTCTCCGTGGCACTTCTGAAGATTGGACAAGTTTGTTAGGCTGAGGGATGTTGTAGCATGTGCAGAGGTATGGAAATATGATGCTGCCACTGTGTTCAGAGAACTATGAAGGTTGGTACTGTTAGAACAATGGGAAGATGAGGCTGTAGATATAGGCAGACGCTTACATCTAAAATAAAGAGGTTATATTTTATCCTGGGGTCAGTGAAGAACCAGTGAAGCAGAGTTTTAAGCAGAGAAGAGACAGAGTGAGACATGGGCTTTAGATGAGTAGCTGTGATTGTTGATAAGCGCCTGAATGGGAAAGCGGTAGTAATGGGGAAGGAGAAGAGGAAATAGATTTGAGATTTTTAGGAGGTGCATCTGTAGAAACTGGTGACTGCTGGGAAATGGGAAGTGAGAAAATGATTGTAGTAAAGGTGACATTCTTGGCTTGGCATACTGTTTGGATTTGTCAACATCTGAGGTAGAGAAACTAGGGGAACAGAGATGGTAAGGGACTTATGTCTGTGGGACACATAGGTATAGATGGGGATGGCAACTGGATCTGAGTCTGGGCTGAAGATGGAGATTGGTGCTTATCAGCACATTGCTAGTAAGTAGAACTAGCAGTTGAAAAATTGAATGTCTAAGAGCTAGGCAGATAAATAAATGAGTGAAGAGTAAAGCTAACTGAAGACTTTAGCAATTTGGAAAACTCATGCCCTGTTGGAAGTTAGTTGCTATTCCAGACAGTTGTAGGCTTTTGCTAATGCTTGTCCAGTATTGCCAGATTGTCCAGTTTTTCAAGAGAAGCCAGAATCCAATTTTTGTGTGTGTGGGTAGGAGTTTGCGTATGTGTGTGTTAGATCTTCAAATTAAACAATAACAACAAACTATGTAGGCCAATGAAATGCATCTGTGGCTAGATAAAACCTCTCTGTATTTTCAGTCTCTGATTAAAACCATAGAATAGTCATTAGGAACCTTCTGGGAGATCTGAAGGAGAAGAAAGCTGAGGGGGCACCTGGGTGGCTCAGTTGGTTAAGCGTCCAACTCTTGACTTCAGCTCAGGTCATGATCTCACGGTTTGTGAGTTTGAGCACTGCATCAGACTCTGCCCTGACAACACAGAGCCTGCTTGGGATTCTGTCTCTTTATTTCTAATCCTCCCCTGCTTGCTCTCTATCTCTCTCTTAATAAATAAAAATAAACTTAAAAAAGGAGAGAGCTGAGGACCAAACCTGGGAGCACACTAGAGTGGAACCATCAATAGGCTCAAAAGAATGATCAGAGAGATTGGGATGAAAGCTATTACTCTGAACCTATGCCAGTACTGTATTTATTAGTTGCATGTCAGCAGTTCATATGACTCAACCTAATGATAGAAGACTAGATAGTCTGTAGTTCACACTAATAATTAGAAAAATACCCAGTTATTTAAATTTTACCTTCAAATAACATTGAGTCTATTTAATGCTTTTTTTTTTTTTAGATAAACTATGAATTCAATTCTTTTAATAGTTATTGGAATATTCAGATTGTATATTCCATCTTAGGTGAGTTTTTTTTTTTATTTATGTTGAGGTGTTTTTTTTTAATTTTTATTTTTTTTAAATTTACATCCAGGGGCACCTGGGTGGCGCAGTCGGTTAAGCGTCCGACTTCAGCCAGGTCACGATCTCGCGGTCCGTGAGTTCGAGCCCTGCGTCGGGCTCTGGGCTGATGGCTCAGAGCCTGGAGCCTGTTTCCGATTCTGTGTCTCCCTCTCTCTCTGCCCCTCCCCGGTTCATGCTCTGTCTCTCTCTGTCCCAAAAATAAATAAACGTTGAAAAAAAAAATTAAAAATAAATAAATAAATAAATAAATTTACATCCAAATTAGTTAGCATATAGTGCAACAATGATTTCAGGAGTTGAATCCTAGTGCTTCTTACCCATTTAGCCCATCCCCCCTCCCACACCCCTCCAGTAACCCTCTGTTTATTCTCCATATTTATGAGTCTCTTCTGTTTTGTCTCCCTCCCTGTTTTTATATTATTTTTGTTTCCCTTCCCTATGTTCATCATTCTGTCTCTTAAAATCCTCATATGAGTGAAGTCATATGATTTTTGTCTTTCTCTAATTTCACTTAACATAATACCCTCCACTTCCATCCACGTAATTGCAAATGGCAAGATTTCATTCTTTTCGATTGCCAAATAATACTCCATAGTATATATATACCACATATTCTTTATCCATTCATCCATCGAGGGACATTTGGGCTCTTTCCATACTTTGGCTATTGTTGATAATGCTGCTATAAACATTGGGGTGCATGTGTCCCTCTGAAACAGCACACCCGTATCCCATGGATAAATGCCTAGTAGTGCAATTGCTGGGTCATAGGGCAGTTCTATTTTGAGGTTTTCGAGGAACCTCCATACTATTTTCCAGAGTGGCTGCACCAGCTTGCATTCCCATTATTTAATGCTTTAATATGTATATGTATATGTATATGTATATGTATATGTATATGTATACATATGTATATATGTGCATATATATATATAATGGTATATAATATAATGATATATAATGACATATATATATAATGATTTACAATGTTACTGTTAGCGTTTTGGGATAATAATGATAGCTACATTTATTGGATGTTTATTTTATGCCAACACTGTTCAGAGTTTACTTCCTTTAACTCAGTTCTCATGACCTTAGGTACTAATACTGTTTTTATTTTACAGATAAAGAAACTGAGGGCCACAGACACATAGGTTTTGTAAGGCAGAACTGTTATTTGAACACAAACAGTTGTGCTCTAGATCTGTTCTCTTAACTGCTACAAAAAAGTTATTGTAGAGATTTGTAACTAGTTTATAATTAATTTTTATAATTTTATCAGGAAAGGAATTAATGTAAAATATAAGGAACTTTTAATTTACAGTGCAGTTTAATGCAATTAAAATTTTTTGTGATGTTAATGTTCTATATGTTCCATTACTTAGTATAAATAGTATAGTAGTGATGGTGGTAACAAGTACCACTATTACTAGTACTAAATATCTAGGATATTATTATCATGAACCAGGCACAGTGTTCAACAGGCACTGTACATTACTTCCGTAGTTCCTAAACTCCACAACAACAAACATAGTTTTAGAGTTAGAGAAACTGAGTTTTAGAGAAGCTAAGAGTCCAGGATTGGTAGATTAGCGCTCAGGTCTCTCTAGATAAGGTCTCTCTAGTTCTTGAAGTGTGCTACCAGACCAGCAAGATTAGCATCACTTGGGAACATGTAAGAAATATAATCTCTGGCCTGACCCCAGACTTGCTGAATCAGAAACTCTGGGAATGGGTCCTGTGTAGTGATTCTGATGCACCCTGAAGTTTGAGAGCCATTGGTCTGGATTCTGTAGTTTTACATGTTATTCCAGTTTACTCTCCTAACAACCCTACACATTAGATGGAATATCTCCAATTTATATATGAGTGAAACGAGACACAAAGAGTCAAGTGACTTGGCTTTGTTCTTAGATTGTCTCTTACTGTGTCCTAATCTACATACTAGGGGTGTTTGTTTTGCCTTAAGCAAACCTGGTGTATGAAAAATCTAAATTTTTTACAGATGTGATTAGGTCTTCATAAAATCCTTTACTTTCAAAGACTTTACTGAAGACCCCATTTAGACAGTATGTTCTCCAAAATTATTTCAAGTATGAAATTGGTTTGCAAATTTATTTGGATGTATTTTTAAAGCAATGTAAGTTGCATAAGACCAAATACATTTTTTAGACATAAAAAATGTCTAAATTAGAAGAATCCTCAGGAATTGTATCTTAGTGGAAGTCATCTGTGCTTGGGCTGATAGCTGACCTTTTCAACTCAGTCCATTAGAGCTTGCAGAATTGCTACAAATCAGCCCAGTGGTGAAAGAAAGTGTTTTATTCAGGAAAGCTATATTGATCAAGTGTATTAGGGCATCATTGCCCCTACTGCATTAACATTTGTCAGTGCAGCATGATACATCCTCATCATTAATCATTTAGAAGAACAGACAGTACATCATCAGAGTAACCTTGGTTGCAGGCTTAAGTGTCTTCTGCTTAAAAATAATCATCTTGGGATGCCTGGGTAGCTCAGTTGTTTAGGCCTCTGACTTCAGCTCAGGTCATGATCTCACAGTTCTGGAGTTCGAGCCCTGCATGGGGCTCTCTGCTGTCATCAGCGAAAGGGCAGTGGGGTGGGGGTTGGCAGTGGGGAGAGTGCGTCAGTTGGGATCCTCTGTCTCCCCTCTGTCTTTGCCTCTCCCCTGCTCACCTGTGCTCTCGCTCTCAAAAATAAATAAACATTAAAGAAAATAATCATATGAAGGGTGCCTGGGTGACTCAGTTGGTTAAGTGTCCACTCTTGACTTCAGCTCAGATCATGATCTCTCACTGTTGTGAGATTGAATCATGTGTGTGCTCTCTTTCTCTCTCAAAAAAAATCATCTCAGCCTTCTTATTATTAGTAAACAGATTCCATTATCTTGTGTTCATTAATGACTTTTTAAAAAATTTCCCTTTGTAGTTATATATTTTTGATATGTACATGATAACCTCTCCTTGAAACCAAATAAATAACAATTTAAAGGCTTTGTGTAAAGGTAGTAAATCAACATAATTCTTTGTTTTGATAATTTTTTTAAAGTTTATTTTTATTTATTTTGAAAGAGAGGTAGAGAGCAAGCGGGGGAGGGGCAGAGAACGAGGGAGACAGAATATCAAGCAGCCTCCATGCATTCAGCGCAGAGCCTGATGTGGTCCTCGAACTGACAAACTGTGAAATCATGACCTGAGCTGAAGTCAGACGCTCAACTGACTGTGCCACCCAGGCGCCCTTGGTATTATCATTTTTAAAAATTTTTATTTAAAAAAATTTTTTTAATGTTTATTTATTATTGTGAGACACAGAGAGAGCATGAGCATGGGAGGGGCAGAAACAGGAGGAGACACAGAATTTGAAGCAGTCTCCAGGCTCTGAGCTGTCAGCACAGCCCAGTGTGGAGCTTGAACCCACAAACTTCGGGATCATGACCTGAGCCCAAGTCAGACACCCAACCGACTGAGCCACCCAGGCGCCCCCCTGGTAATACCATTTTAAAAGAATATCAACCCAGTGGCCCTTCTCAAAAGTGTTTTTTAATGTGTTTATTCTTGTTTGGTAACTCATTAATTCCTTTGTCCATTTTGTTGTTGGTGGTGTGCTCATCTTTTTCTCATATTCTTTTTTGAAAGAGAATAGAAAACAGTTTCATTCATTAACCCTACTGTCTGAGAAATTGCTAATAGACATTGTCATCTTTTTTACCCAGTTTGGAACATGACTTGGTAAGGTGTTAGTGTGAAGAGTATATAAAGACATGTAAAGGAAATCATTTCCTTACTTGAGTACATAATGTGTACTTGAAAATCTGCATGAAAGTAAACCATGTGAGTTGCACAAAGATTTGCAGGGTAGAAGGGGGATATATTCCTACCACTTACTACAGAGTCCGTAATGACACCTTGCCTCTTAGACATAGTATTTATTCATAAGATGTATTCGTACATTTTATTTCCTTTTCTTCAAAAATAGCCATATAGGCAGTAGACCAAAGTCTTATTGCCAAAGTCTAATAAGTGTTCCACTGATGATAAAAATTTACTGTTTTCAGCATGCCCAATGATTACTCAATTATATTATGTTTATAAAATTTTATTATCATTCCTATTGACACTTAATTTTTCTATTTTTCTTCTAATTAAAAGAAGGGTAGACTAGAATGCCAAATATATTAACGTGGTTGCATGAGCATTGCTCTTCAAGTGGAGATGGTGATGCTGCAAGAATTAAATTGTTGCATGGCAGACTTTGCACATAGTAGTGGCACAAAATGTCCATTTGTTGCTTGATATAAGACAATTCAGATTTTCCTCTGAAGAGTTGGTCTACAAGAAAGTGTAGATTACATGAAACTTGAATAAGCAAATACTGCTTATATAAAATGTAATGTCATACCTCAAGAAATTTGGGGAACTCAACAGTAATTTGAGGGACAATTACACATTAATTTTTATGTACTTGTTAGTTAATAGTTCAAGGAAGGGAGTGATAATGATAGATTTTCCATGGTTTTCAAACTTTTAATGAAAGCATTTTACAAATGCAATCTTGTTTAAAAGCCTAAATGGGAGATAGAAAAAAGTAGAGCTGCTCTGGTTGAAATAAGAGGGATGGAAGGCTTAGAGCTCTGCCACAGGCAGCTCCTGGGCACTTTTTTGAGAAAATACCAGTATTTAAATTTATTTCTTTCCTCTATTCATGTATTCCTTCATTTTTATGGTCAACAAATATTTGAGTGCTTATTGTATGCTAGGCACTAGGCTAGTTTCTGAGTATAAAGTAGTGAGCAAAGCAAAGTGCTTATCCTCAAGGATCTCACATTTTGAAAATCATTATAGAGGAGGTTTTCTGGTTGCAGTTTCATATAGTTCTCTGATTCCAGGTTAAATATCCCTCAGTTAAGCTCTGTATTCTGGTAATGCCTGGACTGCACTTGTTTCACTTTTAGGTAACTAACTAGCTGATGAATTCTAAGAAAATGCTCATTCTGCCAAGGTCATCTTTGTCTTTTCAACCTCCTTAATTAACTCCACATGCAGTTTATGAACATTCATTCTCATGATTATGATGTTTTAATCAATGTACTCCATGCATAACAGCCCAGCATATAAATTGAAGTTGTAGTTCATCATTGCATTTTCTTAATATTAAATTTGGATATTAAGAGTTTATTAATATTAAAATTGAGATACCTAAAAGAGTTTGACTAATATCCCAGAAAAAATAATTAGAATTCAGAAAACTGTAAAGAAGCTGCATTTTTGCTGGATTGCCAGCTTTAATGAGGACATCTGTTTTGGGTGACTAATAGAAGGAATCAGAGTATCATATGAGAGAGAATTGAGCTGAGCCCTTGCATGTGGGTGATTTAAGTCAAGTGGTGAACAGATATCAATGAGTTTTTTTGTGTTTTTTTTTTTAAATATTGGGGAGGATGATTGGATACCTTTTCTGGTTAAGGTGATTATATTTAAAAAAATTTTTTTACATTTATTTATTTATTTTTGAGAGACAGAGACAGAGCACAAGTGGGGGAAGGGCAGAGAGAGAGAGAGAGAGAATCCAAAGCGGCTCCAGGCTCTGAGCTGTGAGCACAGAACCTAATGCGGGGCTCAAACTCAGAAACCATGAGATCATGACCTGAGCTGAAGTCAGACGCTTAACCGATGGAGTCACCCAGGCACCCCAAGGTGATTATATTTTAGAAGTGACCCTCAGATGAATAAAAGAAGGAAGTGGAGGAGCGCCTGGGTGGCGCAGTCGGTTAAGCGTCCGACTTCAGCCAGGTCACGATCTCGCGGTCCGTGAGTTCGAGCCCCGTGTCGGGCTCTGGGCTGATGGCTCGGAGCCTGGAGCCTGTTTCCGATTCTGTGTCTCCCTCTCTCTCTGCCCCTCCCCCGTTCATGCTCTGTCTCTCTCTGTCCCAAAAATAAAAAAAATAAAAAATAAAAAAAAAAAAGTTGAAAAAAAAAAGAAGGAAGTGGAGAGGAAACAAACACTTCATCTGAGGTTGCAGATAATGTGCTAGCACTGTAATCCTCCTATGTACATGCTTATGATATTTTTATTATCATTTTATATATACAGAAACAGACTTGGAAGGACTTTTTATCCAAGGTAACATGTGTAAGAAGTGGCCGAGTCTGGATTCAAATACATGCTATTTTCATTACATAGTGCTGCTTGTTCATGCCTTTCCTCTCTGTTACTCTTAGCCACATTGACTTCTCTTTTCACCATGCCGTAGCCTCTTTGCAGCTCTAGCTTCACTGCTGTTTTCTCTTCCTCAATACAGCATACTTCCTAACTCTGATAGTAGTTAGTGTTTTCATACTATTAGGTGGTTTGATTGTCAGAATTTCTCCTGTACTTAGTGTATCATTGTCACTGGGCAGGGGCCCAGCAAGTGCAAGGGAACAGGGACACTGGTCAGAAGACAGTGGTGTGAGTCATGGCATGAAGCATGAGGTGACTAATCTGTTTCCAGGTGTGAGGGAGGCCTGGAAAACTGGCCAGAGAAAGAGCCAGGAATATTCCCTTTAAGGATTTAAAGGGTAGAGAGTCAAATATTTAATTTTATTCTTGTTCTGAGTGCAGAGTTCTCTTAATAGTCAACCGAGGGAGCATCCCACTTGTTCTCATGTTTATTTCTCCTTTGCAGAGGAAGTCCTGCTACTTAAGAAGCCTAATGTGGAGCAGGAGGTCACCAGCAAAATGAGGAGGGCAATATAAACCTTCAGAATTGTTGTGAGATTAGAGAAAATGCATATAAATACTCAACATGATGTCTGGCAAATAGCAGGGCTCAAAAATTAGTGGCTGTTGCTATTGTTATTTTCTGTTTTGCCTCATTTTGCTGATGGTCATACTGCTGTTTCTGGGATTCTCTTTTCTCTTTTTTGTAGCCTAGGGTTTGGGCTAGAGGTAACCCAAATTAGGTTCTTGAAAATGCCACACACTGAGCATAATACCAGGATGCAGCGCTCATTCCTTGCTAATTCAGGGAGCTCTCAGTTATTAAATTGAGAAGCCAGAATGACTACTGGGAATATTTATTAGAAGGCAATGATGAGGATAGCAGCTGGGTACAGGTTCTGTACCAAAGGTTTACATGCATTTTCGCATTTAACCTTTTTAATGCCGAGAGACCACTATGAGGAAACTGAGGCATAGAATGCTAAGTCATTTATCCAGGGTACACAGTTTAGAACAATAATTATAGTATAATGTAAATGTGATAGAGCATATGGAATGGTAGAAAAGAGAACTAGTGGAGTCAGTGAAGCATCACGGAAGAGACTATTTTGATGCAGATTTTGAAGGATGAAAAGATGGGATAGGCAGAGCTTAGAAGCCAAAAAGAAAAAAAAAAAAAAGAACTTTTACCAAACTTCAGAGAAAGGAGAAACACATTCCAGGTCCAGGGAAAATATGTACAAAAGCTTGGAAGTATAAAAAAGGATAACTTGGGGGGCGCCTGGGTGGCGCAGTCGGTTAAGCGTCCGACTTCAGCCAGGTCACGATCTCGCGGTCCGTGAGTTCGAGCCCCGCGTCGGGCTCTGGGCTGATGGCTCAGAGCCTGGAGCCTGTTTCCGATTCTGTGTCTTCCTCTCTCTCTGCCCCTCGCCCGTTCATGCTGTGTCTCTCTCTGTCCCAAAAATAAATAAACGTTGAAAAAAAAATTTTTTTTAAAAAGAGTCACAAGACCAGTGACTTCAGCTTGAAAAGAAGTACTCAGATATGTGGGAGCAATGTTTGACTTTTACTTGCACAGGGTATGTCCTGATTTGTTAATGGAAAGACCACGAGTAGAATATAACTATTTGAAGTATATGCATTGATTCTTGACGATGTTTTCTCTGTACAGGTTTGTAGCCATCTTGCAGAACTTTTGAATATGAATCAAATGGAGTCCTTTTCTTTTAGGAATGTGCATTTTTAGGTGAATGAGGTAAATCAAGGTAATTCCATAAATACAATGTATAGCTGAGTTTTAGTAATGTGGACAGGATGGATAATGGTGGACAGGGAGAAGCAAATCTGAAGTATAGGCTATCTGGAAAGAAATGCCTTTTTCTAGTTTTATGTACAGACACCAGAACTAAGCTAACATTGTTGTCTGATGTTTTTTTTAGCATGTTAGGTCATCATTAAGAATTTGTTTTAATGTTATTTACACTTTGTACTTAGTGAATTGTTTTAAGCATAGTGACTTGGTATAAATTGTTACAAGTCCTAAATTATGGGGAGGGCTGAATCAATAACATTTTACTATATCTAGATTGTATTTTACAAGATAAAGTTAAAGCTTATGGAATGTCTTAGTTTATACTGCAGTCTTGGTCTGGAAATATATGTTTTCCTAAAGAATGGTGAAGATAGTGTATTAATAGCTTATAGCTAAATATAGAGAAAGAGGGAAGTAGCTTATTGGTATCTCTCTGCCTGAGCAAAATTCCTTGGAGAGCTACCAGGGTGGGGGTGGGGGGCGCAAAGAGTGAAACTTTTAGAAAAGTTGTTCACTAGGAATATTGTAAGATTATAATGCAGATGCCTCTATTGTACTTTATACCCTAAGGATATATTTGCATATTTTTTAAGTCTTAAAGGGCTTCACTACCCACAGTTTGCAGGAATAACATCTATTTTCAAAAAACTCTTGAAGCATTTTATTTAAAGTAACATAAATCAATCAACTCTGCATCAACTGACTCTTCCTTTCACAAAGGATTTCTCTGTAGCATGCAATGTTTGACAACATTTTATCCACAGAAAATTTTTAATTTTAATGTTTATTTTTATTTTTGAGAGAGAGAGAGAGAGACAGACAGACAGACAGACAGACAGACAGACAGAGTGTGAGGAGGGGAGGAGCTGAGAGAGAGGGAAACACAGAATCTGAAGCAGGCTCCAGGCTCTGAGCTGTCATGACCTGAGCCAAAGTTGGACGCTTAACCAACTAAGCCACCCAGATGCCCCTTATTTTTTTTAATGTTTATTTTTGAGAGAGAGAGACAGAGACATACAGACAGAACATTATCAGGGGAGTCACAGAGAGAGAGGGGAGACACAAAATCCGAAATAGGCTCCAGGCTCTGCACTGTCAGCAGAGAGCCTAATACGGGCTTGATCTCATGAACTACAAGATCTTGATCCAAATTGAAGATGGACACTCAACTGACTGAGCCACCTGGGCACCCTAAAGCCATCCTATTCTTAACATTCCCCCCACCCCCTGCCCAGTATTATAAATCTTTAAGATTGAAAACTCAAATCCTAATTTTTCTTTATTATTTTTTATTTTAGAGGAAGAGAGTATGAGTGGAGGAGAGGGGCAGAGGGGGAAAGAAAGAGAGAGAGAAAAAAAAGCCCAAGCAGGCTCTATGCTCAATGCAGAGCCCAACGTGTGGCTTGATCCCATGACTCTGGGATCATGCCCTGAGCTGAAATCAAGAGTCAGACACTCAACTGACTGAGCCACCCAGGTGCCCCTCAAATCCGAATTTTTCTCAAATTTAAGATAAAGGAATACCCCTTTACTAAAACCTGGAGTGAAAGTGGTTAGGAAACATCTGCTGGAGCTAAAATTATTAGGATATATTTACATATAAATTTGGTGAGGATTTTCATTTACCAGGGATAAGTTGACTTAGAAGCATGTAATTGTAGAATGATTTGAAAAAAACCTATTAATCTGCATTTGATTTTCATTGTCTGTTTTGACTGAATCAAAGATATCCAGTTGCCCAATACAATGCTGACTCTGTCCAGGAGAAGCATAGTATTGCTTCAGATAGTCAAAGCAGAATTTGTAGGGATGAGAGAAACCCTTTTGTAAATATTTGCTTATGTTTTATTCATCAGTCTGGAGACTTCAGCTAAAACTATTCCTAGATCTTTGAGGGAGTCAATTGTGGCAGCTTTAAAGGATACTGAACAGAAATAATGATTTAAGGAAATCCAACCTATTTTTAGATTTCATATATAAAAACCATGAAATCAACAATGAAATCAATGGATCATTACTCCTCATTCAGCAAATATTTATTGAACACTTGTTTGCCTGGGATGATTCTCAGGGTTTGGGTTACATCCATAAATAAAACAAAGATTCTTGCTTTTGTGGAGCTTACATTCCTATGGCAGGAGATGGACTGTAAATAAACACACACACACATGCATGCATGTTAGAAGGAGTAAATACAATGGAGAAAAGATAAAGCAGCATACAGGGAATTGGCCATGCTGGTTTGGGGAGCCATGCTTTGGTATATACTAGTGAGGAGACTTCATTGAAAATGTATCATTTGAGAAGATGACAAATTATCATTTGTCCTATAAATATTTATTAGTTACCAAGAACATGTTATGCTTTGAGAATTAAGAAAATATGCATCTGACTCCATCCCAAACTTCAGTGTATACACAGTTGAGCAAGAAGAGGAAAAAATCGGGGTGCCTGGGTGGCTCAGTTGAGCGTCCAACTCTTGCTCAGGGCATGATCTCGTGGTTCGTGGGTTTGAGCCCTGCGTTGGGCTCTGAGCTGACAGCTCAGAGGCTGGAGCCTGCTTTGGATTCTTTGTCTCCCTCTCTCTCTGCCCCTCCCCCACTCACACTCTGTCTCTCCCTGCCTCTCAGAAATAAATAAAAATGTTAAAAAACATTTTAAGAGGAAAAAATGTAAACAAAAAAGCATTATACTGTTATAGATGCTTTGATAGAAACATACATAGACTTTTCCTTAATTGGATCTCACCATTGCTCTTATTATAGTAAGCAGTTTATTTAAACTATGGCTCTTAAACCTGAATATCAAAACATTGGCTTGGGTTATTTTAGATTTAGAGTTAACGTGAATTGGTTTTTCTCTCTACACACCTCTTTCCTATTTTCTTTTAAAAAGAGACCCTCTGACTACCCAGCCTGTCCAAACTTGTTACAAATTACAGTCAGTGGCACTTGGAACCACCGGATTATCTAAGTGGATTGTTTTCATTCAGCATCAGTCCAGTCATTCATTCTGTACCCATGTACAAATACATAATGAGTATCTATAAAATGTGCAAGGCACTTTGGTAGGTGGTAGAAATACAACTAGTAAGACAAACCTTTGCTTTCTAGGAGCTTACATTTTAGTGGAGGAAGCAATCAATATGTAATTAATAGGATGTTTATATATTATACACCAGTGGTTCTCAAACTTTTTGGTCTCAAGACCACTTTACAAACTTATTGAGTACACCAAAGAGCTTTTGTCTATGTAGGTGATATAGATATAGATATAGATATAGATATAGATATAGATATAGATATAGACATAGATATAGATATAGATATAGATATATAGGTATAGATATTTACCAGGTTAGAAATTAAAACTGAGGGCTTTAAAAAATTATTTATGTATTCACTTAAAATATCAATAACCCATTTTACAAATAACATTTTATGAGAAAATAACCGGTTTCCCAAACAAAAGAGAAATAGTGAGAAGAATGACATTGTTTTACATTTTTGTAAATCTTTTTAATGTCTGGCTTAAAAGATAGTTGGATTCTCATACCTGTTTCTACATTCAATCTTGTGACATGTCTTGGTTGAAGTATATGAAGAAAATAGTGTCTCATACAGATACATAGTTAGAAAAGAGAGGAATATTTTAATAGCCTTTTTAGATAATTGTGAATGATACTTCATCAAAACTTGACAAGTGGTAGTTTCTTAAAGGTTAGTTGCCATGTGGAATCTGAACCCATGACAATGAAATTTACATATGAAAATACTCTATTACATTAAAATCCATTGGTTTGTCTGGCACTTTGGATGGATCTTTTTACCCTAGGTATGATTTTGTAACATCATGCATTTGTCATATGTGGATCTTACAATTATTGACACATACCATTAAGTGACATAATCACATTTGTTGATATTGCCCTAAACTCTTCAGAAAAGGCTTTAAGTATTGAGATCTGTCACTATCATGGTGGCTGGCAAATACAGGTTTCCTAAAATTCTAATATTTGCTTGAAAGTCTGGATTTTATAATTGACAACATAAACTGCAAGCTTTCCCAGAAATAACAGGCTCATTTCCATCATTGTCAGGGAAACGTCTGCCAAATACCCCAGTTTGAATACTACAGCTTGTCAGTTCTTTTAAGTAAAAATGCTGTTCCATGAGAAAAGTGCCACTTAGTTCATAACTCAGTTACACAAGTACTTTTCCTTGAGATAATCATTGTACTTTGGTAAGCAGATGTGCTTACGCCTAGTTCCTGTTTGTTACGTAGACTATTATAAAGCATATATTTTATGCTTTATATGGTTGAGATTTAATAATGTTTACTTGCTTCTTCAAGGGCATTCTTTTTTTTTTTTTTTTTATGTTTATTTTTGAGAGAGGGAGAGAAACAGAGTATGAGTGGGGGAAGGGCAGAGAGAGAGGGAGACACAATCCAAAGTAGGATCCAGGCTCCAACTCAGAGCTCAACACAGAGCCCAACTCAGGGCTCAAACCCATGAACCACGAAATCATGACCTGAGCCAGTCAGATGCTTAACCAATTGAGCCATCCAGGCACCCCTTCAAGGGCATTCTTAAGTGAAACAGGAATTGTTTTCTTACAAGTGCATGGTGGTAAAAAATACGACTACCAATTCAGTTTGGTGCTACCATTCATGCTAAGGTGCCAGCAGTTTTATCACCATTGCTCTTGCACCATTAGTGCAAAAGTCAACACAGTGAAAAATGCAGATAGCCTCCTAGTATCATCATGAAATTGGTTTTACCTTAAAAACACCTTAACCTCACTGGACCCCTAGTAGTGTTATATACCTTATTTTATCTTGTTTTCACAGTAAGTCTTTGAGGTAGTTGGTGATATTAACCCCTTTTGAAATTCGTGGATACAACTCAAGTTTTAGTGTTTACTTATTATTTTAAGAGAGAGAGAGAGAGGGAGAAAGAGCATGAGCAGGGGAGAGGCAGGGAGAGAAGGAGACACAGAATCCCAAGCAGGCTCCAGGCTCTGAACCGCAGTACACAGCCTGATGGTGGGGCTCAAACCCAAGGACTGTGAGATCACGACCCAAGCTGAAGTTGGCCGCTTAGCTAACTGAGTCAACCAGGTGTCCTGGAAAGGTTTATATTGTTATCTCTTAAGGATTTTATCTAGCAAGAAGGGCTTGGGATGAGGCTTGTATAACAGAGGTAGGGTTGCATGAAGCCTAGAGATTTCATTTGTATTTGTTGTTTTCTGTGTACTATGTCGTTGCAAAATACTAAACTCTGTTTCTATATTCTGGAAAATAAGGATAATAATAATAATTATCCTATCACATGTAGTTGTGAGGATTTAATTAGTTAATACTGTGGTTAGATATGCATCAGACTATGCTGATACAAATTAAGTATCAATAAGCTCAATAGAGATAGCTTTTATTACTTATACAGAGACAAGACTCAGGCATTTCAGCTGAGGGGGAAACAACTTGAGGAAAATCCAGGAGTTATAACTTACGTGAGCATTAAGTACTATGTAACTGAAATATAGTGGTTCCTGGAGGAGTGTATCAGGTAGTTAGTAGGGAAATAGTAGATTTGGACCCTGATTATTGCTGGGCTATAGTTATAAACTATTATTTGAAGTTGTGTCCCTAATGACTGAGACAATGGCTGAAAATGGCATGTATTTATATACTACCTGAATATTGGAAATATTTTAATACATTTCAGGAAGGAGAGAGTAGGTCCTCCTATCATGAGCAATATACATAGAGAAGGTGACATTTCAGTGTAGCCCAGAAGAATGAATAGGATTCTAGTAAGCAGATATTAGAAGTTATCAGAATGGGTAAGGATAACTCTTCACTCAACAATGTCTACCCAACCAAGTGATTGTACTTTCCAGGAGAATAAATTACTTAAGATCATGGATTGTCTTCTCCTTGCTTATACCTCCAACACAGTACCTGATACATATTGGGGCTCAGTAGATATTTGAGTGGTATCTTAGCACTTAATCTTGTAAACATGTTTTTTATGTAATGTTTTTATTTCAAAAGAACTTTCAGAGAAAGCGAGACCTTCCTGATTTTAGAGGCTAATTCTTCTTTTTACTACAATTACAAAACAGGCAAATAACCACTTCCTTTTGCAAACAGTCAGTAACGTATTCATAATTGTCATATGTCTTAATGGAGAAAAAAAATGTGTCTATAGGAGGACAGATTCCTAAGTAGTGCATCAGGAATGGCAAAATACAGGAATTTTGAAAACTTGTCTTAAAATCTGCTTCAAATATGTATAATGTAGGAAATGTGAATATGTAATAAAAGAGATAAGATTATAGAATCCTGAAAATTTAAGTATTTTACTTAATGAATATTGTTTTTCCTTCTATGTACCTTATATTGTTTCTGTATAAGCCAGGCATTATTGGGAATTAGAGGAGTTACCAGTAATCCCTTCCTGACGTATTTACTCTGGTTAATCATTTATTAGATTATTAATAGAATTGTTTTCTTATGAGGCTATTTGTGAGAATAGTATATTGATATTTTAGTATATGTCAGGCACTATGGTAAATATACAAATTAGTTATCTTTTTTTTTTTAAGTTTATTTATTTATTTTGAGAGAGAGAGCATGTTTGCACGAGGGAAGGGCAGAGAGAGAGAGAGGGAGAGAGAGAATCCCAAGCAATCTCTGTGGTGTCAGCCAAAAGCCAGATGTGGGCTCTATCTCACAACCTGAGATGAATTCAAGAGTCAGATGCTTAACTGAGCCACCCAGGTGCCCCTAATTATCTTATTTAAACATCACAACAGCCTTATAAGGTCTAGCTACACTTATCATCCCCATAGGTAATATTATCATCCTTAGATTATATATAAGAAAAGTAAACCTTAGGGAGTTTAAGTAACTTGCTCAAGATCTGGCTGAATAAGGACAAAAATAGGTATCAGAGCCAACCTTCTTAGCTTTTTTTTTTTTTTTTTTTTTTTTTTTTAATGTTTAGTTTTGAGAGAGAGTGAGAGCACACAAGTAGGGGCGGGGCAGAGAGAGAAGAGGACAAGAATCTGAAGCAGATTCTGTGCTGACAGCAGCGAGGCCAATGAAAGGCTCGAACTCACGAACCTGAACCGAAGTTGGATGCTCAACCGACTGAGCTACCCAGGTGCCTCCACCTTCTTAGCTTTTACGCTACACTGCCCAAGAGACACCAGAAAGCAATAGCTTTGTGGACATTGGGTGACTTAGGGTGGTGTTTTCCAAACTATGGATAGTACTCCATTAGTGGATTGTGAATCCTATTTAATGGACCAAGATCAGCATTTTTTAAAAAGTGAAATACAACACAGAGGAAATATCAATGTGTATGGAATGTAGTAAGAGCAGACATTGTTTTGTGAAACTAATGTTCCAATTTTATATGTATGTGTGTTTGTGAACTGGTCGTGTTATAAAATGTATTTCTTACTGTGGGTCACAGCCAAACAAAATTTGTAACCTACTGGCTTAGAGAATGGAAAGAGTTTGAAAAATGTAATGAAGAGGAGACATAGACTCTAGAGAAGAAATTTTAGATATAAACTGAGTGTATAAATAATATTATGAAAAGAGGAAGAGTTGGGGCACTTGGCTGGCTCAGTAAGAGGAGCATGCAGCTCTTGATATGCAGGTCACAGGCTCAACCCCCATGTTGGGTGTAGAGATTACTAAAAAATAAATAAACTTTAAAACGAGGAAGAGTTGATCTATCTTTACAAATTTGGGGAAAATAATACACTGTTTATAAGTTGTTTTAACTAATTTATTAAATTTAGAGCCCTTTTAGCAGGGATTCACTCAGAATTAGTGTAGCTTTAATTTCACTTTTAGAGAGCTGCCTCTGCAGGTGATTTGTGAATTGTGTATATCATTATTATGTTTTTGTTTTTCATATGAACAGGTAATATATTATGGTTGAATAATAACCAGACATTTTATTGGTGCTTCATATACACAGAGAGATTTTTCCTGTTAGATCTAGCAGAGTAGAGGTTTGTTTATTGACTCATGGGAGAATGGGAGAAGGTGAGCTACGTTAGTCAGAATAATAGAGTATTGAATTTTCAGCTAGAAAGTATGATTTAGTCCAAGCTTCCAATTTTATTTCTAATTATCATAAAAAAGCACATAACATTAAATTTACTATATTAATCATTTTATTTTTTTTTTAATTTTTTTAACGTTTATTTATTTTTGAAACAGAGAGAGACAGAGCATGCATGGGGGAGGGTCAGAGAGAGAGGGAGATGCAGAATCTGAAACAGGCTCCAGGCTCTGAGCTGTCAGCACAGAGCCCAACGCAGGGCTCGAACTCACAGACCGTGAGATCATAACCTGAGCCGAAATCGGACGCCCAACCGACCAAGCCACCCAGGCACCCCCCTCTCAATCATTTTAAGTGTATAGTTTAGTAGTGTTAAATATATTCACATTTTTGTGCAACAAATCTAACTTTTTCATTTTGTGACACTGAGACTCTATACCTGCTAAATACTAATCCCCCTCTGCCCCTTCTCTCTAGCCCTTGGTAAACACATTTTTACTTTGTTTCTATTATTTTGACTACTTCAGATATTTCATGTGAATAGATTCATGCAGTATTTGTCCCTTTGTGACTGGCTTAATTTGGTTAGCATAATGTCCTCAAGGTTCATCCATGTAGTAGCTTGTGATAGGACTTCCTTCTTTTTAAAAGCTGCATAATATTCCGTTGCATGTATATTCTACATTTTCTGTATCTAGTCATCTGTCAACGACAAGTGGGTTGCATCCACCTCTTGGCTGCTGTGAATAATGTTATGCTCTAGTCGTGCAAATATCTCTTTGAGATTCTACTTTGAGTTCTTTTGGATAAATACTCAGAAGTGGGATTGCTGGGTCATATGATGATTCTATTTTTAATTTTCTGAGGAAACTTCATACTGTTTTCCATAATGGCTGTGCCATTTTATATTCCCACCAACAAGGCATAAGGATTCCAACTTCTCTGCATCCTTATCAAAACTATTTTTTGTTCTTTTGATAGTGGCCATCCTGATAGGTGATATCTCATTGTGGTGTTGACCTGAATTTCCCTAATGATTCGTGATGTTGAGTACCCTTTCATGTGCTGATTGGCTAGTACTTGTATGTCTTCTTTGGAGACATGTCTATTCAAGTCCCTGGGCCATTTTTTAAATTAAGCTGTTTTTATGTTTTTGAGTTATAGAAGTTCTTATATATTCTGGGTATTAACCTCTTATCAGATATATAATTTGCAATTATTTTCTCCCATTTTGTACGTTGCTTTTATTTTCATTTGATTGTTTCCTTTTCACAGAAATTTTTAAGTTTGTTGTAGTTCTATTTGTCTAATTTTTCATTTTGTTGCCTGGGCCTTTGGTGTCATATCCAAGAAATCCTTGCCAAATCCAGTGTTCAGAAGCTTTCTCTTTCTGTTTTCTTCTAGTTTAATAGTTTTAGCTCTTACATTTAGTCTATTTTGTTATTTTTTGCATATGGCATAAGAGTCCAAATTCATTCTTTTGAATGTGGATATGCAATCATCCCAGCACCATTTGTTGAAGAGACTGACTTTTCCCCACTGTGTTGGCACACTTGTCAAAAATCATTTGGCCACAGACACATGAAAAAATGCTAAATGTCACTCATCATCAGGGAAATACAAATCAAAACCACACTGAGATACCACCTCACACTGGTCAGAGTGGCTAAGATTAACAGCTCAGAAAACAACAGATGCTGGCGAGGCTGCAGAGAAACGGGAACCCTCTTGCACTGTTGGTGGGACTGCAAACTGGTCCGGCCACTCTGGAAAACAGTGTGGAGGTTCCTCAAAAAAGAACTACCCTACGACCCAGCAATAGCACTACTAGGAATTTATCCAAAGGATACACAAGTGCTGATTTATAAGAGCACATGTACCCCAATGTTTATAGCAGCGCTTCCAACAATAGCCAAATTATGGAAAGAGCCTTAAATGCCCATCAACTGATGAATGGATGAAGAAGATATGTGTTTTATATATACAATGGAATACTACTTGGCAATGAGAAAGAATGAAATCCTGCCATGTGTGGCAACGTGGATGGAACTGGAAGGTATTATACTGAGTGAAATAAGTCAGAGAGAGACAGATATCATATGTTTTCACTCATATGTGCATCTTGAGAAACTTAACAGAAGACCATGGGGGAAAGGAAGAGGGAAAAATAGTTACAAACAGAGAGGGAGGGAGGCAAACCATAAGAGACTCTTAAATACAGAGAACAAACTGAGGGTGCATGGTGGGGTAAAGGAGAGGGGAAAATGGGTGATGGGCATTGAGGAGGGCACTTGTTGGGATGAGTACTGGGTGTTGTATGTAAGCGATGAACCACAGGAACCTACCCCAAAAACCAAGAGCACACTTTACACACTGTATGTTAGCCAATTTGACAATAAATTATATTTTTAAAAAAATCATTTGGTCACACATGCAAGGGTTTATTTCTGGGTCCTCTGTTCTCTTCCATTGGTCTATATGCCCATCTTTATGCCAGTAAGCCTCTAATTTGAAAATGCTAAAATGATCGGGGCGCCTGGGTGGCGCAGTCGGTTAAGCGTCCGACTTCAGCCAGGTCACGATCTCGCGGTCCGTGAGTTCGAGCCCCGCGTCGGGCTCTGGGCTGATGGCTCGGAGCCTGGAGCCTGTTTCCGATTCTGTGTCTCCCTCTCTCTCTGCCCCTCCCCCGTTCATGCTCTGTCTCTCTCTGTCCCAAAAATAAATAAACGTTGAAAAAAAAAAATGAAAATGCTAAAATGAGTATTCAGATGGTGTGACTTGCTAAGGTCAACACTAGAAAAAAGTAGCAAAGCATGGGCTATATTTTCTGGTTCTTAGTTTATATTCTCATACAGTAATTTGCCACATGTTTACCTTTGCTTATACTGCCCTCTTTACCTTTGAATACCTCCCTTGTCAGTGCTTCCCTCACCACACATCCCTTCTCCCTCTCCTCCTTCACATCTCCCTCTCCTTCTTCCTTTCTCTATCTCCTCCCTCCCTCCACATCCACACCTTTGCCTCTAACTCTCACTCAGTTAAAATTTTTTTTCATGTTTTATTTATTTTTGAGAAAGAGACAGAACACAAGTGGGGGAGGGGCAGACACATACGCACACGCACACACAGAATCCGAAGCAAGCTCCAGGCTCCAAGCTGTCAGCACAGAGCCCAATGCAGGGCTTGAACTCATGAACTGTGAGATCATGACCTGAGCTGAAGTCAGAAGCTTAACTGACTGAGCCACCCAGGTGCCCCTCACTCAGTTTTAAAAACTCAACTCTAATCTCCATGCTCTAGAAGGCTTCCTTGATGAGCTCAAGCCTTCCTTGAGTTCATCTCCACAAGTGTACACCCCTTGAACTCTGCTTACACTGATTTACTCAGTCATCTGTATAGTAGCGGTTGTCAGTTTGCATATGTTTTCTGTCACTGGAGTGTATGTTCTACACAAACAGGGACTGGGTCTTATTTGAATATATATCCCCAGTTTCTAAACAGTACTTGGTATTTACTAGCTACTAAATAAATGTTGGATGGATGGATAGGAAGATGGATGGATATATCTAATACTGTGATAAACACTATGGTTAATATTGTCAGAAAACCTAAAATCTTAGAGACAAAACATAAACACGTGAAAAAGTGTAAATAACAGTGTGTGGGCAGTATAAGATTAAATTTTATAGGTAGTCAATAAATACTTGATCAAAGAATAATTGAATGACGCATTGGCATTTAAGGAGAAAGAGATCAGTGCTGTTGGACTAGTTAGGTAAGACTTCCTTGAGGAGAACTAGGACTTATTCTGAGGCATGTGATGTTTAGGTAGATGGAAGGAAGGGTAAAGTCAATGTTAAGGTTCACAGAGGGAAGAAGTATTCCATGAAGATAATTTAGAGTGTTTTAAGGTCATTGAGACGATGGTTTGGTTCATGTAAAACAAACATGAAATGGAAGATGTGGAGGGATTTTATTGTTAAACAGGGAGGTTAGGTGAATTCTGTAGAATATGGTCAAATTTTGAGGTTTTTAAAAATAGAAATAGCATTTCTTTTTTTTTTTTATTTTTTTTAACGTTTATTTATTTTTGAGACAGAGAGAGACAGAGCATGAACGGGGGAGGGTCAGAGAGAGAGGGAGACACAGAATCTGAAACAAGCTCCAGACTCTGAGCAGTCAGCCCGACGCGGGGTTCGAACTCACATACCGCGAGATCGTGACCTGAGCCGAAGTCAGACGCTTAACCGACTGAGCCACCCAGGCGCCCCTAGCATTTCTTTTTTTAAAAAAAAATTTTAATGTTTATTTTTGAGAGAGAGGGAGAGCGTGAGTGGAGAGGGGCAGAGAGAGATGGAAACACAGAATCTGAAGCAGGCTCCAGGCTCTGAGCTGTCAGCACAGAGCCTGACACTGGGCTCTGACTTATGAGCCATGAACTCATGACCTGAGCCAAAGTCGGATGCTCAACTGACTGAGCCACCCAGGCACTCCTAAATAGCATTTCAATATAAGCTCAATCTGAGGTGTGCAGGCTGTGTTGGAGGTTGCAGAGTATACACATGTACTACATTTGTGATGATATTTTGTTTACAGACATAAGACTGTATGACTGCTTGAACCAGCATGTAGTCACTAGGAATTGAAAGACAGGATAGAAAGAGGGACTATCTCAAGGAAGAATCTGATGAACCTGGTATCTGATATCATTTGTGAGGAGGTGGCAGATTTAAAGATGATTACCATTTGGTGGACTGATGGCAGTGAGAATAACACCCCTGTCATGCCCTAACCATTTCTCAATTCTGGCCTTACTGGTACAACCACTTCCTAACTGGTGTGACCCCCTCAATTTTTGCCCCATTTTTCATTCTCTACAACACTGCCAGACTGATGTTCCTAATATGCAGATTAGACCATGTCATTCTCATGCTTGAACTTTTTAAGGGCTTTCCATTGTCTTAAGGATAAAGTCCATTTGTACTCCTTGGGCTGGGATCCTAATCTTTTGCCATTTCCTCCTCCCCAAATCAATCCAATGTTCTAGACATATTTAAACCAGTTTCCCAAATATACCTTTTTCATGTCTCAGTGTCTTTATTATTGTTCTTTTCTCTTTCAAGATGTACTTACCCTCTCTACTTAACAAACTAATTCTTATTCTTTAGGGTGTAACTCCTCAAGGAGCTCTTCCCTGATTTTTTTATTCACTTCCTTTGTGTGTGGGGGCAGGGCGGGTGGTGGGCATAAGCCATGAATTCATATAGTTAAATACAAATCTTTCTTTACTAGATTTTGAACTCCTTGAAATCAGGGCCAGATCATAATTAATGCTCAACAGTCTGATAGTAATAATTTAATGCTTATTGAGCACTTTATGTCATTTACCTGTCCAAGTGTTGTATTTGTATTAACTCATTTAATCTCCGAAATAACCCTTTGTGGTAGATACTATTACTGTCATTTTACAAATGAGAATACTGAGGCTTATAATTTGTTGCAAATTATATGGTTAATAACTAGCAAAGCTCAGGTTTGAACCTAGAGTCCATGTTCTTTAACTCTGTATGTCACAGTAGCTTATTATGACATTCTCTAAATGATGTCTTTTGATGAACCAAAATTCTTAACTTTGATGTAGTTAAATTTATCAGTCATTTTCTTTGTAATTAGTTCTGTATCCTGTTTAAGAAGCTTTTTTTCTATCCCCAAATTATGATGATATTCTCCTGTTCTATCTTCTGGAAGCTTTGTTGTTCTTTCACAGTTAAGAATAAAGCAAACGCCTGGAATTAATTTTTGTGTGTAGTAAAGGTATGGTCAGGTTTCTTTTTTTCCCATATTGTCCTACAATTATATATTGAAAGATTGTTCCTAACTGCTCTTAGGTGCCACATTTGTCACAAATCAAGTGTTTATATATATGAGTGGGCCTGTTTCTGGGCTCTGTTCTGTTTCCTTGGTGTGTTTATATAGCCTTGCTCTAATACCACATTTTCTTTATTACTCTATATTTGATACAGTAAACCTTCTCTCTCTTTTCCAGGAAGCCTTTGCTATTCTTTATCTTTTGTACCATTTTGTATTTTAGAGTCAACTTGACAAAGTTTAAACATGCCTTTTGGAATTTTAATTTGCTTTGCATTTAATCTATAGATTAATTTGAATAGGTTGCAGTATTGAATTTTACAGTCCCTGAAGAAATGTTTCCATTTATTTATGTCTTCTTTGATTTTTCATAATTTTAAATATGATTTTTAAAGTATGATTCAATCTTATACTTACAGAAAAGTTGCAAGTACAGTACAATCCTCCTCCCAAACTGAAATTTGCTAATTGAATGTCCCATCATCCCTGCTTTTTAAAATATTTCCTGCAAATAAGGAAGTTTTCCTCTATACATACTATATAACCATTAAAATCAAGAAATTAACATTGATGCCTTAATGCTTTCTAACCCTTAGACTCTGTTCAAACTTTTCCAGTTGTCCCAATAAAGTCCTTTATAGCAAGAGGATCTGGTTCAGCATCACATTTTACATTTAGTTATCATGTCTCTTTAGTCTCCTTCAGTCTGGAATGGTTCCACAGTCTTTCCTTTCCTTGACTTTTATGATCTTGATACTTTTTCTTTAAAGATTTTATTTTTAAGTAATCTCTATACCCATTGTGGGGCTTGAACCCACAACCCCAAGAGTCTCATGCTCCAATGATTGAGCCAGCCAGACGCCCCTGACCTTGACACTTTTAAAGGTTATAGGCTAATTATTTTGTAGAATGTCCCCCAGTTTGTTTTTTTCTGATGTTTCTTTATAATTTGATTCAGATTACCTGTCTTTGACTCAAAGATCACAGACATGATTCTGTGTTCTTATCACAGGGTTTCAATATATCCCATTACTGATGACATTTACTTTAATCATCTCATTAAGGTGGTATTGCCAGGCTTTTGTTGTTAAATTTAATCTTTTTCCCAACTTAGTTAATATTTTGTGGGGAAGTATTTTGAAGCTATGCCAATATCCCATTCCTCATCAAACTTTCAGTGTGTGTGTGTATATACATATATATGTACATATACATATATATGTATATATATATATATATCAGTAGTAACATAGTATCTTGTTTTACTCAACAGACTATAATTCTTTACTATCATTATTTATTTTGATGCTTAAATTGCCCTCAGTTTGGCCACTAGAATTCCCTTTAAGCTGACTTCTGTATTCTTTTTGACATGTCCCTATAATTCTCTGAGTATTTCCTTACTTTCTGGCACAAAAAAAGCATTTCCTTACTTACTTTCTGGCACACACACACACACACAAAAAAAAAAAAAGAAAAGAAAAGAAAAAAGGATTCTAGGCTTATTTTCTCCCTTCCTTCCTAGTTCTATAATCAACCATTTTTCCAAGAAGCCCTGGTACCTTTGAAAGGAGAATGGCTTTCAGAAATCAATACCTGGTTTTAGGTGTATTTGGCACTGTTAGGTGTCATGGAACCCAGGCTCTCTCATAGCTAAGAAACATGTAAATGTTATATACATGCGTGTGCCTCCATGTCCATATTTCCATATGTATTTATTTATATAGCCAAAACCATGAGTTCATACCGATACCTCCATTTCCAGTCTCATACCCCAGAAATCATTCTGGTTTTCTAGCTTACATTATTTGTAACACTATTTTCCAACAGTGAGAAATCCTTTATCCTTGTTGTGTTTACTTACTTGGCCAATCCTCCTGTATGTAGTTCCTATCATCACCTACTTTGTGTGAATATCATCCTTACTCCACCCAGCCTTGGAAACCTTGTGCCCACTTGACTCTGTCCCCTGCAATGTAGACTCCCTCTTCACCTTTCTTGTCTTCTGACTCTTCATGCTGGACTCTTCCACTGTGTAGATTCCCTCTTCATCCTGTTTTGGGCTTTGATGCCTCATGCCACATTGTCCATTGGTATGATGTACAGTAGTGCCCCTTCATGCACAGTTTTGCTTTCTGTGGTTTTAATTACTCACAGTTAACTGTGTTCTGGAAGCAGATGATCCTTCTAACATATTGCCAAGTCAGTAATAGCCTAATGCTACTTCATAGTGCCTGTATTAATTTACTTCACTTTATCTCATCACATAGACATTTTATCATCTCACATCATCACAAGAAGAAGGGTGAGTACAGTACATTAAGATATTTTAAGGGGCTCCTGGGTGGCTCAGTCAGTAGACCATCTGACTTCGGCTCAGGTCACGATCTCTGTCTGTGAGTTTGAGCTTCGCATCAGGCCCTGTGCTGACAGCTCAGAGCCTGGAGCCTGCTTCGGATTCTGTGTCTCTCTCTCTCTCTGCCTCCCTCTGCCTCTCCCCCAACTCACGCTCTGTGTGTGTGTCTCTCTCTCTCAAAAATAAATAAACAATATTAAATATATATATATA
This sequence comes from Herpailurus yagouaroundi, assembly GCF_014898765.1. Classification (NCBI taxonomy): domain Eukaryota; kingdom Metazoa; phylum Chordata; class Mammalia; order Carnivora; family Felidae; genus Herpailurus; species Herpailurus yagouaroundi. Next base: position 41,657,167 of record NW_024412388.1, read on the forward strand.
TATATATATTTTAAGAGCATTCATGTATGTGAGAAATGGGCCACATTCACATAACTTTTATTACAGTATATTGTTATAATTGTTCTATTTATTATTAGTTACTGTTGTTAATCTCTTACTAATTAGTGATCTCTTACTAATTTATAAATAAACTTTATCATAAGTATGTATAGGAAAAAACACTGTATATATAGGGTTCATTACTGTCCATGGTTTCAGGCATCCACTGGGTGTCTTGGAATGTATCCCTTGTTGATAAGGGGTTACTACCGCGTGCCCTCCTCATCTTGCTCAGGCTCTAATGTCCTGAGCTGAATCTTCCACTCATTTGGTACAATGCTTTTAATTAAACCACAGATGCTAAAATGCTTTTAATTAAACCACAAATCATTTGATTTTTCCTCTAATGTTCCTTTTCTCTTCCAGGATTCAATCCAAGATCCTGCATTACATTTAGTTATGGCAGTTCCTTATTCTTTTCTTGTCTTGGTTTTGGGGATAGATTCCTGTGAGTCATTGTTTACATACGACATCCAGTGCTCATCCCAACAACTGCCCTCCTCAATGCCCATCACCCACTTACCCCCTCACCTGTCCCCCCCCCCCCACCAACCCTCTGTTTGTTCTCTGTATTTAAGAGTCTCTTATGGTTTGCCTCCCTCTCTGTTTGAAACTATTTTTTCCCTTCCCTTTCCCTCCCCTCCCCTCCCCTGCCCCATGGTCTTCTATTAAGTTTTTCAAGCTCCACATGAGAACATATGGTATCTGTCTTTCTCTGGCTTACTTCACTTAGCATAATACCCTCCAGTTCCATACACGTTGTTGCAAATGGCAGGATTTCATTCTTTCTCATTGCCAAGTGGTATTCCATTGTATATATAAACTGTATCTTCTTTATCCATTCATCAGTTGATGGGCATTTAGGCTCTTTCCATAACCTGGCTATTGTTGGAAGAGCTGCTGTATGGTCAGTTTTTAGAAATATTCTGTGTGTGCTTGAAAAGAATGTCTGTTTCACATTTGTTGTGTGTAGTGCTCTATGTATGTCCATTGGATCAAGTTTATTCATCAGGGATTATTCATATTTTCTAGATGCTTACTAATTTTTTGTCTGCTTCATCTAATTGGGAGATGAATGAGTTGTATTAAAATCTGCCACTATGATGGTGGTGTTTTGTCTATTTTTCCTTATATTCTATATGTTTTTGCCATATACATATATTTTTGAATACATATTATTAGCTACATATAAATTTATATTTATTGTATCTTCTTGATGATAAAATTCTGTTGCATTTGCAAAGTGAGCCTCTTGATCTTCTGGTAAAGTCTATTTTGTGTGATTTGAATAATATCAACTTTTTTAGAGTTAGTATTTCTATGGTCTGTCTTTTTTTATACTCCTATTTTTAATATTTCTGTATCCTTATATTTTATGAGTATCTCTTGTGTCATAAAATCTTGTTTAAAAATTCTTTTTTTTTCTAATTGGAACATTTACATACTTCATTTATACCTAATTTAATTACTGGTGTTTTAGGGTTAAAATTTTACCATTTTACCATATGTTTTCTTTTTGTCTTGTATTTTGTTTCTTTTTTTTCTTTCTTGTAAATTTTTGGATTATTTTTCATTACTGATTTTTTTATTTATTATGTGGGAAGTTAAACACTTAACCTTATAGTGATTACTCTAAAAATTACAACATAAATCTTTCAGCTATCAAAATCTAATGTTAATTGGTAATTTTATCTTCTTTCCAAACAATGCAGAACTTTAGAATTCTTTAACTCCATTTTCTCTTTCCTACTTTATTTTCAGTTGTTTGTATTTAATTTTATGTGTATTTAACTTCACAAGGTATTATTATTTTATGTAGTCAATATGCATTTAGTTTTGCCCATGTACTTACCATTTTTTAAATTTTTATTATTTTTTTTTTTTTTAACGTTTATTTATTTTTGAGACAGAAAGAGACAGAACATGAACGGGGAAGGGTCAGAGAGAGGGAGTCACAGAATCTGAAATAGGCTCCAGGGTCTGAGCTGTCAGCACAGAGCCTGACGCGGGGCTTGAACTCACGGACCGCGAGATCATGACCTGAGCCGAAGTCGGCCGCTTAACCGACTGAGCCACCCAGGCGCCCCAATGTACTTACCATTTTTTAACTGTTTTTTTCTTTCTTTTTTTTTTTTTAGGTTTTTTATTTAAATTCCAGTTAGTTAACATACAGTGTAATACTGGTTTCAGGTGTACAATTTAGTGGTTCAACACTTCTATACAACAGCCAGTGCTCATCACAAGTGCCCTCTTTAATCCCCATCACCTATTTAACCCATTCCACAACCCTCCTCCCCTCTGGTAACCATAAGTTTGTTTTCTATAGTTACGTCTGTTTCTTGATTTGCCTCTCTCTCTCCCTCTTTTTCTCTATGCTCATGTGTTTTGTTTCTTAAGTTCCACATATGAGTGAAATCATATGGTATTTGTCTTTCTCTTTTTTCTTAGCATAATAATATACTGTCACTCCATCCACATCATTCTGGCAAGATTTCATTTTTATGGCTGAATGATATTCCATTGTATATCTATTCCACATTTTCTTTATCCATTCATTAGTTGATGGACACTTGGGCTATTTTCATAGTTTGGCTGTTGGAGATAATACTGCTGTAAACATTGGGGTACATGTATCCCTTTGAATGAGTAAATACCTAATAGTGCAATTGCTGCATCATAGGGTAGTTGTATTTTTAACTTTTTTGAGGAACCTCCATACTGTTTTCTAGAGTGGCTGGACTAGTTTGCATTCTCACCAATAGTATAATAAGGTTCCCCTTTCTCCACATCCTTGTCAACACCTGTTGTTTCTTGTGTTACTGATTTTAGTCATCTGACGGGTGTCAGGTGCTATCTTATTGTGGTTTTGACTTGTATTCTTGATTATGAGTGATGTTGAACATCTTTCCATGTGTCTGTTAGCCATCTGGATTTCTTCTTTGGAAAATTGTCTATTTATGTCTTCCACTCACTTTTTAATTGGATTATTTGTTTTTTAGGTGTTGAGTTTGTTGAGTTCTTTATAATTTTGGATACTAACCCTTTATCAGATATGTCATTTGCAAATATCTTCTCCCATTCCATAGGTTGCCTTTTAGTTTTGTTGATTGTTTCACTGTGCAGAGGTTTTTTATTTTGATGAAGTACCAATAGTTATTTTTGCTTTTGTTTCCCTTGCCTCAGGAGACGTATCTAGTCAGAACTTGCTATGGCTGATGTCAAAAAGATTACTGCTTGTGTTCTTCTCTAGGAGTTTAATGGTTTCATGTCTCACATTTAGGTCTTTAATCCATTTTGAATTTATTTTTGTGTATGGTGTAAAACAGTGGTACAGTTTCATTCTTTTGCATGTTGCTGTCCAGTTTTCCCGACACCATATGTTGAAGAGACTGTCTTTTCCCTATTGGATATTCTTTCCTGCTTTGTTAAAGATTAATTGACCATATAGTTGTGGGTTCATTTCTGACTTTTCTGTTCTGTTCCACTGATCTATGTTTCTGTTTTTATGCCAGTACCATACTATACTGTTTGATCACTACAGCTTTGTAATATAACTTGAAGTCCAGAATTGTGATACCTCCAGCTTTGCTTTGTTTTTTTCAAGGTTGCTTTGACTATTCTGAGTCTTTTGTGGTTCCATACAAATTTTAGGATTGTTTGTTCTAGCTCTGTGAAAAATGCTTATGGTATTTTGAGAGGGATTGCATTAAATGTGTAGATTGCTTTGGGTAGTGTAAATATTTTAACAATATTTGTTCTTCTAATCCGTGAGCATGGAATGTCTTTCCAGTTCTCTGTGTCCTTTTTAATTTCTTTCATCAGTGTTTTTATAGTTTTCAGAGTACCAGTCTTTCACCTCTTTGGTTAGGTTTATTCCTAGGTTTCTTATGGTTTAATATACTTACCATTTTTGTGACTCCATTCTTTCCTGCTTCTACCACCTTCCATCAGACATTATCCATGTAGGCATGGAGAATACCTTTCCAAATTTTCTTTTTCTTTTTTTTTTAAGTTTATTTAGAGAGAGAGAGAGAGAGGGAGGGAGAGGAAGGGGCGGGGGGGGGGAAGAGAGAATTCCAATCAGGCTCCACATTGTCAGGGCAGACCTTGGCATGGGGCTTGATCTCACAAACTGTGAGATGATGACCTGAGCTGAAATCAAGAGTCGGATGCTCAACTGACTGAGCCACCCAAGTGCCCCTCAAATTTTCTTTAATGAGTGTCTGCTGGTGACAAATTTTTAGTTTTTTTGGTCTGAAAATGACTTTATTTCATCTTAGTTCCTGAAGGACGTTCACCAAATTCTAGATTGGAAGCTATTTTCTTTTATCCATTAAATATAGTACTCTGTTGTCTTTTGGCTAGCATTGTTTGAGAGTTTAGCTCAATTGCTTGCTTAGCTTTTAAAAAAATTTTTTTTTAACATTTATTTATTTTTGAGAGACAGAAAGAGAGCATGGGTGGGGGAGGGGAAGAGAGAGAGGGAGACAGAATCCAAAGCAGGGTCCAGGCTCTGAGCTGTCTGCATAGAGCCCCATGCAGGGCTCGAACTCACAAACAGTGAGAACGTGACCTGAGCCGAAGTCAGAAGCTTAACTGACTGAGTCACCCAGGCGCCCTGCTTACCTTTTTGAAAATATTTTCTATCTGTTTGACTTACTGTCTTTTATACTGATAAGTTTCTTCTGATCTCTCTTCCACTTCTCTAATTGTCTCATTAGTTGATTTATTCTGCTGTTAAGCTCATCCACTGAGTTTTAAATTTTGCTGATTATGTTTTTTTAAGTTTATTTATTTATTTTGAAAGAGAGAGAGCGTGAGTGGGGGAGAGAGACAGAATCCCAAGCAGGCTCTGCACTATCAGTGCAGAGCCTGATGTGGGGCTCGAGCTCACAGACTGTGAGATCATGACCTGAGCCAAAATCAAGAGCTGGATGTTTAACCTTCGGAGCCACCTATATGCCCCTGTATTGTCTTTTGATTTTCATTAATGTATAGTTTTGTCTCCTTGTATACTTGGCTATCTGTACTTATGTGCTAGACATTGTATCAAAAAATTATTTATAGAGATGATTCAGCAGTTGAAATGATGTTATCTTCCTACAGAAAAGATTTTGTTTGCTTTTGTTAGCCAGGTACCTAGAGTCACTAATAACATGGGGTTGTTTTAATCCATTTTGGGCATGAAGATTTTTCTTTGCCATTCAGAACTGAGCAGTTAATTTAATTGTTTTATTCTTAATCCCTCTATTAAGTGTAGCCCCATGACACCCTAATTGAAACATGACTTATTCACTAGAGACCCCACTGGTGGTGGGCCTTGGTTTCCAACTTTTGCCTTGACAAGGCTTTTTTTTTTTTTTAATAGACTATTTTTTAAAGCGGTTCTTGGTTCATAGAAAAATTAAGCAGAAAATACATAGAGTTCCCATACAGCTCCTGCCCAAACATACTGACAAAGCTTTTAAGTACGTTGCTCAGTCTACTACTCCTTTGGTGGAATTTATAAGGAGAGAAGTGGCCTTCAATATAAGGCTTATCTTCTAGATGTTTGTCTTTTAGACTTTGGCCTGTTATTTCTTTATTACCTTGTTATTTTCTATTGTCTCCAATCAATTATTTTTTAGTAATTTTTCCAGCTTTTCTAGTTGTTCTCAGTGAAGTGTAGCTTGCTATTACTGACCATAATTATTCCCTTTGTTATAAATTGCTGCAAGTGGATTGCATGTTTAAAAAGGATAGGAAGGGGGCGCCTGGGTGGCGCAGTCGGTTAAGCGTCCGACTTCAGCCAGGTCACGATCTCGCGGTCTGTGAGTTCGAGCCCCACGTCGGGCTCTGGGCTGATGGCTCAGAGCCTGGAGCCTGTTTCCGATTCTGTGTCTCCCTCTCTCTCTGCCCCTCGCCCGTTCATGCTCTGTCTCTCTCTGTCCCAAAAATAAATGTTGAAAAAAAAAATTTAAAAATTAAAAAAAAAAAAAAAATAAAAAGGATAGGAAGATGAACCTATTAAGAAAATGGCACAACTAAAGCCTCTCCTATTAGTATTGAGGTTTAAAATTTTTACTTTAAAACATAAAACTGTCTTGTAGAAATTAGCGGTTTAATTTTTATAATATTTTATTTCAGCTCGCGATGCTGATGAGCGAGAGAAGTGGATCCATGCCTTAGAAGAAACAATTCTTAGACATACTCTTCAGCTTCAAGTAAGAGTCTTTACATAGCTTCTGGATAGTTCGTTAGTTTTTGTTTGTTTACTTTCTGTTTTTTTAAAATAACTGTGATATGATATAATGAAAATTTCTTATTTCTGAGTTGCTTATTCTTGCCTTTATAGTGTTATATCAGTAAAGGTATATTCCTTTTCTTCTGCTTTCTATGGGGTAAAATACTGATTTTTATTTAGAAATAAGACAGTTCAAGGCCATATTCAATGTGAAATTCTGTGTTAATATGTACCAGATCATTTTTAAATTTAGTATCTATGATTGGTTATTGATACAACTAAATTATGCAGTAATGTATAATAATACATAAGTACTGATGAGTTGACCTACTTTTCTTGTTACTGGATTTGGCAGTTACCATATGTGTTAAGTAGTACTCTTTGGGGTGAAAGTAAAAGGAAAAAAAAGACAAATTGGGTTTAAGAAAAATGTAAATCTGGCTGAAATGTGGTTTGAAGTAGGCACTTAATGTCATGAGGACCCAAATCCACCATTTCTATTTCTAGGCCTCATTTCTTCTGGAGTGCCTTTATTTTTAGATAAGTTCTTTTTGTTGTAGCAATTTCAGCCTCCCATTGTTGAGATGTACAACATACTATCAGGAAAATATTGTAGGAACTCCCAATTCCACAGTAGGTTATTGTTCTTTCTGGACCATAGTAAGACCAATAGGATTAGTGCTGATCACCTTATCTCCAGTCATTTTCTTAATCCTGACCAATCACAATTTCACAGTCACATCTTTCACTCCTGGAGCTGGGCTGTTACCTGCTTCACCAGAAACATATTGCTTATAGGGTAGAAGATGGTGCCCAGCAAGCAAAGTCATAATAGAGAAAAAAGATGATAGATGACAAAAACAACAAATGTTTACTCCACCATACTGCAGATAGTTTTCCAAGTTCATTCTTAAATGAAGGAGCTTATATTATGGCATTGGAGGATTTTGTTTTAATTATTTTGATTTATAGGGTTGAGTTGTAGAAAACTGATATTTAATAACTCTTTTTCTCTACTGATTTTTGTCCTGTACCAGGAACTGGCTTGATTATACAAAGTGGTATATAGGGCATTGCAGGTCCTACAAGGTGGAAACTCCTCATCACCTGAAACTGTTCAAATAGAGACTTAAAAAACATTATTCAATGATGTGGCTATTAAGAGATTATAAGAATGAATATGGAGTTGAACTAGGAGATCTGTAAGTTATTCTTTGAGCTATGCTTTTTAAAAGCAATTTCATAATTTCTGAAGGCTTGCTTTTAGGCAGTTTTATAAATGACTGTGACATCATTTTAGGAAATTTGTGATTCAGTAGGAAGACAAGTGTTTTAAGAATCCTATTAACCTGAATGTGGCAGATGAGATTCCCTCCATGGTTGGTGAGACTGACATTCAATTCAAGTCCCTCTGTGATCTGTTCTCAACTTGCCTTTCTAGACATTTCTACCATTATACCTCTATGTCAACTTTTTACTAGAGTGCTGCTGCTGTTTAGTTAATTTCCTCTGAATGCATCTTTTCATTTCTGGTCTCCACATTCTTGCACATTATGTTTTCTCTCCTCTCTGAAATGCCATCTGCCTCCACTCTGCTTTTATATACCATGGCTTTTCTTGAAAGCCCAGTTCAGAACTGATCTCTTCTGTGGAGCCTCCCCTGACTGACCCCTTCCTAGCCATCCCCCAAACTCAAAATGATCTCTTTCCTTCGAATGCCATACTTGTCGCACAATTCACTAAGTCCTCATGATATATTTATATTTTTGGTTTATCTTTTAAAGTATGTGTTACTCCAGCTTCCCCAATTAGGATGCAGACTCCTGAAGGTCGGGTACCTAGTTTGATCCATTTTTGGAATTTCTGAGTTTTCACTCAGAAGAAGTAACAAGAAGAAAAGAAAAATTTTAAAGTCTTAGACTCTGATAGCTTTGATATTTTAAAATACATGTAATACAAGAGAATATATATTTTTAAATAAAGTTTATGTATGCATAAGATAGGACATTTAGAAATATGTAAGTAAATGTTAATTTGATTGGCAAAAAAGTAAAGATTTTCCTCCCAGAGATAGTGAAATGTGGTGAAGAACTTGACTCTGGAGCCAGAATGTCTTGGTCTGTATCCCAGTGCCACCACTTAGGTTTAACTCTTTACATTGAACTTAGTCTGAGTTCCACTGTCCTCATCTATAAAATGAAAACAATAAAACTACCTACCTTTATAGAGTTGTTTTGATGATTAAATTAGTTAAATGCAAATTTGTTGTAATCATTCCTAGCTATAGTGAGAACTTGATAAATGTTAGCTGCTATTACTAACACAGCAACTACTCTCACCATTTTTACTCCCAGTACCTGACTGACATTCTAAAGAGTGCTTAATAACTGTTAGTTGGATGAAAAATAATTGAAAGAATTAACAAAGAAACAGATGATGTATAGGTTGCTTTTCCATTGCTGTTTATCGAGTACTTTGAGATGTATAGTGTATGTGCTCGCTTCGGCAGCACATATACTAAAATTGAGATGTATAGTGTACTATTAGGCACTATGGAGTAGGCACTCATGGAACTCTCTTGCATATGGTCACAGGAGAAGGCTTTACATGTCTTCTTTTTCCATTGAATTTCATCTCTACTTTAGCCATTAAGTGATACTGCTTTGGCCTTGTTGTTACTGAGGGCTGCACTACCTCCATAATATTGAATTTAAAAGTGTTTTCTCTTTGACCACAGTTTTCTTACCTTTACCCTCTATCACTTTACTTCTTCTGAACTTTTCTTATTTTGGTCTGAGCTCTACTTCGTTTTTTCTGGCCATTTAATACCTGTCTAATTTTGCTTACGTCATCCTCCCATGTAGACCTTATGCCTGCTTCTCGAGCACTGATTTTGCTATCACCCTTAGAATTTTTTGTCACTTGATGTTTTGTGCTGTATACCATTCTGGTTTCCATTCCCCAAGGCCCCCATTGTTTGGTTTGTCAGCCTCTAGTACTATTAGGGGTCACAAAATTGAGATGGCTGTATTTAAATTTTGTCTAACTGTAATTGGATTTCTATTTAACAGTCTTCTTATTGACTCCTTGATTTTCAATTAAATCCCCACAGTGAAATCTTTAAAGTGTGCAGTATCTAACACAGCCTGCTCCCTTCTTTATAGAAAAAGGTCTCACTGCAATAGTTCTTAGTGATTTCACCTATACTTTCTTTCTCTGCTTTGCATTCAAAGAAAAATATGCTTACTTTCTCAGAGTTAATACTACATCCATCCTCTTGAATGTATGATGTTTCCTTTGAGACTATGACCTTACTCCCTCTGCCTCCAGTAGCCCTCACCATTTTCATGGATTCATCTAAAACTTTTATGTAGGTGACTTCTCCTTACCTCTCACCCACCCGTTTTTATGTATCTTTTCATATTTGGTTTTAGTCCTACACTCTTTCCTTTTGGATTTTGCCAGTTAGATGTCCCCCTGGAACTCAACCTCAACATGGCTAAATCTGAGCTTGTCATCTCCTTCTTCCTCAAACCCATCTCTTTATCCCATTTTCCTGTTTCTGTTAATGACAGTGTTACTCTCTGAGCCATTGAAGTTTCGGAGTTGAGAGTCCTCTTAGGTGATAACTTCCCACCTGCCAAACTGTGTGTGTGTGTGTGTGTGTGTGTGTGTGTGTGTGTGTGTGTGTGTGTTGTCTTGTCCTTTTTTTTTTTTTTTTTTTTTTTTTTTTTTTTAAAGTAGGCTCCATGCCCAGTGTAGGGTTTGAACTCATGACCTTGGGATCAAGAGTTGGATGCTCTACCAACTGAGCCAGCCAGGCACCCCAGTGTCTTTTCTTTTTAATAGAATCGCTCATACTCCTCTTCTCACTTTGACTACCATGTAAGTTGCATCTTGCTAACTATTTCTGGTACCCTTGTAATATTCCTGAATTTATTCTCTTCATCTTATAAAAGAGCACCTTTAATAAAAGACCTTAAGGTATCGATAACTGTGAAAAACCTTTAATTATTTACATTTGCCTGTAGGATGAAGTAAAACTTTATTAGGGGATTTCTGTCTCCTTTTAATTTGACCCCAACCTACCTTTCCACTTGCTGATCCTACATGTATCTGATGCTCCGCATAGAAATCTTCTCTGGTTCCATGCTTCTACTCACGCTACTCTAAGTCCTCACCATCCTTAGTCCTCAAATTTGCCTCTGAAAGATTAATTCCAGTCATTCAAGACCTAGTGCACATATTACCTTTTCATTTCATCTCTTTCTTATCACTGTAATAAAAAGTAGTCTCATGTAGCCACTCTGGAAAACAGTATGGAGTTTCCTCAAAAAGCTAAAAATAGAACTACCCTATGACCCAATGATTACACTACTAGGTATATATCTAAAGGATACAAAAATACTGATCTGAAGGGGCAAATGCACCCCAGTGTTTATAGCAGCACTGTAAACAGTAGCCAAATTACGGAAAGAGCCCAAATGTCCATTAGCTAATGAATGGACAAAAAAGACACACACACACACACACACACACACACACACACACACACATATGTGTGTGTGTATTGTATATATATGTATATACATGTATATACATGTATACATATGTATATATACATATGTATACATATATACATATATACATGTATATATGTATACATATGTATATATACATGTATATACATGTATATATATGTGTGTGTGTGTATGTGTGTATATATATATATATATACAATGGAATATTATTCAGGCATCAAAAAGAATGAAATCTTGCCATTTGCAACAATGTGGATGGAACTAGAGTGTATTATGCTAAGCAAAATAAATCAGAGAAAGATAAGCACCATATGATTTCACTCATGTGGAATATAATAAAAGAAACAGATGAACATATGGGAAGGGAAGGAAAAATAAAATAAGATAAAAACAGAGGGAGGCAAACCATAAGAGACTTAACTATAGGGAACAAACTCAGGGTTTCTGGAGGGGAGGTGGGCATTAAGGAGTGCACTTGTGATGAGCACTGGCTTTTATATGTAACTGATGAACCACTGAATTCTACTCCTGAAACCAGTACTAGAAAAAAAAAAAATTGCTCTGCCATATATTCCCTCCCCATGTCTGACTGCTTGAGCTTGAGCATATTCATAGCTTTCTGGTCAGAGTTATAAGAATAAGTCTTATTTTGGATTTTAAAACTGTTTTAGGTTAAGAAATTCTAATTCAGCCCTGTATCAAAACTTTAATTTCTTATTCAACTCATAGTTTGCCTGATAACTCCAACTGAGGACTGAGGAACTTGTATTATTGGGACAATGGAAAGGATTCATTTTTTTTCACTTGTCTTCTGTCTTCATAGGTATTCCTTCTGAGTTAGGGCAAGGATATGAAAAGGGAGTACAGGAAAATAATAGGCCAAGTCTTATATGACTGGTGACTTATGTGTGCCAGGTGCCTAAATATTAGATTTTTTTCTTTTTTTTCTTTTTTTTTTTTTTTAAATTTTTTTTTCAACGTTTATTTATTTTTGGGACAGAGAGAGACAGAGCATAAACGGGGGAGGGGCAGAGAGAGAGGGAGACACAGAATCGGAAACAGGCTTCAGGCTCTGAGCCATCAGCCCAGAGCCTGACGCGGGGCTCGAACTCACGGACCGCGAGATCATGACCTGGCTGAAGTCGGACGCTTAACCGACTGCGCCACCCAGGCGCCCCAATATTAGATTTTTTAAATTGGGAGTGGGAGAGAGCCAAAGCATAAGAGACTCTTAAAAACTGAAAACAAACTGAGGGTTGATGGGGGGTGGGAGGGAGGGTAGGGTAGGTGATGGGTATTGAAGAGGGCATCTTTTGGGATGAGCACTGAGTGTTGTATGGAAACCAATTTGACAATAAATTTCATATATTAAAAAAATAAAAAATAAATAAATTGGAGTTCATCAGGGAATTCTTTGGACATCCTCCCATTGGGATATCCCATGCTACACAGTTCATTGACACAGGCGTTTTGTTATTTGCTCTCCGACTAACCACTTGCTCCCTTCCCACCCCAGTTTCTATTTTTGGCAGAACATTTAACATTCTTTTAATTCTTAATTCTGAGTCTCATTGTGGTAGAAAGTAGCCATCTTAAGGAGGATTCCATTATCCTTCTACCTTACTAACCTGATCCCTGGGAAGCTCATGCATCTTTAACGCAACAAACTCTAGTTGTAACAGCCACTCCTGCTAAGGCCCCTTTCCATTGCCCTGACTTAGGATAGCTCTAACCATACTTCTGGCACCCAAATTTATTAGATAGGAAGAAAATACCTAATTCAGCAGTTATGCATGACCCCATATTCTAAGGAATACACATTAATTTCTTTTTCTCCTTATTTTACATCTATTCCATGAAACCACCTGCTGATTTAGTTGCTGAATAAATATCCAAACATGGAGGAAAAAAAGTACTCTCTTACCTCTTTAACCTCTGCTGTAATTTTCCCTCCTTTGTGGTCCATATAACATTCTGGTATGTAGTAATAACAGTAGCAACTAATATTTGAGCATTTCTTTTTTTTTTTAATTTTTTTTTCAACGTTTATTTATTTTTGGGACAGAGAGAGACAGAGCATGAACGGGGGAGGGGCAGAGAGAGAGGGAGACACAGAATCGGAAACAGGCTCCAGGCTCTGAGCCATCAGCCCAGAGCCCGACGCGGGGCTCGAACTCACGGACCGCGAGATCGTGACCTGGCTGAAGTCGGATGCTTAACCGACTGCGCCACCCAGGCGCCCCATATTTGAGCATTTCTTATGTGCCAGGAACTATGTGGGCTTTACATGCATTATCTCTTTTAATAATACATTATTGTTTAATTCATCTCCCATTTGAGATTATAAGTTTCATGAGGTGAGAGCAAACCTATCTTTTTGATAGTATTTTTATCATAGCACCTATGTGCCTAGCCCACTAAGCACTGTCTAACTTGAATATGGTTTAAGAAGCAGTATATTATAGTAGAAAATCTGTGGAGTTAGGCTTATCAAGACTTGGGTCCTGGCTCTGCCCTCTTACTAGCTGTATAATGTGGGTTAGTAAGTACTTAATTTCTTTTAAGTCTGAGCTGATCTTTAAAGGTAAGTATAAAGCCTCAATAAAGTCGTGTTCAGATTTATAATATCTCTAATATATTCTACCTTGTATGTAGAAGGTATTCATAAATATGAGTTCCATTCTTCCTTTTATTCTGATTAACTGTAAATTAACTGTAAACTGTAAATTAACCTTCTATCTTTCCTCTTTTCCTGTTTTCCCTGCTTTTCTGTGGGTATCTTTTTTTTTTTTTAAGTTTATTTACTTATCTTGAGAGAGAGCACGCATGAGCAGGGGAGGAGCAGAGAGAGAGAGAGAGAGAGAGAGAGGGAGGGAGGGAGGGAGAGAGAATCCTAAGCAGCCTCCACACTGTCAGGCTCAAACTCAGGAACGGTGAGGTCATGACCTGAGTTGAAAGCAAGAGTCAGCCATTTAACTGACTGAACCACCCAGGTGCCCCTCCTCTGTGGGTATCTTAAAATTGCAATTAGGATAGTCTGAGGATGTGAGAAGACAATTAAAATCTTCTCTCCTTGCAACTCCTATAGTAGTTTAATTTCCATTAGTCATTCTAAATTTGTATGTTAGCTTGTGTTATCTTTGCATGTATTTACAGCCAACTAAATTAGGATACTCCTTGAAGAGGGGCCATAGGGGCTGTTGAGCTTCTTATTCCCCTCTTCTTAGCCTGTAAGAATCCTTCAGTGGATATTTGCTGAAACTGATTAATGGAGGGAATCTTTTAGTTTATTTGCCCTAGTAAGCTTTAGTACAGACGAAATGCAAGAGATTGCCAAGCAAGGAATTGATCACTGGAAGAAGATAGGATGCTACATCCTGTAGGTTTAGCAGTGTTACCTATACTGTGCAAAGTTTTGTGAATTATAGCAGCTTGTCTGGATATCATACAGATGTAAAAAAGGTTTATAATCTTCAGTAAACTAGGACCTATTTTAGAAAAAAAAACCAAAACTCTTGCAAGCCCAAAATTCCAGTGTTTCAAGTATTATATATATCATGTTATTTAATGTGGGCAAAAATTAAGCTAGGCATAAACTTCTTATATTTAAAATTTTATACATGCAAAAGAAAATTGCAAGTTAAATACAAACAAAATACAAAGCAATAAAATCTAAATTAACATTTATTTAATGTGATGAATGATACTGCCTTGTAAAAATGGGTCACTACTTACAATGTGAAAATGGTACTGACTGTTAGGGTATAGAATCTTTTTAAGTTTGACATGTATACACTGCTATGGATTGTGATGACTGTCATCTTGCCACTTTTCTCTGTTCTGACTACTGGGAAACCTTCATTTGTACATCACATCCTATGAGGTTATTTGACCTTCACTTCACAAAATATGTCATTTTCATAGTCAAGGCTCTTCTGTGACAAGTAGTAGTACTTGGTGCCAAGTTGATCTTAAACAAAATGAACAATGAAATAAGTTGGTACCACTTGGATTTAAGGTTGTTACTGAGATGATTCAGTTTGTGGCTATATAGGTTATAGAAAAAATGAAAACATAGAAGATTGTGGTAGATACTTTTTTAGATTCCAGTTTAAAAACCTTCATGTAGATGTTTAATTGAGTAGTATAGACCTTTATTTTTTTTACATTTATGCTATAAATTAGTTGATATTTAAAATTTTTTCATACTAAATGGCTTCTGTGATTGTTGTTTGGTCCGAGATATTGGGCTATAATTGTCCTTGTCTATATAGGTTTATGTAGGCCATTGTAGACTGTATCTTGGGTGGTTATCAAATTGGAATTTCATTGCTACTGTCTTGTAATTTTATAATTTTTGCCCTTTACTGTTCATTCATTATCCATTGGCTTTGATCTCAAGCCCCTAGAAAGGACATGATACCTTGTGTAAGAATATGGCTGAGGGGAATAGAGAGGGCTAGTAGAAACCTCACCAGAAATGCCATTGAATCTGTGGGTAAAACCTAATTATACATAAAGAAAATGTGATAGAATTCAGATTGCAAATCATTATTGAAGCTGAAAAATAACAGAACCATTATAGAGCCATTATGAAGGCTTTTTTCAAAATTAGATACTTCGGTCAATTACATACCTGCCAAATTTTGTATTTAGGGTATAATTTGGGATAGTAGCTGAGAAACTAATCTTTAGTATTAGGATACCTTAATTCTACCCTCTTTTCTGTAATGTCTCATGTGTCTTACTGGGTAGCTACAATTAAAAGAAATCTTTTGAGTACTATTCTTAGGTGTTAAGCTACCTCACTGAAGATTAGTTTTTTTGAACATATGTTTCAATTTCTCAGTATATAAGTATCTGTTTACCAGCATTGTAGTGTTTCTCCTGTTACCTTAGATTTTATTTTTGTATCATGGAGAAAAATAGATGTGTTTTGTTTTTCTCCCTTGAAACTCTTTGTTTCCCAAAGAAAATGATTGCAATATATATGTGTCCACCTTTTCCATAGGTGAAGTGGTATGGAGAAGTAGCCAGTTACTTGGGTTTCCTGTAACAAAGAAAAATTTCCCTAAGGGCTGTTTCCATAGTCATTGCAATTACTGAGGGTAGATAATCTCTGGCTCCCAAATTGGCATTTAGGATTCTAGGATTCATAATTTTCTTCAGTTCTATTGTCCAAGCAATGGCCCATCTATCTTAAACTCTTAGGAAACAAAAACAGATGGTCCAGGGGTGCCTGGGTAGCTCAGTCGGTTAAGCATTGACTCTTGATTTCAGCTCAGGTCATGATCTCACAGTGGTGAGATTGAGCCCTGAATCCCAGCGTGGAGCCTGCTTGGTATTCTCTCCCTCCCTTTCCTTCTGTGCCTCCCCTGCGTGCACTACTGTTTGTGTGCGCTTTCTCTCAAAAAAATTTTTTAAATTAAAAGAACAGATGATTCAGTCTTATAGCTGCTGAAGGTCATTCCTTTAACTGCCAGAAATTTATCATAACTGTGTTTTTATGGAAATCTTTTAGAATTTATTATATATTTTCCTGCCTTCTCTGTATAAAAGTAAGGTTTAAAAATTAAAAAAAAATAGTGCATGCTCACTTCAGAACATATGGAGAATACAAAAAAGTTATGCATTTGGTAAATACCACACAGTTAATGTATTCCATGCACTGTACTAGTTATAGAGGATATAATCGTGAATAAGTGCCGTGTTGTCTTTGACTTTACAGAGTTCAGTCTAGTATAAAGTAGAAAATAAAAATAATGAGGATTGAATTTCTCATTAAAAATGAGAATTTCAGGGGCGCCTGGGTGGCGCAGTCGGTTGAGCGTCCGACTTCGGCCAGGTCATGATCTCGCGGTCCGTGAGTTCGAGCCCCGCGTCGGGCTCTGGGCTGATGGCTCAGAGCCTGGAGCCTGCTTCCAATTCTGTGTCTCCCTCTCTCTCTGCCCCTCGCCCGTTCATGCTCTGTCTCTCTCTGTCCCAAAAATAAATAAACGTTGAAAAAAAAAATTAAAAAAAAATGAGAATTTCAATTTTAATTGAAATTAAAATAAAATAATGACATAAGTCATGCTTCTAAAAATTTTTTTAAATATGTAGAAGTATATAAAATAAAAGTAGTAGTGTTTCCCACACCCTTTCTTTAGAGATAAACACACAGTTTGTTAACTTCCTAATTTTACATAAAGTTGGAGGGCATAAAAGCAGGAGCATTTAAAATGAAGAGTAATTACATAATACAAAGCCATCTCATCCATTTTGTAGCAAGGAGCTTTACTTCTAACCAAATTTGGCAACTCATGTGTCTTTTTTTTTTAATTTTTTTTTTTTTTTTTTTTTTTTGAGAGAGAGAGCACGAGTGAGCATGAGTTGGGGAGGGGCAGAAAGAGAGGGAGACACAGAGTCCGAATGAAGCAGGCTCCAGGCTCCCCGCTGTCAGCACAGAGCCTGACGTGGGGCTCGAACTCACATACCATGAGATCATGACCTGAGCCAAAGTTGGACGCTCAACCCACTGAGCCACCCAGGCACCCCAGCAACTCATGTCTTTTTAATGAACTCTACAAGTTGCAGAATTTTATGTGTAAAAATTGGGGCACTAGTACCTAATATAAGCTTTTAAAATTAAATAGTACTAAAGGGCTCATACAGTAAAACAACAGCCTTCTGTCTCTGCTTTCTCTGTTCTGCTTGCCTTACTAGCCATTTTCAGGCTTTTTAGTTGTTTGTACTGCGATTTTCATAGTATAATACCTGGCATTTCATTCATTTAACAGATATTTATTAAGTACCTAATACATGTCAGTCCCTGTGTTAAGAAGATACTAAAGATATATTGGTGAACAAGGCAGTACACTGTCATAGCCATTGTGTGGTTTATAAAGGGTGTTTATTCCTAACCTTGAACCAAATAATTCTTCTGTTTGATAATGCACTGAGAATTGCAAATAAAATAAATTTTTGGAGCATGGTCACCGTGGTCACGAGATAGTACAGACTGCTTCTACCATATGGCAAGTGGTGTTTTGATTCCATATGAGCAAAGTTTCTATGTGGAAATTTGAGACTTTTGGATACTGGTTAAATAGTGGAGCTGCATGTCCTTCTTCCAAGAGTTGTCTCTTAATGTTACCTGTTCCAGTCATTTGGCCTGAGTTGCAAAGCAAATTCATAGGTATATATTCATATACTATGAATATAAATGTAATATAAACATAATTGAGCCCTCTAGCAGAATATTTTTGAAAGTAGTGGATGAATTCTGCATGGTTAAAATTTTCTTTTCATCTTAATAGCTGTAGGTAAAATTGGCCTATTTTTTGCTTGACCTCTTGCCATTTGAAAGACCCCGTCACCCTGAATCTTTGTGTTTTTATTTTTCTCAGGTTGTTTTTGTACTCCTTATTCATCCTATTGTATTCTTCTTTATCTTGAACAAAAACAGAAGTACTAATTTAATCACATAATAGCCTTAGTTATGTAGTTCAAAGATAAGTATTGAAGACTTTTTTTTTATGCATACATTGGAAGTCCATTGCTATATATGGGTTTAAGGCATTGGTCCCTTAACTTTCTTCTGAAATAATTTGTAGATTTTTTAAAACCTTTTTTTAATGTTTATTTTTGAGAGAGAGAGAGACAGAGCGTGAGTGGGGGAGGAGCAGAGAGAGAGGGAGACACAGAATACAAAGCAGGGTCCAGGCTCTGAGCTGTCAGCACAGAGCCCGGCGCGGGGCTCGAACCAACGAACCATGAGATCATGACCTGAGCTGAAGTTGGATGCTTAACTGACTGAGCCACCCAGGTGCCCCAATTTGTAGATGTTTTAAAAAACAATTTGAGTTGCCAAATTTGCTTATGAGTCCTCTAGTTTCTTGAGATAAAATGGGTTAAGTTGCCCTGTATCACATAATTATTTTTCATCTTAAATAGTACATCTTTCATGCACATTAACTTTATGCTAGGATTAGGAAAGTGAGAACTATATGTAACAAATAGTTATCTCTAGCATGAAACTAGATGAACGGGTAGACTTTGGATTGTAGCTGTGGCCTCTTTAAATGTGTAACTAGAATGTAGAGTTTTATATACACACACACACACACACACACACACACACACACACACAGTAGAAGAAAATTCAATTGTCTTAAGAGACCATCATAACTCATATATTCTATTGCCATTACCCCTAATCTTAATACTTCAGCTTATTAATAAAAAAAAAACTAATAATAATCAGGTCCACTAAAATCTTACTAGAACTTTACTATTTACCCTATATTGTCAAAAATGATAGTGCATTATATTTTGAAATGACTGACCGATGATGATGATGATGATGATGATGATGATGATGATGATGGTGGTGGTGGTGGTGGTGGTGGTGGTGGTAGATTTGGAGAACACTTTTTAAAAAAGTGTGACACTTTGATAGACACTGTTAAATATGAAGTCACTGATGACACCATGGGTCTTTCTGTCTAGTTGGGGAGATAAGACATAAGCACATGATGGACCTGGTAAGCAAGAAAGATATAAATAAGTATTATGTCTCTTATGGGGTTAAACAGTACAGTACATAGAATTAGAGATGGAGGCTTTTTTCCCCTGGAGAACTGTTGGATCAGCCAATATTGAATTACATACTTTGGGCTGCTCAAGCACAAAACTGCTAGAAAGGCAGATATTAAAGGAAAATGTTAAAGGGTGTTAGTGAAAGTTGCTAGACATTGACCTTGTCCATCTGGCAAAATTCATGTATTTTTCTACATCACTGCTTATGGTTTTTTATCATACAATTGATGTTTATTTTCATAATCTATTAACATAGAAAATCCATTATTAAGCATTTAATATGTGCCAGGCATATGGCTAAATATTGAGGATATAATGTTGAACCAAATCAGATAGATCCTTGCCTAATTAAGCTTACAGTCTAGTGGTGAACATGAACATTAATGAAAGAATAATGCAAATAGAGCAGTGGTTGGTGGGATTGACTGCTTGAGGGGCTTAAGGGAAATCCTGGGGTGATAGAAATATTCTGTCTTAACTGTGGTGATTACATGTATGTATACATTTATCAAAATATGTTGAAGTGTACATCTAAAATAGATGTTTTATTTTATGTAAATTATCTCATTTTATGTAATTAAAGAGTATTTTATGTAATTAACAAGAGTATTTTATGTAATTAAAAAGAGTAACTCAAATACATGTAAAATTATAGCTGTGATAAGTTTTGTAAAGGAGAGTTATAGGGGCCATGAGAACATAATAGGAATTCACATAGGTGGGGAGGATAAGATGATGAATAGCAGTAAATTGAAGATTTGTGTCAAGTGGATAAGTGTAAAAGAAGTAACAGCCGGCTCCAAGGCTATGAGCTTGGAAAGTCCATGGCAAATTGAAGAAACTTGAGAAAGGTCATTATGTGAAATGCAAAAAATGAAGGAGTGGAAGGTGTAAAATGGACTAAGGGTGTAAGTAGAGCTAAACTTTGTAAGCCATTGTTACAGACTGAATTGTATCCTAAGCACATTGGAAAGCAGTTGAAGTTCTTTAATTGGTTGTGGTAGGGGGTGAGGAGGGGGTAATTAAATTGGCTTTGAAAACCAACTACTGTGGCTATAGTGTTAAGACTGAATTGGAGGAGCTAGGGTAGATTCAGGAAGTTTATTGCAAAAGGCCCAGACCTATAACCGAGTGGTGGTAATGGGGAGAGGTGGGCATAATTGAGAATGTATTGGGGAGGTAAAAATGATGGAACTTGATGGATTGAAGGTGGAATGAGAGAGGCAACGTGGACTGTCCAGTTTATGGTTTGCATATTAGAGTGGATGGTAGTGGTTATCGTTTACTGACATGGAGTACTGGAAGACCAGGGTTTTGAAGCATGGGTTTGGGAAAAAGAGATTGTGTTTAGTATTGGGCATTTTGGGGGAAAAAATTTACATTAAACTGTATGTATCTTTAACATTGAGTGCAGCAAGCATTTATTGAGCCTTCTGTGCAGGGCACACTATGCTAGTTGTAGGGGATAGCAACAGAGCTAGAAAAATTAAGGTGCTTAGGAATTTAGTAGTTGCAGATATACAAATAACCAGAAAGAAAAATAGTAAGGGAAAGAAAAGGAGATTGTCCTCCGGAGCAGTAAGTTAATCATTTATGTCTGTGATTCCCTGCATTTTGGATAACTATCTGTTAAGGCCCTCTAAATTCGAACTTTTGATCTAATGTGAAGTTATGCCATTTAGTTTCTTGAAGCATCTTCACAAACCACCTACATTCCTTATGGAGCTGTGGCATAACAGCAGGCCTACGATGTTTCCTGTATTAATAAAACAGGCACCCACGCTTTTGTTTACTGATGAAGTATCTTTTCCTCCCCTCAACTCCTTCCCCCCAACCCCCCCCGCACGCGACACAAACAACTCTGCGGAAGTAAGCAAAAGCAGCAAGATGAAACTTGGTTCCACAGCTGCCAGATTTTTAGATAGTAAACTAGAAGTCGGTGGGTGTAGGTGGAGCAGTTTTTCGTCGGTAAATTCTTCTCCAGTCGCCACGTTATGGGAATTCCTGGGGCTGAAGTTCTCAAGCCAAGCCCAGCTCCCTTGAGCAGTGACCTCCCTTTCCTAAGGAGTGCGTGGGCTCAGCTGGCAGCAGCTGCACGTCTCGAAACATAGGTCCTGCAGCAGGCTTGGGTTCCCAGCTCACAGCCCCCGAGGGGGGGCTGAAAGGCAGGGGGGCAGGCTCTACGGTGCCCACCGCAGCTGCCCGTCCCTCCCGTGAGTAGACGTCTCCCTCTCGCCTCTCCACCCAAAATTGGCCTAACGGCCAATCATCTGCCGCTCACCTCTTTTACAGCAGGTGACCTGTGGCCAATCGCCAGGGGTTTCTTTGCCAGGAGCCGCCAGGGCCAGCCAATCGGTGCGGCCCTTAGGCCCGGGCGGGGGGCGGGGCAAGAATGGGGGGCGGTTAAAGGGGTGTCCCGGGGGACTGGCGGAACCTGAGTGGAGAGACTTCACTGCATTCTGGGGGATACGGACTGGGGGAGAGAAAAGGGGTGCTTGGAAGCGGCACCTAGTTCCCTCCTCTGGAGGCACAGAGGGCGGGGGCCTTGGCGAATGGCTTTCTTGCTGGCCACTTGCGGAGTGAGTAGACCCAGAGGGTCTGGGAAAGGGGCCGGCCCCCACCCCTGAGTCCCCGGGGTCCCTGCTGCCTGGCCGGGCCGGGCCGTGGGCGCGAATGTCGCTCTCTCCCCGCCTCCTTTCCGCTGCCCTCTGGGGTGAGTAGGACGACGTGGCCACCGAGGCCCTCTCTTCTCGGGGAGCTCTCCTCACTTCTTCGGCTGAGATGGGTTGGAGGGTGAGGCTAGGGGGTCATTCGCCACCAAACCAGACTGGAGGGTATCTCTTCCCCTTTTTCTCATTTCTGTGGAACTCACTTTCCTTTTCGAAAGCTCTCTCAAGATATAAACACAAAAGTTAAGCTTTCTCGTAGTGTGAAAGCTTAATTTTGACCAGTTGCCCATTGATAGAATCTCCAGTTGCAGGCCAAACATTTTATTTTTGGCCCTGTTGTTCTTTTAGCCTGGCCTAGTATTTTTTGTGTGTGATAATTATAGGTGCTACTATTTTGGGGGGGGGGGGGTTATTCTTATTTGGTAGCTTGTACAAAAAAATTAAAAACCTTGGAGTAATATGGGGTTCTCAGAAAAACTGGAGGTAAAGGTTTAGGTTCTTAGCACAACTCAGTAATGCAAAGTTGAATATAATGAATAGGGTAAAAAGCATGTTTGAATCATGCAATTTTTTCAGCATTCATACCGTACTTCACAAGTATTTTTGTTATGAAAGAGCTGTATTGAGCCAGAAAACTTTTTGCTAATTTGAAGTAACATTTGGTTTTGCTTGTCCGTTAAATTGTTTACTTTTAGCTGTGTTCAGGGAATTAAAAAACAATCAAGTAATTATTTCTCCTACTTTTCAGTGGAGAAGTTTAGGCATGTAGTTGCAGTTTTAAGAGCTTTTGTAGTGATACTTAAATTGGAAAATTTCAAACACTGTTTGTGAATCATTTCTCAGAACATTGCCTGTGTTGAATTAAGTGATAAAACCGTTTAAGGATTAGGATCAACATCTTTCATCTTCTTAAAAAATTTTTTTTAGCTTTCATTTTTTGTGCAGCTTAGCAAGAGACAAATAAAATAATATATTACCTTCCCTAACTCAGGGAAAATATAAACCACCAAAACTCGGACTTTTAGTCTGAGAGCTTAAATGAGAAATAAGGAATATCACAGACAAGCCAGATCTGTTTCCAAGTGTCCTGAGTTTGGTTTTGACAGAGATGGCATTATGCTTGAAGTGCCTCTCAATAAATACGAAGCTGCAAAGGCTCTTGGTCACATCCATTTTGATATTTCTAAAGTTCTAGGTGGATTTTTTTTTAATGCAAAAAGATTGTATTCAGTAATAATCTAATCACTCAGCCATCCCCAGATGATATGAAGATCATATCAGGGAGTTTAAGTTTGATTCAACCAGGAAGGAGCATCATGATCCAGCCATATTCTGCTGATTGGAAAATCAGGCTGTTGCATGGTGTGCAGTCTGTTGCTTGAGGAAGATAATACCAGGCTTTTATTCTGAAAGCAAATTCTAGGGTATACCCCTGCGATATGTTGAGTTCTATCAGTGCCTAGACTTTTTAGTATGGAATGATAACTGATGTTTATGTGGATTCTATAGAAAAAGACAATTTTAATGTAGTTAGCCTATTATATTCAGCAAGGTTTTTCAATAAAGATTTAAACAAAGGTTATGTTTGAAAGAATAGTTCTTAGCGTGAATATATAATTAGGCCAAGTAAGTCTCCCTAAATATGTTACTTATTTATATCTTAAAGTTTATTTGTTTTGAAAGAGCACAGAGGGTGTGGGGGTGATGGTGTGGGAGTGTGACAGAGGATCTGAAGAGGATCAGCTCTGTGCTGATAGCAGAGAGCATGATGTGGGGCTCCAACTCATTAACGGTGAGATCATGACCTGAGCTTAACCAGATGCTTAACTGACTGAGGCACTGAGGCGCCCTGCCCTCTCCCTAAATATTTTAATTAATTGAAGTTCCACCATACATAGGTAATTAGTCATTTAAAGCTGTTTTCCATCTCCCTTATTCATGTCCAGTCACCAGATCCTGTTAAATTTGCGTTAGTAATATCTCTTGGATTTGTCCTTGTTTTCCCACATGATAATGCTTTAATTTAGGCTTTCATCATCTCTTACCTAGACTTTTGCAAAACCTTCTAACTAGTCTTCCCTCTCCTCACATTATTTATCCCTAATCAGATCAGTCTCAGTCATCAGTGCTTAAAAATCTGTTTTGAATCCATTTTGCCAAAGTCAGCTGTCTGTCAGGTCCAAGGCCCTTCACAGCCTGGTCCTAATTTATCTCTCTTTAGTCTCAACTTAGCTAGCTGCAGGTGCTCTACCCAAGTTATCCACTCCAGCACTGTGAACTGTTAATTATTTAGAACATGACTTAGCCTCTCAGCTCTTTGTCCTTAAACAGCCTTTCCCTCTTGCTTAGAATTATAATTGCTTAGAATTCTAGCAAGTGATAAACCTCCAGTTCTTCCTTTCACTTACAGCTCACATCTTACTTTTTCTCTGAGGTCTTCCTTCAGACAGAGCAAGTTAGAGTTACTCTTGTCCTTTGTCTGTGTGCCACTATAGCACTTTGTTAATATCTCTGTATTTGAACCTTCATTGGATTGTATTGTAGATTTTTTGTTCACATGTCTGATTCTTGCATTACACCCTGACCTCCAGAGGTCAAAGGTCTTTACTCATCTTTGTATCCCCAGGGCCTTTGTCTGTAGTCCAGTGCTTGGCACATAGTAGGTGCTCAATGAATGCTTGTTAAATGGTCAAAATATATGACTTAACGATGTCCTAAGTGTGCAAACTCAAACTTAGCTTTATCCCCTGTGAGGTAGAAATATTTCCTAAGTCACCAAGCTCCCTAGTTGCTGCCACTTCTGAGAGACAGGATTGGAGAGAATATTTAGAAACAGTGTTATAAATGGTGAGCAGATTCCTAGGCAAACTCCCTCTGCCCCCCAGTCTGTATGATCTCTGATGTATTTTGAAGAATACTGATTACAGTACCAGCACTAATTAGTTCTATGGTAGTTAGTATCGTAGGAAGTCAGAGTATGTTGCTTGGAAGGGGTGAAATTTGAGCTCATTCCAGAAGATTAGGTAATAATTAATTATATTTGCTGTTTTCTGTATTGTCCTTAAAGATGTCCTTTGGAGACCATGATAGTACCTGGCACATAGCATATTCATTGAATATCTGTGTCGTGAAGAAATTGTTCCCAGGTGTGTGTGTGTGTGTGTGTGTGTGTGTGTGTGTGTGTGTGAGAGAGAGAGAGAGAGAGAGAGAGAGAGAGAGAGACAAAGACTTTACATTGGAGTTCATTTATTTCTGAAGACACCTTTAAGAACTTTGCTTCTTCGCTATATTTTATCACCTCATTTTATTTTTCCAAAATGTGCCACTTCAGTCAAGTTATTCTGCTTACTCCATTGTTTCTTTGCATTCTCTGCATTCCAAAGCATGTTTTAAAATCTGGTTACATTGGTCTTTCTCACTCAGTTTCATGGTTATACTAAATGACAGTCTGCTTGTATTTTAACATTCTTTGTTGTATTGTGCAGGACTTGGCTGCAGTTGGAACCTACAAGTTCTTATTGTCTTTATTTAAACGAAATTAATTTTTTATAAAAGTAAATAAGT
Organism: Herpailurus yagouaroundi; assembly: GCF_014898765.1. Taxonomy (NCBI): domain Eukaryota; kingdom Metazoa; phylum Chordata; class Mammalia; order Carnivora; family Felidae; genus Herpailurus; species Herpailurus yagouaroundi. The sequence goes on from NW_024412388.1 coordinate 41,682,804, forward strand.
GGACTCCAGGTTTTTCCAGTGCAGAAAGGTTATTTACTCACTTGATGAACATGCTTATTTACCTGGAGATACTGGCTTTACAGGCTCCTAGAGTTGGAAGGGATCTTAATGTTTTAACACAACCTCTACCTATTTTTATAGTGGAAAAAACAGTTTCAGAAAGCCAAAGGACTAGCCCAAGGTCACAGTTAGAGACTAGATTAACTAGGCCTAGAGTCCTATGATTCTTGCTCTTTTGACTATAGAGAGAACCAGAGTGCTAACCTGCTGCTCTTCTCCATCCTTTGCTCTCCTACCTCCCCAAACCCTAGTAATTTTTCCAGTTAAGCCACTAATTTTGATTTCTTTTCAGATTTAGCATCTGAATCCGAAAAACATGTTCTCCTTCCAGAGCATATTGTCCCTCATTTGGCCTCCTTCTCTTTACAGCCTCTCTATGCTTATACTAGCCCCTGAGTCTAAGGATGCCTTTTCTGGTTATTTTCCATTTTCCTGCAGACTGATTCTTTGCCCTTCTCTGCTCTTTGCTCAGGAAGGCTGACCTTTACAGCCTGTGTCACCTGAGGCTCTTTTTCCTTTGGATTCTGGTTGGGGTTAGCCAGTGGGAATGGGAGGTAGTGACAGACGATGGAAGGAGGAAAAGAGAGAGCTCTTGCGGTCTTTATTCCTCTTGCTACTCTGTTTTGATGCATTTCTGGCAGTGGCTATGCACTATGTTAGAGCGTCCTTTGATTAGCTCCTCCTCCAGTTCATCCTAGGTAATGTTTCCTTCCTTGTTCCTTTAGGCTTGAGGTGGTGAAGGCTTCCTGCTGTTCCTCATTCCTGGGTCCAGCATCCCTTGTTAGTTTACTTAACCCTGCTCTCATTTCTCTAGCCCCATCATTGAAGAGAAGTTCAAATACTCCATTTCATTATGATGTTTCCTGCCTCTGGCCACTGCTATAATACTTTCCCCCTCACATGTCAGTCCAAATCTTGTACTTCACAGTGCTACCTCTGTGAAACCTTTCTTATCCTCTCAACTTTCCCCTCTGATCTCTTAGCACTTTTCTCATAACACTTATTTTACCACGTTTGAATCAATTATTTGTAGACAGATGTTTATCTTCTCTTACAGATTTGAAACTCTTAGGGCACGGTCTACATCTGATTCATCTTGGCATCTAGCACAGTGCCATAGTCAAAAAAGATACCCAATGAATAAATCATTATTGTAACGCTGAATTCCAACCCTAGAACGGTATAAGTTTCCTCAGCTTTTTGAAATTAGAGTGTTCTTATGAAATCTTTCCTAAGTCAAAATGGTGTAAAGTGAAGAAGCAATTACCATAAATTTAAGTGGAAAGATTTCTGAAGGATCTCAGACCCTAAAAATAACCTCTCAGACTTTTCTGACACTTTAGGTCGTCTTGCTAATGGATGCTCAAGAAATTTAGATAAAGCACAAATGCTCACAGATACAGTTCAAGCTGTGGCAGCATAATGGCTGAGATGCTTAGTGTAGTTCCCAGAGAAGGAGCTTGGTGGTGCCATTCTTGATTGTGGTATTTGCTGCCTCTAACAGCTTGCTGCAAAACAAATGTTGAATGCTGTTTTTGCTTTGTGCCTTTTTTCATAAAAGCAGATACCCTCTTCAAATATCTTTTGGTTAGTGAAAATAAGTACTGATGAAGGTCTTTTGTGAAAGCAAAGTGGTAAGGTGGACTTTTGAAAGATCAAGGGATACCTGTATGTGTAAAACTGCTCGTGAGAAGATTTGGCATGAGAAGAATGAGGTTTTAGAGGGGTAAGTCAGTTGTCATTGCCTGGTCTTGTTTTTTGTTTGTTTGTTTTTGTTTTTAGTTTATTTATTTTGAGAGAGCATGTGGGTTCATGAACTGGGGTGGGGCAGAGAGAGGTGGAGAATCCCAAGCAGCTCTGCACTGCCATTGGAGAGCCCGACACGGGGTTTGATCACACACCAAACCATGAGATCATGACCTGAGCCGACACCAAGAATTGGACGCTCAATCAGCTGAACCACCCAGGTGCCCCTGCCTGGTCTTGTTTTTTATACTGCCTGTACAATACAGTGTCTTATCTGTTACTTCTTTTTTTTATTTAAGAAGTTTTACCTAGCCCTAAAAAAGCCAGCTTCCATTCTTGTAAAATAATCCTTTAGAGTAAACAAGTTATTTATGCTTTTTTCATGATACACTGATTTATAATTTCTTTGATTACTTTTTATGTTTAAATGCTAACAGGTAGGGACATTTCAGAATTCCTTCATTTGCAACATTTTTATTGAGCACCTCTACAAACCAAGCACTGGCCTTGGATACAGTTGAGAACAACACTGAGTCCTGTCCTGATATATTCTAGTTATGTTTTAGACCATCTTGATAGATTTGTGACCACAATTAAACTAAATTAGGGTAATTTTCTATGACACTTTAACAGCTTTAGCAAAAACTGAACCTGTTCTGTTTAATGTTCACTGGCAGCTAAAATGAGCTATACAAAAAACTGCTTTGGCATATATGATTTTTAAGGGATATATGCCAAACCAATTACAGTATTTATTCTTTTTCAGTGTTCTTCTATTTTTGTTTGGTTGGTTTATGTGAGATTTAAGCCTTTTAGTACTTGTCCGTTGGTCTGACTAGTTCATCATTTAGCTCCTGTTAGATATTGTTTCATTTTCAGTGTTTTATGTTTTGCCATACAGAGAGATCTGGGTTTGTTAGAGGAATATATCAAGTTTTGTTTTTGAAAACATTTCATAATCAAAATCTCAACAACTACTATGCTGTGAGAATTCTGCAGTTATTTCAAAAATTGACCTACTAAAATACCCAGGTTAAGGATTCATGTGCTTGAATATGAGTTTCTGTTAGTTATGCTTAGAGCAAATATCCAGTATTTACCTAAAACTTTCATTTCTGTGGGCCCTTAACAATAGTGAGACTTTTTTGCTTTCCAGAATGCTGTTAAACCGCATGCTAGGTAGTAGTCTGAGGTTGGGGAAAGGAAGAATGTATTTTTTCCATCCCATACTAGTTAGTCACTCAGAGCTTATATAAATCTTGGAATGAGTTAACCTGTGACTTGTAAGAAAGAGATGGCCAATAGCCTGACAGCTAGTGTGTGAAAAGAAAAGCTTTGGCTGATTGCCGCCATCACATGGTCAAACAGGGCTTTGTTAGAGGGAGTGATGTAGTGGGTGTTTTTGTCTTTCAGGAGTTTGCTTTCTTGAATGTTCAGTTATTATGTTATTGGCAGGAAGGATATAGAAAAAAATAGGTATTCTGCTTTGTTTTACTGGCTATTTTTCTTCTTGGCATTTATTTCAACATAGTGTTTGCTAATTTTTTAGTGCCCTCCCCCCCCCCCTTTTTTTTTTGCTAGTTTGTGCTTTTGATCTGTAAATGATATTATAAATCTGTTATGCTACATTTTGCTTGGAAAGGTGTACCTGAGCAGCTGTATTGTCATATTTACTCTCAAGACATTTTACGCATTTATAGATAATTGTAAGAGAATAATTTTGCAAGCTAAAACAGTAATAAAACATTTGAAAAATATTTATAAACCTGCAGTTTCCAAATATTTTTACATGTTTTTGAATTAAATATATACTTATTTTTAAAAATCAGAGACCAGTGAATGTATAAACTAAAAACTATACCAGTCCCTGTCTCATATACCCCCTTTCCTTAATCCCCATCCCCGGTAATAATACATGATGTATTTCATGTGTTTTGTTACTTGCATTTTATTTCAGAGGGGAATATGTGTATAAATAAGATAACTTTTAAAAAATGTAGCTTTTATATTATTTACTTCTCCATTTAGCTAGCATAAGGTAAGCACCCAGTTAATATTAATTACCTTGAGTTATGTTAAAGCCTTACTTCTGTAATTGGCTTTCTACATTGAGAGCCTTTAACCTCGTTTTTCATTTAAAACAATGTTTTAAGTAATTTGCTGCATTCTGACAACTCAGAGGCAATCTCACACACTTTCCAGGATGCTAGCTACATTCTTTATAGAGAAGGAGCCCATACAATTTATTGTCCAGACTGGAACACTTTTGAGATTGAAGGAGGCTGCTAATAATTTTTTTCTGAGACAACAGGCATAAACATTGATTACCCCAGACGAACTAGGATATGTGGTCATCCTATTCATAAACTTCAGGTTTTTATTTGTTGTATTTAGTTTTGTTTTTTTTTTTTTTTCAACGTTTTTATTTTTATTTTTTGGGACAGAGAGAGACAGAGCATGAACGGGGTAGGGGCAGAGAGAGAGGGAGACACAGAATCAGAAACAGGCTCCAGGCTCCGAGCCATGAGCCCAGAGCCTGACGCGGGGCTCGAATTCATGGACCGTGAGATCGTGACCTGGCTGAAGGCGGACGCTTAACTGACTGCGCCACCCAGGCGCCCCTGTTGTATTTAGTTTTGACAGGACTTTTTATATGACTTTATTGAATAAATTGAGACAACTCTTGGAAAAACAAGCTATCAATGATTTAAAAACAGAGGAAAATGGTACAAATCCCAAACCTCTTTTGTGCAGTTGTAACCAAGTCATTTTATGCAGTCAATATTAGTGTTTCCTTCTATAAGTTCTTAGGTTACATATAGGGTCAGCATTAGATGAAGAGATCATGAAGAATAAGCAGTTGTGCTAAGAGTTATGATTCAAGTTCATGAATTTTGACACCGATGTCTGTACATAATTCCTGTTTGACAAAGGAGTTGTCTTTCCCAACTGTATGAGCAATTCACGTTTGCTTTGTGGTATATATATTTTTTAAACAGAAACTTAATATGTATAAGCCATTTTTTTAAACTTAAAAGTGATTCCTTTTTTAAAGAGCTGATGTGCTTTCAAAAATCAGTTTATTTTATGGTGAAAAAGGCTTTCTCTATGTTGTTTGACTCTTTGTGACCACAATAATAATTCAGTACAATTTACCTTTTATGATTCAGGCTTAATACCCAATACTTTCCTGAAAATCTTATATGGAATTTTTTTTTCTGATCTATTTTCTATAACTGTATTTTATGACTTGTTTTGTGTATTGCTCATACCTTTATTACTATTATCTTCAGAATTTATCAACTTACTGTTTTCCTTTTTTAAAGGAACATTAAATACAATTTCACTTAGGCTTATATCCTTTTTTGACTATGGGTCTCTATTAAAATTGCATATGTTTTATGGTATTATCTGGTTATTAATCAGTTTTGTTTTTATCAAATATTCATTGAGTGCCCTCTTTATGTTAGGCACTAGTTTGGCCCTGGAGATAATGAATCCTGGTTATTTATGATTCCAGATTATGAAGAGGAAGTAGAAAACTTACTGCTGTGTTACTTTACAGATATTCTTTCATTTCATTTATCCAACAACTTTGAATGGTTTGTTATTATGCCCATCTCTAGATGAGAAAATGGCAGTGGGGAAAGTAGCTTGGCCAGATCATACAGGTAATTGGTTAGGAAGTTGCAGATTCAGGATTTAAAACTAGATCAGTCTGACCTTAAAGCTTGTGCCCATTTTAGCTCCCTCAAGCTCCTTCAGGCAGTTTTTCTATTACATTTTAGTGCTCTTATGCCATGAATTCTTTTCAGACATTATTGTGATTTAAGAGAAAAGTTTAATGGGTTAAAGTCAAAGGACTGGGTTGAAATCCCAATTAAAGAAAACTCCTGCCTCATGACTTGGGTAAATGCTTATAAAAATAGGGTTAATGTCTGTCTACCTTACTGTCTTGTGATAATCAAATGAGAAAACTTATAAAGTATCTACCAGAGGACCTAATACTGTGAAAAGATTTTAATATAGTACATCCATGGTGAATCCATGGTGTTAGAACTACAGAAAAAAACCTTATAGGATATTCTTGGGGTACCTAGCAGTGCTGGTAAGTTAACTATAGCTACCATGTTGATAAAAGAACTTGCTTTGGAGCCTTAGGTTATCAGAACATTGACTTAAATGGAAAATAGCGTGAAGTTACAGTGGAGGAAAGTATTTAGTAATAGGCTCAGTTTTGCTGACAGTTTTGAATTGATAATCTTCACTCCAAATGAATTGATAGTGGAGTAGTCTTTAGGATTAAAAATAGAAATTCTTCCCTCAGAAATTCCTTTAGGTGAGGTGAATAAACCACAGAGACAATAGGGATTATAAATGTTTTCAGGTTTTCAGCAATCCAAGAAAATCACAGAGTAGTATACTTGACATAAAATCATAATCTGATTAATATTTCTGGTTTCTTTAGTATACTATTTTCATCATTAAGCCAACTTTTAAGTCATTTGATAAGGAGACAAAATGGTGTCATTTCTCAAAAAACTTAATTTGCTAATAAATTTCTAAGGAACAGAAAAGCCATTAAGTTTGGCATAAAATATTCTTTTTTTTTTTTTTTTTAATTTGCCACTTGCTGCTCATGTACCTACTTTTCCTCTGAATATTCAGTTACAGGTTTTTCTCTTATTATTCCTTTACTTAATTATTGATGTCAGACTCACAGCATGGTAAAGTAACTTTCTATTCTCTCTTTTCCTTACTTTTATGGAAGATCAGTACCACACTTGCTTTTTTCCAGTCTTCTGGTATCTCTCCAGTTCTTGAATTTTCAAAAATAATTGTAAGTGATTGAATTGTAAGTATGCTCTATACTTCTTTCATTGGATGAAAGCCTATCTGTGATGCATGTCATCTCAAATTGCTAATTGTGAACTTAAACTTTCCAAATACTCTCATATTTTATCAAAATGACATTTCTGCAAAGTTTTCATTATTTTAATTATCGGATGTGTATTTTGCTAATTTTTAAAAAATCATCTACTTTTGTCTGGATTCATGTTGTATTTTTTTTTTTCATTAGGAGGCTTGTTTTCTTTGGTGTTTTTCCTTTGTTAAATTTTTAAGCTGCTACTCCCCTTTACAATTCTACTGTTGATAACTTATTCTGTTTTCTTGTTATTCTGAAGTTTTCTGTGAGATTTACATGGTCTGATTTCTCTAATATATTTTCCTTTTCTCTTTTTGCAACATATTTTTATTATATACTATTCCTATATAAGAGAAAGCAGAGTATAGAGTACTTAGTCCTTTATGTTTTTGCTGTAAAATAAGATTTGATATGAAAATAATTACTCATTTGTTAATTTCACAGTGTTATTTATTCAGCCATAGCCCTTCCTGTTCTGTGTTAATCTCCTCCGTTCCTCAGATTACTCATGACTTTCTTATTTCCTGATTCTGACCTCAACAAGACCTTTAACCACCTTTCACCACCTTTACCTCCACTGTTCATTACTCTTCCTCTGTCACCAGGAATTACTTTAAAAGCTCTTAACTGCCTGCCTCAAAAATTGCCTCCTGTACTATTTTACTAAAAGAGTACCTCTACAAAGCAGTTACCGTTCATATGTACTTCAGTTTTAAGGACGTCCTTGCAATACTTTTTTTTTTTAATGGAGGTGAAGCATTTGGTTATGTGTGTGTATAAATAGTGTTTAATGGCCCCAACTGAAGCCATTAATAGGGATTCATTTAATTTTGCTGACATTTGTTAGCTTTGAAGTGCTTTCTGAGAAGAGAAGTGATGCTATTCAATGTAAGTATTAGGAAGATAGTAGGAAGTACTTACATACAGCTCTGAGGCAGTCTGATGTTCTTCTGGCAGTCTAGATATTATTTTTGAAATTGGGCCAAATGTTTCTCTCTTTATATATTTTAAACTGAATATATAGATCTTGGCTGGTGTTGAATCATGTGTTACTCTTCTTTATACAGCTATAAAGTCTTGATTTTATAGCTTCCTTTATTAGCAAAGGATTCTTTTTTGTTGTTGTGATTTTTGTTTTTAAAATGTTTATTCATTCATTTTGAGAAAGAGAATAGGGAAAGGGCAGAGAGGGAGAGAGAAAGAATCCCAACCAGACTCCACACTGCCAGCGCAGAGCCTGATGCAGTGCTCGAAACCCCAAACTGTGAGATCATGCCCTGCGCCGAAACCAAGAGTTGGGCACTTAACCAACTGAGCCACCCAGATGCCCCTATTAGCAAAGTATTCTTGAAAACTAGAGACTGTTTTGTTTTTAGTATATTTGCCACATAAAGGGGCTTTTTTCCCCCCTTTTACACTGATTTCTAATTTTATGGATGTATGTAACTTACAGGTTTCGTTTCTTTTGTTCCAATTTAATTTCTTTTACATCACAGATCATTTGCCTTTACTTCTCTGTAATAGTTGTGTTTAATTTAAACTTTAGGTTCACCTGGGTGGCTCAGTCGGTTGGCTGTCTGACTTCGGCTCAGGTCATGACCTCACAGTTCCTGAGTTCGAACCTTGGCATCGAGCTCTGTGCTGACAGCTTAGAGCCTGCAGCCTGCTTCAGATTCTGTTTCCCTCTTTCTCTGCCCCTCCCCCACTAACGTTTTGTCTCTCTCCATCTCTCAAAAATGAATAAATGTTAAAAAAAAAAAATTGGAACTTTAAATGAATTCACACAGAAGTCATCAAATGAGAACTATGGCTCATCAATATAGTAAATTAGGGAGCAGCAACCTCTTCGGTCCTGACTGCCAAAAGTGCAACAAAACCACTTTGGTCACTGCTAAAGGACAAAAGGGAAGAAAAGAAAGACCTGAAGAAGGAAGTGAGGGGGTAGACAAAGGGGAGGATGAAGACAACAGAAAGGCAAGAGGAATCTTAGGGAGGAGGGGGAGTGGAGTAGACCCTTGTCAAGGCATCAGTAGCTGCCAGATGCTGCAGTCAGTGCCACACACATTTATTCAAGGCTGAACTATCCCTGAGGGTATAGCATTGAATGAGTGGTACATCTGCTTGACCCAGCCAGCTTGTTCTCAAGAGTTACTATAAGATGCCCCTGTAAGAAATATGAAGTCACACGCTGTCTTAAAGGATCTGCTCTGTTTGTTCTTAGTTCTTTTGAAGAAAGACCATTCTCAACATGGTGTAAAGGGCTATATATTCTGATAATTTGTTTTAAAACAAAATTCCATTAAAAAGGACATGAATAAGTGTAGGGTCTTATTGTAAATGTTGAATAGAAAGAGGAATAGTTATGACTTAAAGGGAATTTTTATGAAATAGTATATGTAGGAGGTAACGAGTTCCTTGTCTGTTGAGATATTTAAAGACTAGAAGACTTTTTTATTTATTTACTTATTTTTTTACATTTATTTTTAAGCAACAGAGTGAGACAAAGTGTGAACGGGGGAGGGGCAGAGAGAGTAGGAGACACAGAATCTGAAGCAGGCTCCAGGCTCTGAGCAAGCAGTCAGCACAGAGCCTGATGCAGGGCTCGAACCCACGAACTGTGAGATCATGACCTGAGCCGAAGTCGGACGCTCAACCGACTGAGCCACCCAGGCGCCCCTAGGAGACTTTCAAAGACATTGTAAAAGTAACTTCAGGTGGGAGGTTTTAGAGATGGCTTTGTTTCTGTGTACTTACTGTAAGTCACAATACATAGTAACAACTTGGTATTTTCTTCTAATGTGAGGAAGCAGTTTAATTACTATCAGTTGTCCATGTTGATAAATGTGTGCATGTTGTTTTATTGATTGCAGATTGGGCAACTATACATTTTCTGTTTAAGTACATTAGAGATGTATGGATTACTGTGCAAGGAAGTTTAGGCTAGTGCTGGGCTTTTACGCTAATAACTCTTGTTATAAACCTCCTATTATACATTACATAAAAATAGATTGGTGAGTAGATCTTTGACTTGGATGTTACGACGTGTGGAGTTTATTCTGAGGTTAAAGGAATGTTGTGGAGGACTATCTAGAGGCAGGTCTAAGAAGAGAGCCAGGTTGAGGTTCTATGATTATAGCAACATCAAAGGATTGTTTTTTAAGAATTAATTTAGGTGGGTTTTAGATCTCAGTAATTGAAATCCAGTTTATTTCTGTTTACAGGAGGGTTTTTAATCAGATTTGTTCAAAATAATATGTTAATTACATTTTGGATTCAAAAGAGGGAAAATTCTTAAAAGTTACATTTTCTAATTGTTTAGATGCTTTACCTTTTATTTATGACTACGCCATTAACCTTTCCAATATTTAGCAAGCATAATGTATTTTATTGATTTTTAACTGGATCTTATAGTTACGTTAATGGCGGTTATGTTCTATTGCTGTGTGAAACAAAAACTAAGCCAAGCAGTTCTAATTTTTCTGTGGTACAGTAACATACAAAGAAATTACTTCTTTCATAATGCAGTACTGTAGTATGTCTGAAATGTAATGGATCTATCCTTCCTTTTCCACATCTTTTATTATCATGCTCTATATAGTAAATGTTTTTAATAGGAAGTTTTTTGGATTATCTTTTAAAATGAAAATGTTTAAACCACAGTTTTATTATACACGATGTTTATTATGATTTTTCTTAAATTTTGTTTTTATGCATGACATTTCATTGGGAAGGGATATTTTAATACTCATTCAAGCAGTTTCTTTACATGTATATATTTAAAAAAAACAGGCAGTTGTATTGCCTTTGAATTTGAAAAAGAAAATGGGTTACAAGCTAAGTTGATTTTCCCATGGTCTAATATGACTTAAGTTTTTGTTTTTGTTTTTTTTTTACTGTTCTGATTCAGAATTTGAAGCAAGAGCAACAATAAATGCTAATAGTAGTAATTGATTGTATTAGTAATTGTCTTAAGTACTAGCTGTGGTATCAATAATAGTATGAGGAGGATGCCTATATTTGGCAGTTAAGAAAACAGCTTAGAGAGACCTGTTAGTGGCTGAGCTGCAATTAGAAACCAGGCTTGCCAACCCATTGTTGTTTTCCATACTATACAGTCTCAGTCTGGTGTTTGAGATAATGGTTGTAAAAGTGCTTTAGTAATAATAAAGTATTGTGAAGAGATGAGGTGTTGGTATAATACACAATGAACCCTGGCCTCAATTTACTAAATTGGGAATGTGAAAATGATCAGCATGTTTTGGCCAATAAGTGAAAATCAAGTATGGTATATTTAACTGGTATATTTTACCCATTCAGTGATGAATTCTGTGGTTGGGTTGGGATTGTGACATTAGTGGTTTGTGACCCTTTTTAACTGCATGACATTTGGGCATGCAAGTATGGCAGGCTGGTAGTCTTGTTCAGTCTCCAACTTTGTCTTTTATTTTTTAAAAGATTTTATTTTTAAGTAATCTCTGTATCCAACATGGGGCTCAAACTCAAAACCCAGAGATCGAGAGTTGCACGCTCCACTGACTGAGCCAGCCAGGCACCCCACTTTTTGTCTTTACACCTAGGATTGATGTGTTTTTCAGTCGGAGATGATTACTTTTGAGTAAAGTTAAAACATAGGAATCCCATGCTCTTGAAGTTTAAAATTTTTAGTGTACAAAAAGTGGGACATGCAAATGCTGGACCCTTAAACTGAGAAATGAGTGGACCCTTTAAATAAATAAACATTTACACCGTGTCCAGAGTGTAGTGTTCATGCCAAGGGTGAAAGTGAGTAGGGAACTTGATTAAGACAGAAGTATTGTCATTTTCACTTAGAGAGGGCCCTATTGTTAGAAGAGGTGAGAATTTTGAGGTTCATTTTTCTTTTTTAATAAGGAAGGAGGAGAATGCATCAGTGCTAATGGGGTGGGTTAGGGAATGAGAGAACTAAATAGAATATGAAGTTAAGATAAGGGACTGGAGGAATCAAAGTGGGGGTAAAGTAGGAGGTAATCAAGGTGGTGATCGAGGTTATTTATCTAAATTACTGTTGCTGTGGATATCACTGGGAGCCATTTTGGGAGAGAATAAAATGATTCTGAAGAACAGGGTGAATCCTAATTTAAGCAGCAGCACATGTTTGATAAGGGAACAGGGCTAGAAGTTCATGAGGGAGATTGAGGTACCACTATTCTTGGAGAATTTAGATAGTTTAAATATGCCTATTATTTATGTAAAAGTACTATTTTTACTTCAAAAATTGAAATGTCATGTATGAAGGATGAAGTATCTATCTTCTGTACTATTAAACATTGCATGGGTACTGTTAGATTTATTACAAATTTTCTTTTTCTCTAGGGTTTGGATTCAGGATTTGTTCCTAGTGTCCAAGACTTTGATAAGAAACTTACAGAGGCCGATGCTTACCTACAAATCTTGATAGAACAATTAAAGGTATGGCATTAGTTTATATACTGGATTGGTATAAAGTAGTAAATGTTACTGAGCTTCATTCTGAATGTAAAGTTATTTGATGTTAATTTGAACCCCTAGATGGTTCATCAGCAGTTTTTAAAGCTGACTTATTAAAAGATCTGGGTGACTTACTCATAGATCTTTATCTCTGATTTATATTGACAAATTGTATAATGCACTTTTTTGGCCATTAAAAAATAAATATCTAGACATAATTAGAAGAAAGCATGATAAGATTAGATTCATATTCTGTTTTAAAGTTCTTTGAAACTGGTAAATTTTAAAGTCGTTCAATTTCAAAAGCCTTGGTTTTTCCATTTTGGGGATTGGGGGTTGAGAGAGATCATTTCTCTACTTCATTTATTATTACTGAAATTGTCTTTTTCAATTCCTACTTTAAAATTAATTACAAGCAGGGGCTTCTGGGTGGTTCAGTTGGTAAAATGTCTAACTTCAGCTCAGGTCATGATCTCTTGGTTTGTGAGTTCAAGCCCTGTGTCGGTCTCTGTGCTGACAGCTCAGAGTCTGGAACCTGCTTCAGATTCTGTATCTCCCCCTCTCTCTGCCCCTCCCATGCTCATGTTCAGTCTCTTTCTGTCTCAATAATAAATAAACGTTAAAATTAATTAAAAGCAAAAGTCCTGGGAAGAAAAAGAAGTGTTAATAAACTTGGATCACAGAGCAGAAAAAGCTTAGGTTTCAGTTGATATTTTAAGTTCAGAATGTTTTCTTTTGCTTGTAATTCTACCAGAGTAATTGAACTTGACCGTTTAAAATAATTCAATAGAACTGGATTTGATACAGTCCTTTGGAAAAATGTACGTTACCTTAAAAATACATGTAGATCATCCCTGGAAGAAAAGTGTTCAAGAACTAAGGTTTGCTGTTTTATGTTTAGTACACGTATACAATATAGTAAAGTGGCTTGATACTATAATCGTTTTCTTTTTAATCCTGTAGCTTTTTGATGACAAACTTCAAAACTGCAAAGATGATGAACAGAGAAAGGTTAGTTCTATAATCATTATTTTGCCTTAAACCGTTTTAAAACCAAGAGCCTTTTAGAGAAATAACAGAAGGACCTCAGTGTTTTGGCTACTATAATAGTACTGTTTACTGTTTATGGTAGTACTGCTGTACAGACCAGGGCGGGGCAGAGGGGGCAGGGGGTTCTGGGGAATTTCTGTTATGGTTTCATAATTAAATGAGAGGGTAATGTACAAAATTTTTAATATGATGCCCATTTTGTTAAGTACCACCTTCCTAGGAGTAAGTTCTTTGTTTAGAGGTTTTTAAATGTTGAAGGTAGAAAGTTTATTTTATTAAATTGATTTGTGGTCACTTCATATAGTAAACTGGCAAGAATTTGCAGAATAAACAAGAAGCCACAGTTGAGGAAACAAAACAAGTGTTGCTTTAATTATATTTCCCCTACTGCCCTCTGTGAATTTCTGACAATTACTTTGTATTTTGAATATTGCTTTCTTCCAGTTAACATTTTTTTTCTTTGATTAGATTTCCTAATGCAGTATCATTTATTTTTGTGTGTGTTTCTTTTGACTGTAGCTTTGCATTTGGCTCTTTTACACTTGATAATAGTATCTGTAACTCATGTTTAGCTCCCTTTCCATTCTTAGTTTTGGAATTTAGTCCCATGTCATTTTTAAACAGCTTGGCAAAGTTTAAGGTAGTTCTGAAACACGTGTTTTAAAATCATATAGTGAATCAGTCTATAGAAAAGAGACGTTTTTTAATAAAACGAATAAAAATGTTTTGTATTCTTACAAATGTTGAATTGAATCACATGAATTTTATTTGCAGATGTAATCATTTTCTTTTTAATCCTGTAATCCATAATCCGTAAAATATCTGAATGTTTTATTTAATGTTTGATATAAGTTTTAAAAAGTATAACCAAAAGTACTCCCTTTCCAACTTGCTTGTACTCAGAGTTATGAGTACATTTTAGTAAAATTCTTTAAATGATGAGTAGAAAATAATGATATCTCTTTGTGCTTCTGATTATTTCTGTTTAAAACATCTCATTTTTCACAGAAAATTGAAACTCTCAAAGAAACAACAAATGTAAGTTATGTGTTTGATAAACTCTGGCTTTGCATTAGAAAGTACTTTAAAATGCTGTTTCTATTTTAAGCTGCCACTATTAAGAACAATTGAGATTTTAATTTTTATGAATTTTTTACAAGGCTGTTTAAGAATTTTATTATTTTCAGGGAGCCTGGGTGAGTTGGTTAGGCGTCTGACTCTTGATTTCAGCTCAGGTCATGGTCTCATGGTTCATGAGCTGAAGCCCCACATCGGGCTCCGTGCTGACAGTGTGGAACCTGCTTTGGATTCATTCTCTCTCTCTCTCTCTCTCTCTCTTTCCCTTCCTCCCTCCCTCCCTCTCTCCCCCCCCCACCCCTCCCTGCTTGCTCTCTCTCAAAATAAATAAACATTAAAAAAAAAGAATTTTATTTTCTAAAGGAGTTAAAAAGACTAAATAATCCCTCTAATTGAAATGGACTTCATGTGCCATTTTATTTGTTTCTGGTCTTGTCTGTCTGAGATTCTTGGATAAAAGGTGTCATCCATGCACTACGTATATTCTCTTATAATTAAAATGTATTATGATTCAAGCTTTCTGATGTACTGGCCTTCTGACATTATGTAATAGGCTACTCATAAGATCTACATTTTGATAAAAGCCTTTTTGAAAACAAAGTAGTAGTATTCTAGGTTCACCAGTATTGGGGTTAGAATCCTTTACTCTCCATAATTCCATAAAAGTCTTCAATAGATATTTTAGGAATTTACATTAGGGTTACCTGCCATTGATCTGAGAATTTGGAAGTTAATCAGCCCCCTGTTTCTTTCTGTTTGAAGTGTTGAAAATCCGTTTAGAATGTTATCAGTATAAATTAACAATTTTTAGCTTTCTTTTTAAATTTTTTAATGTTTATTTTTGAGAGAGAGAGAGGGAGCACACACGAGCATAAGTGGGAGAAGGGCAGAGAGAGAGGGAGACACAAAGTCTGAAACAGGCTCCAGGCTCTGAGCTGTCAACAGAGAGCATGACACAGGACTTGAACTTGTGAACCGCAAGATCATGACCTGAGCCAAGGTTGGACACTTAATGACTGAGCCACTCAGATGCCCCTTTTTGGCATTCTTTAATGATTTATAGAATTGATAATGATAACTTCATCTGACACTGTCAATATAGTAGAACCCACCAGATATCCAGAGAGGGTATTTCTTGTATAGTATAGACTTAAATCTTGTACATTTGAACTGATTTTTATATCTAAAGTTGTATCAAAAGACCATTTTATTTGGTGCAAGATCCTAAAATCAGTGTCCTGTTTTTACAGAGCATGGTAGAATCAATTAAACACTGCATTGTGTTGCTGCAGATTGCTAAAGTAAGTAAATTTTACTTTTGATTCCTTTAATTTAATGAGATTTAAAAATTGTAATAGCATTTCTCTTTAATAGTCCGGTGACCTGGTTCTGGAATATATTACCTTTCTGCAGTAAATTGTGGGGTTCCTAGTACTATTGAACAACTGTGTATTTGGGTATTACCTTAGCAGCATGTGCCTGGTTTTGATAAGGTAATTTCTGATATGATGACTGGAAGGAGGGGAGCACATTTGAATGACTCACTCCTTTCTTCCACTTTACCCATTATACTGCTTTAGAACAAGGGCATACTTTGCAAAACTTTTCACAGAAAAGTTTTTCTTAGGAAAAAAGGAATTAAATTTTAGCAAGAGTTCTTTCTTTCATCCATAATGAAGAGTATAAAAGATATATATGTGTGTGTGTATTATATGTATATAATATATATATTTTTAGTTGTTTTTTTTTCTAGTACTAAACTACATCAGTGAACCACTACTTTAATTGCTGTTCCTTATTCATGCAATAAAATGTATTTTGAATTATTGTGGTGAGGTAAAAATTTCATGGCGTTGTGCCTGCTTTTCTGAAAAATTTTGGTGTATTCAACTTAAATGTAGATTTGATTGCCTGGTATTTTGAGAAATAGGCATTTTAGGGTTTGAAAATAAGAATTTTAAAAAATGTCCCCTGATTGTTTCTATCTGACTGTACCTCTGTATTTCTAGCCAGTGGCTAGAAGAGGGTGGGCAGGCAATTCAGCAGCCAAGTTGGGAAATGATGTTTGCATGAGTTTTTAATTACTGGCCTGTTTTACTTATTCAGTTGCATATATTTGTTTGCCCAGTAATGGTCACTTTTTACCTAGTATTGTTAATAACACAATTGTATAGGACAATCCATTTGTGCTTACATAGTAAGGATATTCACCATATAAGTTAAAGGAGGTCAGTATCATTTTCTTCTGAGTTTAAAGTGTCTGAATTTAAGGGCTTGTGTTCACTTTCTAGGTTTTTGGTGTATTGTTTTGTTTTTTTTTTTATCACTATACCTGATTTCTTGTGTATATGTCTAAATTTTTCATCTGCTTCTGTGGATGAGAATATATTATAAAGGGAGGATAGTGTTGGGGGTATAAAAGAGGTGGTAAGGTTTCTGTTTTTCTTGACTGTAAAATTACATGGGTAGGTGGGCACCTACTGTTACCCAAAAGCCTCTACAATATATAGATAAGCAGTGAACTACACTATGCTCAGTGTGAATAGGTAGGTGTTTTAGAGATTCATACTGCCTTCTCTAGAAGATTGAGGAAATAGAAGAGCTGATAGTGTTTAGGCCAGTTTGGATAATCTCTACAAGTCATTCAAAACTTTTAGATAGATGTAAAACAAGACTGCCTAGCTTCTTTGAGTAGCTCACCTTTTAGCTTCCCATCAAGAACATTTTCTGTGTTCTGTCTTTGGAGTGAGTTACAATTCAAATTACTAACACTCCTTTTTGGAAGTGTCTACTATTTTTTTTTAAAGATTTTTCATTTTTTAAGTAATCTCTACAAATGTGGGACACGCACTCACCCAAGATCAAGAGCAGCACTCGCCACTGACTGAGGCAGCCAGGTGCTCAGTTTCTACTGGAAGTTTCTACTGTTTAGTCTGTACTTGCTACCTCTCTGTGTTTTGTTGTTGTTTTTTTTTTTTAGCCCAGCTTGATAGACTTATATTTCAAGGTCCTTCAGAAAGGGTAACATAGATTAAGTAAATGGAGTTTGGCTTTTTAGTTTTTTCCATAAGGAAAAAGCCTTCATTAAAGGCTTTCAGTGTACAAAAACATCCCTTAAATTACATATGTATTCTATATGAATTCTATGAGTATCTTTAAATCTAAATGTAAATCAGATCATTTCACTTGCCTCCTTAAATCCCCCTAAATGGTTTTGCATCTCCCTTGGAATCTAAACTGCTTATAATAACTTATATCAATTGAACTGTCACTACTCTCTCACCTCATCTGCCCTCACTTGATCACGTTATTCCAACAACATTGGCTTGTTTTCTTTTTCTCAGGCCAGATGCTTTCTGCTTCAGGGATGTGTATTTACTTTCCCCTCTGCCTGGAAGGCACTTCCTCCATATTTCCAGGACTCACTCTCTTGCTTTATTCAGATTTCTGCCCACATGAAATCTCTTTGAAGAGACCTTCCTGACCACTCTACCTAAATAATGTCTAACTTCCCATTGGTGGTCTTTTTCTTCATGGCCTTGCATCACTAGCCAAATTCACTTGATATATTGTTTCCTGTCTGTTTACACCTGACTGTACTCTCCTTAAGGACTTTGTCTTATTTACCCTTGTATTAGTCTACTTGGGCTGCCATAACAAACCATCACAGACTGGGTGGCTTAAACAACAAATTTATTTTCTCACAGTTTTGGAGGCTATAGAAGTTCAAGATCAGGGTTCCTGCCAATTTGGTTTCTGGTAATGACTCTTTAGCTTGTAGACCACCACCTTCTCACTATGTCCTCACGTGGTCTTTCCTTGATGGTGTGCACAAGGAGTAGAGAGAGAAAAAGGAGGGAGGGAGGGAAGGAGAAGGAGAAGGTTGAAAGGACAGAGGGATATAGGGAGAGAGATGGTGAGGAGAGCTCTCTGGTATCTCATAAAAACACTTAATTAGGTCCAGACCCCACTTTTAGGACCTTATTTAACTATAATTTACTTCAACAAATGCCCCCATCTCCAAATAGTCATACTGGAGGTTAGGGCTTCATCTGAATATGGTAGAAGGCAGGGCACACAAATATTCCTGCAAAACACCACTGTATACTCAGTGCCCAGAACAGTTGCCTGCCACATAATAGGGGCCCAATAATTGTGAATTTTGAATTAATGTTTCTAATACATAATTTTTAAAAAAATTTTTTAATGTTTTTGAGACAGAGGGAGGGGAAACACAGAATCTGAAGCAGGCTCCAGGCTCTGAGCTGTCAGCACAGAGCCTGATGGGGGGCTCCAACTCACGGACTGTGAGATCATGACCTGAGCTGAAGTCAGACGCCCAACCGACTGAGCCACCCAGGTGTCCCATCTAATACATAATTTTTTATGGTTGCATAGTTTAGTGTATCCACTCTATGTATGATTTTTTTTTTTTTTTTTTTTTAGCCACCTCTCTGTTGTGCTGGGAGGACTTCTGTCTAATACTGATGGGAATATGAATTGTTACAGTCACTTTGGAGGACTGTTCTTCATTGGTGGGTTAATAAAATCTTGAAATCAGCTACTTTTAGAGAGTGCCACCTGAGACCCCAAAGGGATATAAGAGGATAGCTAATTTGATGCCTTTGTTGTTTGGAATTTATTTAGTATTAGCTTGTTAGAGGCAGAATGCTGTAGGTAGGATTTTAAACTCCTTCCAGTTTTGATTCTTTCATTTTAATTCTCCCACAAGTTTTCCTCCTCCCTAAATGATTAATGTATTGACTCCCAAACTTTGCTACCTGTTGGAATCACTCGAGAATGTTTAACAGTTCTCGTGTCTGGCTCCCATTTCCAGACATTGTGTTGTAGCTGCTGTGGGGTGTTACCTGGGCTTTTGGGATTTTAAACTCCCAGGTAGTTCTAATATGCAGCAAAATTTGGGTACCACTTGGGTTAGTGGGATTTTCAGGTGGGCAGTGTTCAGAAAACTTCATTCTTCCTTTGTACCATAGATAGAGGCAGCTGGTGTTTCACTCATGGGAAATTGCAGAGGAAGTGGCCGGGAGGGGGGGCGGGGAAGGTGGAGTAAAGCAGAAATAACCTGGGAGGCCTCTACATTGGAGGACTTGACCAATTCCTTATCAAGATTAGGTGATAAGACCATATGCCATAATTCATATAACAAGTGAAATTAATTTTAATAACGTATTTTATTTAACCCAGTATATCCAAAATACTATCATTTCAACATACTTCATATTCTGTCTTTTTTTTGGTGCTAAGTCTTCAATATCTTGGGTGTATATTACACTTTGAACTAGCCACATTCCAAGTGCCCAGTAGCCTCGTGTGACTAGTAGTTCCCAAACTGGACAGTACAGGTCTAGATTATCCTTTCAAAGTAGATTGTATATTTAAGTTGTCTTGGGATCTCCAGTTCTCTCCCCAGAATATTTTTCTTCATAGATTTTTTGTTTTTCATAAGTATTTGTTAATTTCTCATCAGACTTTTTAAAAACAGATTTATTGATACTAACTTATATACCATAAAGTTTACTCATTTAAAGTATACACTTCAGGGTACCTGGGTGGCTCAGTTGGTTAAGCGTCTGACTTCGGCCCGGGTCATGATCTCACAGTTCACAGGTTTGAGCTCCACGTAGGGCTCTGTGCTGACAGCATGGAGCCTGGAGCCTGGAGCCTGCTTCAGATTCTGTCTTCCTCTGTCTCTGCCCTTCTCCCACTCACACTTTGTCTCTTTCTCAGAAAATGAATAAACATTCAAAAAATTTTTAAAAGTGTACACTTCATTGGTTTTTGGTGTATTTACAAACTTGTGCAGTCATCGCCATATTCAAATTATAGTACGTTTTTATCACTCCAAAAAGAAACACTGTATCTATTAAGCAGTTACCCCCTCCCTGTTCCTCTTTTCTTTGCTACCCTCACCCCTGTTCCTCCTCCAATCCCTGGAAACCACTAATCTACTGTTTCTAGATTTGCCTATTCTGGACATTTCATATAATTAGGATTATACAGTATGTGGTCTTTTGTGACTGGCTTATTTAGCATAATGTTTTCAAGGCTCATATTGTCACATGTATCAGGACTTAATTCCTTTTCATTTCTGAATAACATTCCATTGAATAGATATACCACATTTTGTCTATTCAGCAATTAATGAATATTTGGGTTGTTTCCCTTTTTTTTGGCTACTGTGAATAATGCTGCAGTAAATGTCTACATTTTGTGTGGGGATATGTTTCATTTATTTTAACTGTATACCTAGAAGTGGCATTAGTAGGATTATATGGTAATAACTTTTTTAGAAACTGCTGAACTACTTTTCAAAGCAGCTACACCATTTTACAGTCCCACTCACAATCAGTATGTTAGAATTCCATTTTCTCCACATCCTCAACCAATATT
This sequence comes from Herpailurus yagouaroundi, assembly GCF_014898765.1. Taxonomy (NCBI): domain Eukaryota; kingdom Metazoa; phylum Chordata; class Mammalia; order Carnivora; family Felidae; genus Herpailurus; species Herpailurus yagouaroundi. Next base: position 41,703,541 of record NW_024412388.1, read on the forward strand.
TGTGATTGTCCTTTTTTTTTTTTTTTTTTTTTTTTAAGTGGCTTAAAACAGCAGTCATTTATTAGCTCACAGTTCTGTAGATGACTCTAAGGTGACTGGGCTGGATTGTATGCTTAAGGCCCAAATCAAGGTCTGGACAGGTTGAACTATTTAGACGGTATGGGAAAGAATCCACTTCTAGGCTTATTCAGGTCCTTGTTGTAGGACTGAGGTCCCCATTTCCTTGCTAATTGTTGGCTAGAACTCATTGTCAGCAACTAAAGGCCTCTGTCTCATCCTTGCACAGTCTCCCTCTATCTTCAGAGCCAGCAGTGGCATATCATATCCTCTCATGGTTCACATTTCTGACCTTATCTCTCTTCTGCAACCAGCCAGGGAAAGCTCTCTGGTTTTAATGGCTCATGAGATCAGATCAGGCCCACCTGCGTAATGCTTCTGTCTTATGGTTAACTGTAAATGTAAATACCATATGATTTCACTTAAATATGGAATCTGAAAAAAACAAAACAAATGAACAAACAGAAACAGACCCATAAATGCAGAGAACAGCTGGTGGTTGCCAGAGAAGGGGGTGTGGGGGTGGTGCAGAATGAGTGAAGAAGAGTGGGAGGTACAGACTTTCAGTTATGGAATGAGTAAGTTATAGGGATAAAAGGTACAGCACAGGGAATATACTCAATGATACTGTAATAGTATGTTGACAGATGGTAGCTGCACTTATGATAAGCATAGCGTAACGTACAGAATCATAGAATTACATAGAATTACTGTGTTGTACACCTGAAACTAACGTAACATTGTGTGTCAACTATACTTTAAAAAATAATAATGGATTCATGGAACCTCTGAATATGATGAGATCACTCCTGTGATTGTCTAGCCATTCTTAGTGGCATCTCAGGGTTTTCATTTGCATTTCCCTAAGAAATAGTGGTGTTCATGATCTTTTCATGTGCTTGTTAGCCATTTCATAGATCTTTGGGAAAATGTCTATTCAAATTCTTTGCCCATTTTTTAGTTGTTTTGTTTTAAATCTCATTGAGTTTGGGAGTGATTTATATGTTCTAAATACAAATCCTTATCTATGATTTGCAAATTTTTCTTCAAGTTTGTGGGTTGTCTTTTCTCTTTCTTGATAGCATCCTGAGAAGCATGCATATTTTTATTTTTGATGAAGTCCAATTTATCAGTCTTGTATTGGTTGTGCCTTTGGTGGCTTACCTGAGAAAGTCATTGCCTAATCCTAGATCACAAAGGTTTATTCCTGTGTTTTGTTCTTAGAGTTTTATAGTTTTGTGATCCACTTTGAGTTCATCTTTGTGGTGTGAGGTAGGGGTCTAAATTCATTTTTCTGCATGTGGATATCCAGTTGTCCCAGCCTCATTTGTTGAATCTCATCAAACTTGAATTAGAAATTTTCTGTCATCAAAAGATGTTTACTTTTTTGTTTCATATAATTGTATTGGTCCATAATTATGAGAGCTTTTACTAGACTATACTGCCTTATTAGAGAGATGGGGATATATTTCATGTATTTTATTGGTAGGTATGGTTTTAAAAATACTGGAGTCTACAGTTGTCAGAAATCAGAAATCCAGGTTATGTTGTGCTGTTGTTTTTGTTCATTATCATATTTCCAGATCTCAGTCATGCTGGTATGTTCAGAGAAGAGAATAGCCTTTGCATTAAGGAATGAGGGACTTAGAACCAGATAAACGTATGGTATAATTTAAGTGGGAAGTAGCATTAGACCCTTTCTTTGTTTCATTAGCATAGTTCATATTGAATTCAATTAAATCTCCAGTTCAGTAATACTTGAGGTTTAGCTTTAACTGATCCTAATTAAAAGCCATTTGTGGTATACTTAAAAACAGAATAGTTTTTAAAAAGAAAAATGGGGAAGGGGGGATCAATATAGCTTTAATTTTAAGTAGTAGAACAAAATTCCTAAAGTACATGATGGGAATGGATTAATAGGAAAGCATTTAATAGTCTATGGGTTCATCTAGCTTTGACTCTGCCTTAAAAGACAAACCACAACAATAACAAGAATAATAAACCCTGATTTAAAATACCCTGTAGACGAGGTGCCTGGTGGCTGGCTCAGTTAGTTGGTTAAGCGTCTGACTTCGGCTCAGGTCATGATCTCATGGTTTGTGTGTTTAAGTCCCGCATCCGGCTCTGTGCTGACAGCTCAGAACCTGGAGCCTGCTTCAGATTCTGTGTCTCCCTCTCTCTCTGCCCCTCCCTCCCACCCACTCCCCCGCCTCTCTTTCTTAAAAATACACCCTTTAAAAAAAATTAAAATTCCCTGTAGGTATCATTCATTATTAATGGGCGGGGGGGAGTTTGTCAGATATTGAAATTTATTTTAAATTACACCAGAATTAAAAGTGGTTTTTTTAGATAACATACGTGTGTATATATAACATAGTATTTCAGTAATCAATCACTGCATAACAGAGCAGTCTAAACTGGAGTGTCTTAAAATAGCAGTAGTGATTTAAATTTTGCTCACAAATTTGCAGTTTGGGTAGACCTCATGACTTGTTCATATTTCATGCAGTGTCACCTGTGATAATTTGGGGGCGGCTAGAGGATCTACTTTTAAGATGGCTCACTCACACACTGCAAAGTTGGGCTGGGGGCCTAGATTCTTCTCCATAGAGTCCTCTTTACAGCTGCTTGGGTTTTCTCACAGTATGGTGGTTGGTTGGGTTGGTTGTTTTCTCCTAGAAAACAAGGAGAAAGTAAGTTTGTGACATATCTATGAACTAACGTTAGAAATCACATACAGTCATTTCTGCTGTAATTACTGCTAGAGACTGTCACAAAGGCCCACCTAGGTTTTAGTGTAAGGGACGTGAACACTACCTCTTGTTGGGGCCATTTCTGGAAAATTTAATCTATCACATGTGTATAATATTCCTTTCTAAGAAATCCTTTGGAAAAACCAGTATTTAGAAATTAATAGGGGAAAGCCATAATTAAATCAAAATGTCATCTGAGCAAGAAACTTTCTAATTTCTTTCTCTAGAATTCCCAATAATTTATTTTCAACTATCTTCATTAAGAATTACTGAAACTTTGGATATTCTAAATATATAGTTAATTTTTCAAATGGGGAAAACCCCAATATGAATTACATAGATAACAAAATGCCAGATATTCTCAAGGATATGTGAAAGATACACACTGTGCTAGAAGTTCTCACAAGCACCTCTAGATTTGATGATTTGCTTGGAGGACTCACAGGACATGATGGATATTCATAGGTACAGTTTATTAGAGCAAAGGATCCAAAGCAAAATCAGCGAAGGGAAAAGGCACATGGGGCAAAATCCAGAGAAAACCTGGCACAAGCTTCTGCCTGTCTTCTCCCAGTAGATTTGCATAGAATGTGCTTAATTCCTCCAGTAACAAATTGTGACAACATGTGTAAAATGTCTACCAGGGAAGCTCATTAAAGACTCAACACCTTGGAGCTTTGTCAAGTAAGCACTTTCTACATAGCACTTATCAAGATTCCAGACTTAGAGAAGGAAAACAGGTTGTCAGCACAAACAAATTGTTTGCTTATACAGTTTAGGTACAGTGAGCCACCCTTATCAGATAGAATGGTCAGAGGCCAGCTTTGCAGGCAGACAGGCCTGCTATGTTAGTGTTAACTTATTCCCAAATCTTCAAAGTGCTCTTGGTTGACACTTCAATATGAAGATTTCTGAGTAAACTCAGTAAAGAAAAAGGTATAGGTACGTGAGATAGAACGTGGACATTACGTTTAAAACCAAGACCAGATACTGGTTTCTATTCAAACTTAAATATCCTCATACTATGGAGTTGAAACATTAAACAGTTTTATTTAAAATTAAACATATTATCTGGGGCGCCTGGGTGGCGCAGTCGGTTAAGCGTCCGACTTCAGCCAGGTCACGATCTCGCGGTCCGTGAGTTCAAGCCCCGCGTCAGGCTCTGGGCTGATGGCTCAGAGCCTGGAGCCTGTTTCCGATTCTGTGTCTCCCTCTCTCTCTGCCCCTCCCCCGTTCATGCTCTGTCTCTCTCTGTCACAAAAATAAATAAACGTTGAAAATTTTTTTGTAAAAAAAAAAATAAAATTAAATTAAATTAAATTAAACATATTATCTATATAATGCAAACAGGTGGATTATAATTACAGAAATGAATATGTGTTGGTAACTTTCCACCACCTTCCTAAAGTATGTGCTTGGAGAAGCAAGGCAAAATAGCGTATTAGTTAATTAAGAACATGAGTTCCGAAACTGGACTGTGGAATCCTGGCTGCCCACCTTCTGTCTCAATTTTCTCATATGTCCAATGGGAATAATAATAGCACCTACCTTATAGAGTTGTTGGTGGAATAAGTGAAATAATAAGTGGGAAATATTTGCCAGGCATTCGCTCCTATGTGATTCCATGGATACAGTGATTATATTTACTGAAACAAACATCAGACCATCTATTTAGAAAAGTGTAATTCTGGGCCCACAGCCAGATATAGGAAATTGTGTTTGTCCCAAGTTTTTAAGGGTATATGATTGTCATCTCTTTAAATTGCAGTGAGAGTTTAAGGGTTGTGGGTAGTTATCATAACATACTATAAAATTAAACCCAGAAATATTCAGGGTCTTCCATCCTAAATTAGTGTATCTGCTTTTAATAGTTGGTACCAATATGAGTACACAGTTCCATAAGTTATTTCTATAATGAACTTAATTAAATACCTGTAGAGAAAAAATAATTGTTGGTGGTGTTTGTTTTATAGCCAGTAATAGAATTGTGTTTGGTTAGCAGTGTACAAATAGAATTACAATTTTAGTAGAAGCCAAGAGAGAGTCTAACGTTGTTACTTACCTATAGTAAAATAAGCTTTCTTAATAGGGAAGAAAGTACAGAAGGAGTTACTTAAAAGAATGAAGTTAATATTTTTAACATTTCTCCTTAAGGACCAGTGTAATGCGGAGAAGCACGCAGATGGAATTATAGTAAGTTTAATCTAATCTTTTTGTTTCCCTTTACTTCTGCAGAGCATTATAACCAGTCATGTCAGGAGAAGCCTGAACTTCTACTCATTTTTCAACACAAATTCCTCTTTTACCTACTCACTGCTTTTTGTTGTTGACTCTTGCAATTTTCTTTAAGCTTCTAAAGTTGGCCATCTTTCAGCAATCATTTGGAGGGGAAATGTTAAAATTTTTCTAAGTATTGATTCAGATCGAATCACTTTGCATGTGTTAACATGAAGGGTTAATCATGGTGTGAAAATGCAGCTTTTATGACTAAGGCATAACTCACAATGCTACTATCAAACTTTTTTCTCAAATGAAAGCAGAAGGGGAAGGATACAATATTGAAACATATCTTAATCTATTTCAATATGATTATTGGTTTCCATTTTATTTTTAGATTTTGCTATTGCAGTATATATTGCATCTTTATTAGAACAAATTGCACCATGAATTCTTTCACTTGTAGCCATTTTCTTATTCTTTCCTCCCCCTTGGCTTTTTACTCTTCACTTAGATTCAACTTCTACTTTAAGAAGAAAAGAAAATTTTATTGTTGGTATTTCCCATCTGGAAATAAAAGTTCGAGTTTGAAGATTTATAGTTGGAGCCACCCTATTTTTATGATAAATGAGTGACTTCTGTTTAGACTGTGCTTCTAAAGCAGGAGGCAGCCTCTTTTTTTTGTTTTGAGACTTTACAAATGCCAGCTTGTCTGAGATCTGGAAACTCTTCAAAATCTTCAAAACCATCTCATGATTATACTTGAAAGGATAAGCGTGTTAACTTTATATTTGTTTTAAAATGAAAAAAGTTAAAAAATCTGTGTTGTTTGCATGTTTCTTAAGGCAGAGATAAGAGAAGCATTTTTAAAATATGAATTAAAGGCATTGGAATTTTTATCTCTCTTCACAGTGTGAGTTCAGAGTTCGAAGCATGGTGATTTAATACAAATATGTCATATAAATACAATGTAATGTAGTATCTCTTCCTGAGATATCACTTAAGATTGTAAGCCTCATAGAAAATGACTATTTATGTTGTTATTATTAGTTATTTTTTTATTATGTTAAAAAAAGTTGGCTGAGTTTTATAAAGCATACCCAAAATGTTTGGTCATTTACAATTAAAAACATCTAGAAAATTTATACTTAAAGAAAATCTAAACCTGTAGAAAACAAACATATCTGAATCATTTGATCAAGGACTATAACATTTTTCCCTAAGAGTTTCTATTTTTAAAAGATAAAGGAAATGTTCATGGTTTAGATCTTGGACCCACACAGCTAGAACCTGGCCTTCCTACTCACTAACTGTGACCTTAGTAGGCATGTTACTCAACCTTTGAACCTTAGTTTTCTCATGTATAAAGAAAAGTGGCTAGATCTACCTCAAAACATTGTTGTAAGGTACTGAATGAGCACAGAATCAATAAATGTTCACTATACATATATATACATTTATATATAATTTATAACATTGCATAAATTCTATAAATGTTATAACAGATTAGAGCTGAGGATTATTGTTTGTTTGTACTTCTAAAGCTCTGCTTTAGAATTTCTATAATTTCTATAGAATTAGAGTTTCTATAATTTTCTGTGACAACAAGCAACAAAAGATATGTGGTACCTTTAATATCCATGCAAAAAAAGTCTAAAAGTATCTTCTTTGGTTGACTAGCCTAATCTTTAGAACATTTCACCTGGAAAACAGATTACATTCAAAAGATAGAATTCTGCTGGTCCTTTTTCCCAAAGTTATTTCTTAGTTGCTTCAGTAATTTTTCTTCTATAAAAGATGAGGATAATAAGGAGGTGACATATTCTCCTTCCCATGGATCACAGTATTAATGGCAAGATTTTGACTTTAAACCACTTGGAGTTCTTTGGAGAAAACCACTGGGTAAAAATGGAATTTATTCTAAGAACAGCTCCAGGACTTGGTGAGACACTTGTTATTATGTCCTGGTCCAGTATCTGAAAATAGAATCACAAAGTAATAAGCAGAAAGCCCCTATAGAACGTATAATCCAGCCATTTCTTCATTTTACAGACTGGGAAGGTGTGGACCACAGCAGATAAGAGACTTGCCAAATTCTTGGTAGAGGAAAGATTCTAAGGAATTAAAATTGTTAGTCTGTTTCTCTGCTTTTCCCAGTGCTTCAAAACCTTCTGTACTTCATTTTAGTGGGGTTTTATTATTAATGACTGTTTTCAGGGTCTCTCCTCTAAGTGTCCTTTATTTTTCCGTTAGAATATTTATGTTAGGTAAGCTATTGTAGTGACAAGCTTCAGAATTCTTATGTTCAAATCAGTTGATTTAAGAGATCTGACTTAATGCTTTTAAAATTTATGCAGAGAGGTAGTTTAAGAAAAAAATTTTTTGAACTTAGACATTAAATGAGAATGCGATTAAAAACTGTCCCATTATCTCAGTTATTGCTAGGGGCTTCTAAATTTTTATGAATACTATTGGAGCTCATTCATCAGTAAAGTATTTCTCTTCTGATTCTATTTTGATATTTTCTGTTATAAGCCCTAATATACATTTAAAATTTAGTTTTCTGGATCAAGGAAAGCTAAAGAACTGAAAATTTTATTTCTTGGGTTTTATCTGATGTGGTATTCTAAATGAGAGATCAGATTTAACTCTGACAAAGACCTTATTTTAATACCACCCACCTCCTCCAAATAAAAAAGCATCAGTAAACTATGGAGTCTGGTTTTTAAAATACCATCCTGCTGGCAGAATAATTTCTTGGCTTGAAATTAGAAACACCTAGACTTTTTTTTCCCTCTAAAATTATAACTACGTTTATTTTTTTTCTTCTAATCTTCAAAAAGGAAGGCTTTTTCCCTGCATCCCCCAATTAGAATATGCATCTTTGCTTTTAATGACTGTAAAATTAGATGCTTATACTGTGTGTACACAGTATTAGAAGGTGGCAATAGTATGAGATGGAAAGATAAAATCCTAGTGGTACAAATAAATTTGCAAGTCGTAGTTTATATATATATGTGTGTGTGTATATGACTATATATATATAGTTATATATATAGTTATGTATATAGTTATATATATATATAGTTATGTATACAGTTATATATATAGTTATATGTATATAACTATATATATAGTTATAGTTACATCGTTATATATATTTATATATAATTATACATAGTTATAGTTTTTATTTATATAGTGTTTATTAATATAGTTTAGTGTTTATTAATACCAAAGCAAGAGAGAGTTTCTCTATCTTTGATAGAGAAGCAGTATTTGTGGTGAACTGAGAATTAAGTGAGAAGCACTGAAATGAATTGAGAAGTTATTGCTGTAGCTTCCTGAAATTTTCCCACACCTTTTTACAGCTCTATGCAAGTTTTTCCATTTTAGCTTTACCTATCTATATGACAGAGACTGTCATTTTCCTTCCTTACTACATTTTTGTTTTTTTAGGAAATTCTTCTGTATTTAAAAGTGTTTCATTTCTTCCTTGCATTTTGATCAGCGTATCTATATAGCTACCCTCAGGACTTTGCTGTCAGAAATGTGGGCATTTCATACATTTGGGAGGGTCAGCACTGGGAAAGCATTTAATTAAAAATAACTGTACTGTGTTTCTTTATCTCAGAGTACTATTAATCCTGTGGATGCAATATATCAACCTAGTCCCTTGGAACCTGTGATCAACACAATGCCTACTCAGACTGTCTTACCTCCAGGTATGATATTTGGAAAGACATTTCACAGATTCATTGATTAGAAAAAACTTAATTTGTACGACTGTCATGGTAATCTTGAAGGGCTCATTTTTGGTTTTTTGATAAGTAAAAGGAATCAAAGAAATGGTATAACAGAAAATGAAATGGAAAAAGATATATTTTGGTATTGGGCTTTTTTTTTTTTGCTTTTCAAGGAACATTTAATAACAAGGTAGGTAACATACTTGTCTAACATGGTACCTTTAGATCATGGAAGCTAAAGCAATACATCCTATTCATTGGGTGAAAACAGCCTGCTTAATAGTGTACACTGCAGTGAAATTTAAATAAATACTGTAATAATAATTTCAGAACTTCAAAATTTGAGTGTCAGTGTTCTCTTTTTCGTATGGGAAAGGAAAATGCTTTTGAAAATCATTTGAAGCTTGGACGAAAATTCCATAGCTACATTCTTAGGATCACTCTATAGTCTTCATGATACAAATGACACAAGGGAAGCTTCAATTCAACCTTTTAGAGAAGACATTCCAGCTCGCATGATCTCATCAACCAGGAGAATGTTGGTGGCAATCACAGTGCAGGAGTGAAGAAGCTGTTTCTTTACACAATAGTTATCCCATATGCCTACTTCAGCAGCTACCACTGGCTCACCTGTGTTCAAGTCCACACCTACAAGTTGACCTGATTCTGAATGTTCTGCTTGAACTTTAGTGTTTCTTGAAGGTCAAAACCAGAATTCTGAGCAAGAACCTTGGGAATAATGAGCAATACATTAGCAAATGCTTGCACTCCAAGCTGGGCCCTGCCCTTTACACTGGGCTTATATTTAATCAAGGCTTCTGCCATTGCCATTTCCACTGCACCAGCACCTGGAACTACACAGCCATCATCAATAGCATTTTTAACAGCCCTCAAGCCATCTCTTATTGCATGTTTGATTTGAGTGAGTGTGTGCTTATTTGGTCCTTTGACCAATAATGTGACAGAGCGAGGGTTGTTAACATTTCTCAATAAAGGTGAATTTCTCTTCTCACAATGTATATTCATAGACAAGTGCTGCATGTCCCAAACAATCAGGATTTAGGTCATCAAAAGAATTTAGAGCTACTCCACCACAAGCAAGAGTCAGCCTTTCCATATTTCTCCTTTTAGCCCTCCGCAGAGCTACTATGCCTTCTTTTGCAAGAGCATCTAAGGAAAAGGGGTCAATTCCCTTTTGATTAATAACCACGAATCCTTTATCTGAATCACCACAGACTTTCTTTTTCAGTTCTATTATTTTTGTAACTCTTATCTTCAATGAATTTTCTTTCAGCTTTTACAAGCTTCTCTCTCTCTTCTGCACTCTTGTAAAAAAAAGCCTGAATTCACTTCTGTTTTTTCATATTCTGATGACGCATTGCACGTGAGGATGTATGAATCTTCTACTCTTTTTTTTTCTTTTTCCATATCAGGATGCCGCACCCCATGGTCTAAAACAAGACCTCTGATTAAGCTTCTGTCAGTTTCAGATTTATGTTTTATCTCCATAATCTGAACCATGAAGAGGTCAATAGGTTCATCTTGTTTTTTAATGGCCAAAATGGAATCCACCACAGCCTCTGTTAAGACATCAGCAAGTTCAGCATGCACTTTAGTACGTAGAGATGTTCTGGCCACATCTATAAGTGTTTCTCCATCCATTTCTTTGCTTACTTTGACTTGTTCCAAAAACTGAAGTGCCTTTTCCTTTGCAGCTTCAAATCCTTCTGTTATTATTCTGGGATGAAGACCTTCAGAAATGTAGAGATCCGCCTGTTTCAGTAGTTCTCCAATGATTAGGGCATTGGAAGTGGTACCATCACCAGTTATGTCATCCTGGGCTGTTGCTACTTTGGCTATTAAGGAGGCTGTTGGGTGTTGAATTTGCATTTCATGAAGCAGCACATTGCCATCTTTAGTAAGCTTGATGTCTTCAGCACCAGAAACAAGCATCTTCATGGTGCCTTTAGGCCCCAAGTTGGTCCTCAGCACATCCTGCAGTCCCCGGGCCGCACTGATGTTGACTGCCAGCGCCGCCTGGGCTCTGGCTACTTCGGCCTTGGGGTTCAGGGTCTTAACGGCCGCCATAGCTAACCACCACAGGAAGAGGAGGAGACCCAGCGTGCGGAGTGCCTAAAGCCGGTTCAGTGTGGCCTGGAGGCGCTACCCGGGTCTTCTCAGTATTGGGCTTTTAAAAATGTTTCTTTTATTTTATTTTTGAGAGAGAGGGAGGGCACAGGCAGGGGAGGGGCAGAGAGAGAGAAGGAGATGCAGAATCTGAAACAGGCTTCAGGCTGTGAACTGTCAGCCCAGAACTCGACACAGGGCTCAAACCCACAAACTGAGATCATGACTGACCCAGAGTTGGACACTTAACTGACTGAGCCACCCAGGCACCCCAATATTGGGCTTTTTTAATACAGTGAAAGGGCTTTCAAAGAAAGAAGAAAAACATGATTACTAAGACTTGGGTTAGCTGGTGGGACAGAATCCTATGACTCAGGATTCATGCTACCAAAGAAAGCTTACTATACCTTGATATATACTTGAAGGTAATCCAGGAACTTTCTATTTGGGGGTATTCTTTATAGCTATGAAGAATACAAATGGTTTCTTCTTCATGGTGGATTCTATGGTAATAGAAGGGAAGAGTGAAATTTGTGATGCCTACTGATTATATAGACATGAATTTTTAAGTATAGAGTAAAAAATAGTAATTTTTTTTTTGAACTGGCAAAAGAAGGCTTGGGGCAACACCCAATGTATACCAATTCCTCCTCTTACCTTTTGTGGCATCCAACACTTTTGTGTTTTCAATGATTCAGTTAAGTCAGAAATTATAATGAAAAAAAATCCCTTTAAAAATACTTCCAAGTATGTGAAATCCTTTTGTGAATTTTTGTTAATGTTATTTTTTTTTTATTTTTGAGAGAGTGGGCACGTGAGCAGGGAGGGGCAGAAAGAGGAGAGGGGAGAGAACCCCAAGCAGGCTCCATGCTTACTAGCACAGAGCCTGATGCAGGGCTCGAACTCACAAACTGTGAGATCATGACCTGAACCAAAATCAAGAGCCAAACGCTTAACTGAGCCACCCAGGCACCCCTGTGAATTTGACTCCTTAAGAGAATGAGTTTAAGTATCTTGTGGGGCTAAAGAGGAAGTACTGTACCCCATTTTTAAATGATTTTATGTGGTTTGATGCTTAGAAAGACCTTATCATTAGAAGCATTTGCGAGTTTTACAGAGCATTTTTACTGAGGTATTGGACTACCTTGACTAGTCTCTTGATATCTTGCCTAATGTCTTAGTACTGAGTAGCCTATCCTCATTGAGTTTAAAGGGGATTGAAGGTCATGAAGGAGTAGCATAGAATTTGACTTAATAGAAGACAGTTTCATAAATTCCTGATCTTTATGATTTTGAATTGCACACAATTGCAGCTAACAGAGTTGTATTTGGCTTTTTCTCTCACTTATTTTATATGTTTAAATCTTCTAGAACCTGCTCAGTTGTGTAAGTCAGAGCAGCGTCCATCTTCCCTACCAGTTGGACCTGTATTAGCTACCTTGGGACATCATCAGACTCCAACACCAAATAGTACAGGTACAGATTTGTGTAACTTTCTTTTTTTTTTTTAATGTTTATTTTTTGGAGTGTGCAAGTGAGGGAGGGTCAGAGAGAGGGGGACAGATGATCCAAAACAGGCTCTGCACTGACATCAGTAAGCCCGATGTGCAGCTCAAACTTACGAACCAAAAGATCATGACCTGAGCCGAAGTCAGAGACTCAACTGACTAAACCACCCAGGTGCCCCTGTATAATTTCTTTAATTCTCATAAAGCCCCATTAACATTTAAGATGTGTTTGACTGCTGATGGGAAAGAGAATGAAGAAATGTGTATTTGTATTGGAGCTATCCTAATTTTACCGTTACAGTTCTGTACATGAAGTAGTTAACTTTGTGATAGAGCTAGAAGTTTTAGTAATAATTGTATTTTACATAAAATACTCCAGGATTTTGTTTGTTAACCTTAAGAAAAGATTTATTTTGGAGCACCTGGGTGGCTCAGTTGGTTAAGCTTCTGACTCTTGATTTCCACTCAGGTCATGATCTCACAGTGAGTTCAAGCCCCGCATTGGGCTCTGTGCTGACAGTGTGGTGCCTGGTTGGGATTCTCTCTCCCTTTCTCTCTGACCTTCCCCTGCTCGCACACACTCTCTCTGTCTCTCTCAAGATAAATAAACTTTTTTTTTTTTTTTTAAGATTTATTCTGAAGATCTGTATCGGCTTTTTAAAAAATTTGCTCAAGTCAGATTTGTATACTTTATTATTGTAAAGAAATCAGTACAAAAATATAGAGAACAAAAGCTAAAAGTCCTCTTTATTCTTCCCTCTGTCATTTGCGTGTATTTACACGTAATGCATGCATATATGTACACATATACCTGTATATGCCTTTATTTATTTAGTTAGTTATTTATTTTTTAGTTAAACTATTGTTTTACAATTTTTGAGTATAGTTGACAATGTTACATTAGTTTCAGGTGTGCAATTTAGTGATTTGACAGGCTTAAACATTATGCTGTGTTTCCCCAAGTGTAGCTACCACCTGTCCTGTTATATCACTATTACAATAGCATTGACTGTATTTCTAATGCTGTGCCTTTTATTCCTGTGGCTTATTAATTCCATAAGTGGAAGTCTGTATTTCCCTCTCCACCCATTTTGCTTACCCACTCCCTTCCTGTCTGGCAACCATCAGTTTGTTCTCTGTATTTATAGGTCTGATCCTGCTTTTTGTTTGTTTATTCATTTGTGTTCTTTCTTTCTTTGTTTCTTTCTTTAAGATTGTGGCCACTTATGAATGGAGTCATGTGATATTTGTCTTCCTTAGTTAGACTTGTTTCACTTAGCATAATACCCTCTAGGTTCATCCATGTTGTCCCAAATGGCAGTGTCATCCCTTTTATGTCTGTGTAATAATACTCTGTGTGTGTGTGTGTGTGTGTGTGTGTGTGTGTATCACATTTTCTTTCTTTATTCACCTAATAATGGACACTTAGGTTGCTTTCATATCTTGGCTATTGAAAATAATGCTGCAGTGGGCATGAGAGTGCATGTATCTTTTTGAATTAGTGTTACCATTTTCAACACTTGTTATTTCTTGCCATTTTGACTTTAGCCATTCTGTCTGGTATAAGGTGATATTGTGGCCTTTGATTTGCATTTGTTATTTGTGATGTTGAGCATCTTTTTTGCCTGTTGGCTATCTGTATGTCTTCTTTGGAAAAATGTTTATTCAGGTCCTCTGCCCCTTTTTAAATCCAATTATTTGGGGTTTGGTGTTGAGTTGTGTAAGTTCTTTATATATTTTGGATATTAACCCCTTATCGGATAGGTCATTTGCAAATATCTTCTCCCATTCAGCAGGTTGTCTTTTTGTTTTGTCAAAAGTTTCCTTTGCTATGCAAAACTTTCTATTTTTTAGGGGTGCCTGAGTGGCTTAGTGTCAGACTCTTGATTTCAGCTCAGATGTTGATCTCTCAGGGTTGTGAGTTCAAGCCCCACGTTGGACTCCATGCTGGGCATGAAGCCTACTTAAACAACAACAACAACTTTTTATTTTGATGTAGTCCCAATAGTTTATTTTTGCTTTTGTCTCCCTTGCCTCAGGAGACATCTAGAAAAATGTGCTACAGCCAATATCAGAGAAATTACTCACCAGTGTTTTCTTCTAGGATTTTTATGATTTCAAGTCTCACATTTAGGTTTTTAATCCATTTTTTAGTCTGTTTTTATGTACAGTGTTAGAACATGGTACCGTTTCATTCTTTTACATGCAGCTGTCCAGTTTTCCCAGCACCATTTATTGAAAAGACTGTCTTTTCCTCATTGTATATTCTTGCCTCTCTTCCTTTGTCTTTGTCATGGATTAATTGATCATATAATGGACTTATTTCTGGGATCTCTGTTCTGTTCCACTCATCTGTCTGTCTATTTTGTGCTAGTAACATACTGTTTTGATTACTGCAGCTTTGTAGTACATTTTGAAATCTGGTATTGTAATACCTCTACTTTGTTCTTCTTTCTCAGGACTTGCTTTGGCTATTCAGGGTCTTCTGTGGTTCCATACAGAGTTTAGTATTATTTGCTTTAGTTTTGTGAAAATATTTTGTATATTCTTATTGCTGTTTTTGTTTTAACCTGAATTGAGATCATGCATTTCTGTGACTTTGTCTTTTCATTTAACAGAGAACGCTTAAACAGCCTGCCATGTTCATACAGTTAGATACATACAATGTTCTTTTTATGGCTGCCTGACCACATATTGTTTTTCCACTGATGGACATTTAGGTTGTTTCCAGTATTTTCCTATCTATAAGCAGTAGTACTTCAGTGAATATCCTTGTGCAGCCACTTTTGGTACATACATTTTTTTTTTTTCATTTTTTTTTTTCAACGTTTATTTATTTTTGGGACAGAGAGAGACAGAGCATGAACGGGGGAGGGGCAGAGAGAGAGGGAGACACAGAATCGGAAACAGGCTCCAGGCTCTGAGCCATCAGCCCAGAGCCTGACGCGGGGCTCGAACTCCCGGACTGCGAGATCGTGACCTGGCTGAAGTCAGACGCTTAACCGACTGCGCCACCCAGGCGCCCCCATACATTTTTTTTTTTTTAAGGAAGATTTATCATTCTTTCACATATTTGTCATCTCACAGGCAAAAAAGGGTACTTCATTTTAATTTGCATTCTCTTTATTTAGACTTATGGTCATTATTCTTTCTGTAATTTACAGAGTTGCTGTCAGTGTTAGTATTAAATTTAGTTCTTATTTTGAAACTGATTAGTTGTATATTGAGGTGCTTGCTGAACCAAACTCAAAGGAGAACTAAGTGCTTTTGTCCCTATTATAACTTGAGGAAGTAGAAGATAAGCCCCTGTTTGTTGCTCCACAGATTTCTTTCCTGGGCAGAGCTTTTCCTTGGTAATAATGAAAAATTACCTTGTGACTTTAGTCCATTTTGAAATTTGAATTAGTAAAGATGCTGATGCTATTACTTTGTTCTTTAATATTTAATAGCATGGGCAGCTCTCTCCTGAATTTTGAAAGAAAGAAAGCAAAACTAACTCCTCTTATTTGAAGCTCTTGGGAAAATGCTGATAAGCAATTTGAGTAATGAGGTTAAAATGTTTGCCCAACTTTTTTCTGTATTTCATTACTTTTATCTTCCTTTTTTGTTCGTTTTAAAAACAGTACCTGTGTTTTCTTGTGTTTTTATAAGGAAGGATACTCTGGTTTCTCTTTAGATCATATAAATCTTTTGCCTTTTACTAAAAAAAGGATTATGTCAGAGTTTTGAAACACAGCCAAAATAGGTCTATTTGAAGATATGTAAAATTAGTTACAAACTTTAAAAAAGTGAGCACTCTTCCTATGTACGTTTACTTTAGCATAATTACTTAATAAATAATAATTTAGGATACATTGTTTCAGATGACATTTTTAAAATATAGCATTTTAGAGTAGGTAGATTTAAAGAAATTTTGGAAATTAAATTAACATATGATTTATATCCTGTTTGATTTTTCAACCTAATTTCTTCATCTTCTCCACCTAAGTCTTTCCCCAATACAAAAAAGAAATAAGGTAATAACAACTGAGAAAAGAAATAATATTGTTTGTTCTCATAAGGAAAACTCCGTTCTTTTGTTTGCATTTCCCAAATTCATTTTCTTCTTTGGACACGTTTTCAATTGTGTGATCATCTGGAGTGTTTGCATGTTACTTAATCATTTTTGATTCCTGGGTGGGTTGATTGTTTTTCCTATTTTAGTAAAAGAAAGTCTCTTTCCCATCTTACTGGTGCTATTGCAGGGGGCAGAGAGGAAGAACTTAAAGTTATTTGCTAAGATGAACTATTTTTGGAATCTACAATAAGATTACCTTTTTGGGGTTCCAAACTCTTTGTTATGTTCTTAAAAATATCTTGGGGTGCCTGGGTGGCTCAGTCGGTTAAGCGTCCGGCTTCGGCTCAGGTCATGATCTCGCGGTCCATGAGTTCGAGCCCCGCGTCGGGCTCTGTGCTAACAGCTTGGAGCCTGGAGCCTGCTTCGGATTCTGTGTCTCCCTCTCTCTCTGACCCTCCCCCCGTTCATGCTCTGTCTCTCTCTGTCTCAAAAATAAATAAACGTTAAAAAAAATTAAAAAAAAATCTTTGTGAACATGGCAACTAAATGTAGCAGATGAATTTGCTTTTTAATCTGTAGCAGTTTAGCATACATTGCCTGAAAGCCTTTAGATGCTCTGTAAACACTTGTTAAATTAAATCTCAGTAGTCCTCCATTATTTGATACTTTTATTGTTTTACTTTGTTACTTAGACAATCCAGTGATCACAGAGATTAAATAGTAGTAGTCTTCTTTCTGTGGATCTCTGTTAACTTCCATTTCCTTAGACTGTTTAGGAATAGAAAAATGTTCCTCCTGGTCCTTTCCTTTTCCACATTCTTCTCACAGTAGACCTCTGTTTTTCTCTGCCCCCGAGTCCCAGGCACCTGATTTGTGACTTAGGTAGGAAAGAAGTAAGGAGTTTGGATGGTGAGTGCTGGGGCTTTGTGCGGCACTTCTGTGTTTTCATGTGACTGCCAAAACAGTGACTGATGTGAATATGATATTCTGGATAGCATTTTAACATTCATGTGGTCTTTAATATTCTTTCCATATGAGTTCTCATTGTCTCACTGCTGCACTTTTTAAATACCTGGATCTGCAGTATAAAGTAGGAGCCCTGGCTTGTATCTTTTGTGGGACTTCTGACCCCAGAACTCACACACTGAGATTATAATCAAAAGAGCTCCCTAATTATAAATAATTATGGAGTGGGAACATAGCAATTTTTCGTTTAAAAGGCTGTGTCCCCTTCTATAATATGATTTGCCTTTGTCTAATTTAAATAGTGATTTTCTTTAAAAATAATGTAGGGACTTCTACCAACTTAACTTTTTCTTGATTTTAGGAAAGTCTGCTTTGACTCCATCTCCCTAATTTTTCCCCCTCTGTTACCAGCATTGTCTCCCAATTTAAAATGTTTTAATTTCCTAGGCAGTGGGCACTCACCACCTAGTAGCAGTTTGACTTCTCCAAGCCATGTCAACTTGTCTCCAAATACTGTCCCCGAGTTCTCTTATTCTAGCAGCGAAGATGAATTCTATGATGCTGATGAATTTCATCAAAGTGGCTCATCCCCAAAGCGCTTAATAGAGTAAGTAAATGAACTATGTGTTTAAGTGACTCTTTTGATTTTAAAAATTAATTTGATTTTGAGACTGCTGTTAATGATGGACTCCCTTACAAGTTATTAGACTGGTGTTGACATATTCCCTTATAAGCTTATTTTTGGTTATTGAGCAAAGCCATTTCTGTGAGAATGTTGATTTTACTTTTGATTTAATTCAAATGGGAAAAAAAAAAAAAACATCAGCTCAAGTAATATGCCAGTATTGTTCATTAAACTCTAGGCATTATTTCTATAGCACCTATGTTCTATAGAACATTAGGAGAGAGTTAAAGGAGAGTGAGAAAGCTAGCAAGTATTATACAAATAAGAGGTTACTGTTACTTGTTTTGTATTAGAGTGGAGATATTAAATACCTATAAGCCAGGCACTGTACCAGTGGAGGGAATGATCTAGAGGTTAAAAAGACCTAGTTCCTGCCTTCAGGGAACTTAGAGTTTGTTGGGAGATCAAACAGATAGTTATAATCCAGTGGGATACATGCTATGGTAAGGATAATCAAAGGCCATGGGAGCCTTTTGAAGTCCTTAGAAGTAAGGGAAGGATTCACAGAGGTGGCAGGGGGCGTGATTCTAGGTAAGAATGGGAGTGAGTAGGAAGAAGGGATGTGGCGGTGATGAAGGGGAAATAGAAATATTTTCATGGAGGTAGAACCCTATTAAGGCAGGCCAAGAGCTACACAAAGGGAGGGGAGTTGAGTTTCTTGGCGGAAAGTATAAATTGTTGAGTGTGACTGGAGCATAAGTTGTCTTAAAAAAGGATACAGAAGTGGTTGACAAGGGCCAGGTCATTTAAGACTCCTTTAGCCTTGGGTGCCTGGGTGACCCCATTGATTGATGGTTGAGCATCCAACTCTTGATTTTTGATTCAGGTCATGATCCCACAGTGGTGGGGTTGAGCCCACATCGGGATCTGCAGTTAGCGTGGAGCCTGCTTAAGATTCTCCCTCCCCCTCTGCACCTCTTCCCCACTTGAGCACTCTTTCAGAAAAAAATAAATAAATAAAAGGCAAAAAAAGACTCCTTTAACCTTTTATAAATTTTGAACATTTTCTCACAAAAAATAGCCGTTACTGGTCAGGTCTGCATTTTAGAAAAATAGATTTGCCTAGATTGTTTATAGAATTGAATGAAGTGGGGCTGCATTACAGGTAGGAAGATCAGCCTAAACCAGGTAGTAAGTTGAGAAATGTTGATAGCTTTGGCTAAGGTACTAGCATGGAAATGAGGGAAACATGTGTATTCCAGAGACATTAAGCAGGCAGATTTTAATAGATATTAATGATAGAGTTTCCCTCATTAGAAAATATTTGTCCTTTTTTATACTATTGAAAAGGCTAGTTAGGTATGTTCCATTGCACAGACAAGGCTTTTTAGGTGTAAAGTCATTTATCTGATAGCTGATAAGCAAAATATGCCCTATTGGCATATAGGTTGCTATTGTTAAGACTTTGGATTCTGGCATCTCGGAAAGAAATAGGTTCTAAATCTGTTTTGCTTTTAAGGTGTGTAGTCTTGGTCAAGTTATTTACCTGTGTAATCCTCAGTTACCTCATTTGTAAAATGAGGTTAATAATAGTTTCAACTTCAAGGTGTCATTGTGAACATTTAAATGAGAATAGTGTCAGTCAAGTGCTTAATAAAGTATCTGGCATGTAATAAACACTCAAATATATAGAAAAAAATTAATATTTATTTGCTTTAATGTTACTTATGTTTATTGTAGATATAGTTGGCTTAGTTGTTGTTGGGTATTGTTTCTGATTCTGCTTTTTCAGGACTTGGTACTATTGTTAGAGCTTGGCATTTGCTTTGTAGAAAGTACAAATTTGGAAATAATTATATGTGAATCTGTAAGCCCAGTACCATCAGCCAGTCCTTAAGCCTCAAACTTTGTTTCCTTTTAATAAATACTGTGTAGGACTCTAGTTTTCTTTTTTTTATTTTATTTTATTGAAATCTTTTTTTTTCTTTTTTTTTTTTTTTTTTATGCTTATTTTTGAGAGAGAGAGCGAGAGACAAAACATGAGCCAGGGAAGGGCTCAGGGAGCACAGAATCTGAAGCAGGCTCCAGGCTCTGTGCTCTCAGCACAGAACCCAACGCAGGGCTTGAACTCATGAACCAGGAGATCATAACCTGAGCCAAAATCAGACACTTAACTGGCTGAGCCACCCAGGCACCCCAGGACTCTACTTTTCTCAAGTGTACACATGAACTGAAAAATACAGTATTCGTATAGAATTTCATCATAACTGCTCAAAATCTCAAAACTTTTAAGGAAAATGATTATTGGTTCAGGAAGTTTTATGTCTTAGTGGATCAGATTCAGCTTTTTAATGTGGGAAAAGTGAAATCTCTGTGATATAAGTAAACACATACAGTTAAGACATGAGACTAAAGGAAAAGAGGTTTGAACCCACAGCTCAAGGCCAGGTTAGCAGAAAGGCTTGGTTTAGTATCTTTTTTTAGTGTTGTATGTGGAGAAATAAACTATTGAGAAACCATTATAAGCAGTTTGCCAGTAGGGATTTAGCTTTAATTTTAAAATTGTTTTTTTATGATAGTGGAGGAAAATTCCAAAGTAAACTGATTTGTGATGTTTTTAAGTAAGTTTCCTTTAAATAGAATTAAGGACAATCTTACATCAAAAATTTGGTATTACTTTAAACAAAGTACAGTTGAATATCAAAATGGACTCCTCTATCCTCTAGAAGCATATAACTGTATTCAGTTAGTTTGTAGTATGTGGTTAACTTCCTTTTAACAATACAGATAGTCTCCGGCTATCAGTTTCAAGGGGTTCTCCTGAAATTTTTATGAGGTAGGAAATTTTTAAATACTTAACTGTTGTACCTGTAGTGGGCATATTTAGAAAATCACCTGTAGGGTCATAGGCTTTTCTTTTTTCTTCTTCTTATAAGGTTCTGTGCTCTCCTGGTACCCATTGCATGACAAATACAGTTTATGAACCTCCCATTTGAAAGGATCCAGAGTTAAATTCTGTGTCCTGCTAGCCCATTGGGTTCCTTATCTCCCTCAATTTTATGCTCTCCTTATATGCCCTAATGTGGATTCCCAAACTAGTAGGCCTACAGATGTTTTATTTGGCCAGCAAAGTGTTTGTTGACTTTTTTTTTTTTTTGGAGGGGTGGGGTGTGTTGTTTTTTAAATGGGGCTTTAAATCCCTGCAAATTGAGTGTGTTGGCCCCAGGTTTATATTGCCTTGTAACCTAGCCCTGTCCATGTATTTATGTTCTCTGCCTGACCTTGGTGTAGGCATTGAGTGTGTGACACTTGCTGGTCATCAGCTACTACTATTTCTAACTCAGGTCTAAACAGTTTTTCTGTCTCTCACTGAAGGAAGAGAACTTAAAAGCTAAAGTCTTCTCACTGTTCACTTTCTGAACTGTAGTAATGATAGTTACTGTGTAAACTCCGTTATCGAGCAGTATGGTTGTACACAGTTATAAACTAGATTAAAGTGCATGTTGGAAAGAACTTGTGCTAGGAGCCAGATGTGCATTTGAAACAGCTCCACTGCTTACCAGCTGTGTGACCTCAGGTCAGTCACTGAACCTCTGGGCTGAGCATCCATGCATGATGAGAATAATCCTGTCTACTTTGTAGGATTGTTATGGAGGTTCGATTGTTATGGAGATAAACACAGCATTTGGCAGGTGCCTAGGTACTCAGGAAGACTTTGGATTCTGTTACTATAATGCAATTCAGTACTTTACATTATTTGCTTTAGTTTATGATATTATCATTAGATATTTATACAAGTTAGCCTGTTGCAGATAAACGTTTCCTGTATGCATATGATTTTTGTCAATATTGCTGTTATTTTTTAACTGTATTCTTTAAATTCTTTGTCCTGATTGAAGTAAATTATGAAATGGATAAATGAGAATTTATACCATTTAAAAATTTTGAGCTTTATTGAGCATTTCATTTGGCCCAGACATGGTTTCTAACCTGAGTAAGAAAGAAAAGCCCAGCATAAATCTGACCTTTGGAATTGCACCTAAAATAAAGTAACGTGTTTTAAAGAATTTGGGGGTTTTTTGATCAATTGGTTTAAAAGATTGACTCTATTTTAATGATGTATCAAAGAGCCACAAAACATTTTGAAGATAATTTTCATGCAGCTCCTTTATTTAATGATAATTTGATTTCTCTTACCTAGGTCTTTTACTCATATTTTCCATTGGCTCTCAAAACTGGTGAGGTAGACATTAGTTACAGTACCTTGTGATGTATACTACTAAATTATCAAAGAAGCAATATTTAGTTACCTAAGGATTTTTGAAAAGTAGATCAAAAGGAGGTAAGTAACCAGGACAAACTATGTCTAAATTAGAATATACATTGTTCTAATACTCTAATATTAGATTGTTCTAATATTCTAATGTTCTAATATAGGCAGAGTACATAGGATTTTTAGGGTAGTGAAACTATACAGCACTACAGTGATGAATACTTATCATCATCCATTTGTCAAAATTCATAGAAAGTACATCACCAGGAGTGAACCCTAATGTAAACGGTGGATTTTGAGTCAGAGAATGATGTGCCAGTGTAGGTTTATAAGTTGTTCCAAGTGTATCACTCTGGTGTGGGATGTTGGTAGTATGGGAGGGAGGTTGTGCATGTGTGGGCAAAGGGGCACATGGGAATTCTGTACTTTCTGCTCAGTTTTGCTGTGAAGAACTGCTTCTGAAAACTAGAAAGCTTATTATTAAATAAAAAAAAAATTGAAGGTAAGTAATTAGGGCAAACTATGTTTAAATTAGAATATATAATATGTTTTGCACCCATAAATGTGTAACAAGACTGATTATGTGTGTACTATTTTATAAATAGTATCTGCAGTGTAAAAATTTTGGTTTTCTTTTTATATTTAATAAGTAAACTGTAGGCCCTGATTATTTTATTAATATACAACTAATCCTGGGTAAGTTGTAATCACAGGTATAACAGTATAATAGAGGAAGCTTTCCTTAGACCCTGTTAACCAGCTCATAATTCCAGTTACCATCAATTTACTTGTAAAAAATAATATGCTTTTTTATTTTTTAATTTCAAATACAGTTTTTAAGGGACTGGGAAGAGTGTTATGTACTAGCGTGGGCTTTTATCAAAGGATCTCAAAAATATAGACAAAGCATCTTTCTGAGACTAAGTAATACACTTGCAAGTTTTGAGGTTCTGAAAATTGTTGCAGAGAATTATAGGTAACTTTATGCAAAGTAACACAATAAGAAAGTGAACTCTAGTTTTAAACTTAGATGCAGAGGCAAAAATCTTACTAATTTTTGATGACTTTTCAGCATGGCTTGGTTGACCACACACTATGCAAAAAGTACAAGATAAGAAACCTAGTCATCACACTTTACAGTCATGAGGGTGACAGAGAAAGAGTTGGAAAGTGTGTGTGTATGACCAGCTAACTGTAAGTCTAGCTTATTTCTGTCACCTATCTGCCTCTATTGGTTTTAGGTAGCTTTATAGGTTAATGTCTTACTATGATTCTAAATTGCTTTCTTAAAAGCTTATGGATGTGATTACTGTTTTTTTAGTTCCTCTGGATCTGCCTCAGTCTTGACACACAGCAGCTCAGGAAATAGTCTCAAGCGCCCTGATACCACAGAGTCACTTAATTCTTCCATGTCCAATGGAACAAGTGATGCTGGTAAGTAGCCTTGGAGGATTTAACTTTTTCTTAAAACTGTTTGAAAGAAAGATTTGTAACACTGGTAGCATCACAGATTGGCCCAGTTTAACACTGGTCTAAGCAGATCTGTTTTGTTTTAGACCTCTTTGATTCACATGATGATAGAGATGATGAAGGGGAGTCAGGGTCCGTGGAAGAGCACAAGAGCGTTATCATGCATCTCTTATCACAGGTTAGGCTTGGAATGGATCTTACTAAGGTAAGAATCAGATTTGGCGTTTGCTAGAAGTCTTAATGTGTATGCGTGGATTCTCGTGATTGTACAGCGAGTGTGCCTGCAAATGTAGCATAATGACATAACTTCTGTTTATACTTTTGTGGTTTAATATCTACATAGATGAGTAAACTGAGAAGTTTTATAAATGGATAAAATATGTAAAGCTAGAATTCATAGAGATAGTATATGTGAATTGTATGAATTAAGATTTGGTTTTTACTGGGGGCAAACAAGGAACAGTGTTGGGCTTGATGAGTTATTTGGATAAAACCTAAAGTAGTGTGGTGTGCACAGAATCAAATGAGCAGAGTTCTGAAATTGGGGTTAGAGGACCCTTGTTTACATCCTGCCTCTGCTATTACGAAACCATGTGTTTGCACAGGTCCCCTCCTCTGTGATCTTTACATTTCTCATGCAAGATGAACATACAGTGGCCACTTCACAGGGTTGTTGTTAAGGATTGGAACAGGTAGTAAATGGGAAATTGTATGACATATTGAACCATACACTTACTATGGTCTGCATTTTAATTTGAATTTAAACTTGGTGCTCTAAACAGAAATGCCCTGTTGATTTAGGAGACTAGCATGTGGGTGCCTTTTGTATATCCCTGCCACTGTGCTGGAAGCCATATTCTTTTTTTTTTTTAAACTTTTTTTTAAAATGTTTGTTTATTTTGAGGGAGAGAGCGCATGAGTAGGGGATGGGCAGAGAGAGGGAGGGACAGAATCCCAAAGAGGCTCTGCACTGCCAACGTGGAGCTCAAACTCACTAACCGTGAGATCATGACCTGAGCCAAAACCAAGAGTCGGACACTTAACCAACTGAGGCACCCAGGTGCCCCTGGAAACCTTATTCTTGCGCTTCATTCTCATCACAGCTCTGCAAAGGTGTTACTGTTAACATTTTATAGATGAGGAAACTAAAACCCACAGAGGCTGAGTAGTTTGGCTGAGTCCTATTAAGTGGCAGAACTAAAATTCTAATCTGGTCTGTGACTTCAAAATCTGCAGTCTTTCTACTACTGCCTTTTGTCCTAAAGACTTGAACTCCAGTAGTTTTCATATTGGTTAGATTATTATTTTACCTGGCTTTAGAAAGTTAATAAAATTTAGGACTCTCACTTTTTTTAAGACCAAATCAGCTCCAGGGCTATATATAGTCTTCATCAGCAGTCAGCTTCATTTTGGTTTTGGATTTAGAGGGTTATTGAGGAAAAAACTAATCCTTAATACTTTCCAAGTAAGTGTCCATAATAAAACCTTTTACCTTAAATCTAAATGAGAACAGAAACACAAGGATAGCATTAATTTGTGGAAATCAGCATATTTGCCAGGTATGAGAATATTTTCAGGTAAGAGAATATTTGCAGAAGTTTGTCCCAGAACTTTTTTGGTGATCATTAGATTGCATAATTGCTGGGACAGAATTGTCACTTCAAATTTGCAAGTTATAGTGGAATTTTAGATGTTGACATCTAAATCTTTCTTTTCTGTATTTTCCACCTTGGTCTGTCTTGGTCTTCAGTAATGGATGACTAACCAGAAGATATCTTGAACAATATGAGATTTATTATCTCATATAATGAGAAGGCTAGAAGTAGCATAGTTCTGGGATTAATTCAGTCAGTTGTGTCTGAGAAAGAACCTAGGTTCCTTCTGTTCCTCCATCCTTAGCATGTTGACTTTCACACTCAGGCTTGTCTCTTTGTAATTGCAAAATGGCTGTCCCACTTCCAGTCATCACATCCTTAGGCAAATAATGTCAAGAGCCAGAAAAATAATTGCTTTTCCTGGATTTGTTATTGTTATTAGGGAAGGGCATTCTTCTGTAGTGGCCCCTCAGACTTCCAGCCGAATCTTATTGGCCAGAGTGATGCTTGTGCCCACATCTAAACCAGTACCTAGTAAGGGAGGTTAAATGATAGGTACAGATTTATCCACATTCACCCCTTGAGATCTGGGAGGACCCTGTGACTTTCATGAATCTAGATTCTCATGAATCTTGAGCTGAATCAGAATTCTCTTACTAAGGATGAAGCAGGGATGTGCATAGACAACCAAAAGTGTCTGCCACAGTCAAGTTTGTAATACTTGCCTCACATAATTTCCTCTGCCAGTTAATCTACATTTGGTCCATAGTTACTATAAGCTTGTTATATTATCAAAGATGTGATAATAATTGTTAATTTTTTACCAAGTATGTTAATAATGAGTTATTTTAGTTATTGGCACAAACAAATGGCTATGATTGCCAACAGATTCTGAAATCTTGATGCCTTTATGCATTCCAAAATATTACAGTAATGCCTTAAATTTTTCTCATTCTATTTTTAAATGTATCTTCTCACTTCAGATACTTTCTAAAAAAAGAGTTCTTTCCTAAGTACTTTGTAGTGTTCAGAAATACTACAAAGTCACATCCCATTTACCTCACTTGATCTTCCAAACAGTTCTAAGGTAGAAGCAGGGCATGTAATTATCCTCCTTTTATACAAACTTACGGAAGTTGAGTTAATTTTCCAGGGGCTCCTCATACCTAAGGGGTGGCAAAATAAGTACTTGAACCCAGGTCTAAGACAACCTAGCCCTGTTCCAGTGACTTGACATAATGGCATGTATCAGTATATTGCTAAAAACATTGAAGAAGAGCTGTTGAGTGAGAGTTATCAAGAAAATTTAAGTAGGGAGAAAAAAATCTTTTCTTTTTTCTTTTATTACATGTAAATTGGGTTTTGGCCATTTCTTCTTTTTGAAGAAAAGTTCAGTACTTTTGTCCATTTTTCTCCGAGCAGTAGTAATCTTTTTCTTGTTGGTTTGTCAGAGTTATTTTTATATTAAAAGTATTTACCCCTGTTTTGTTCTTTAACATTCTTAATTAGCAGTTTGTAATTTGTTTTTCAAGAGTGGTAGGAAGTTGGTTGTACGAAGTCAGTACATAAGCTTACCTACCAGTCTAACCATCTTTAGATTATGAGCATATATGGGAAAGAAACATACATAGGAGAATGTTTACTTAACTGTAAACTCTTGGGGCATCTGGGTGGCTTTGTCGGTTAAGTGTCCCAACTTCAGCTCAGGTCATGATTCACAGTTCCTGAGTTCAAGCCCTTCATCAGGTTTTGTGCTGACAGTGAGGTACCTGCCTGGGATTTGCTCTCCCTCTCTCAAACTTTAAAATGTAAACTCTGGAGTCTGATAACAAAGATTCTAAATGTTAGAGCCATAGTGTTGTTTCTAAACTGTGTTCCATCATTCTCGTATTCTTAATATACCCAACCACACTGGTCCACTGGTCAATCCCTGTCACACACTATTTCCTGTCTCCATGTCTTCCCCCTCCCCCCCCCGCCCCCGCCCATGACCATGTCTTGTTTTTCTGTTTTCTCCTCTATTACAGTCTTACTCTTTTCTAAGGCTTTTCTGTAGTGCTACCTCAGTGAGTCATTTCCCAGCTCTGCCCTCATTCTGGTTGCCTACCAGAACATGATCTTTCCTTCTCCTAAACTTCCAGGACACTTTGAACATCTCTTGTATGATATTATTCTCTCAAACTTACCTTTGCCTTTTCTACAGGATTTTAACACAGAACCTTGAATGTAGTTCACATGCAGTAATTACTAAATTTAAGGGAATTTTTGCTTACTGTGGTGCTCTATAATGAATACTGTAATTTGATAGACATATCAAAAACTGTTCTTCCATTCCCTAATTAAATTCTTCTCTTTTTAATTGGTTGTTCCTAATATTCCTCATTCCTTCTTCCCATATTCCAGTTTCCTATTTACTTTCTCCTCTGCCATATTCCCAGCCCCTCAGCGTTTCTTCATGGGCTCAGTCCCTGGTAGAAAGAGTTCATTGATTCCCATCCTTATTCTCTTCTTTGTTTATTCCTTTAATGCTCATTTAAAGATTTCTTACTGTGTAATAGTAGCCATGAATGCAAGTGTAAGTAAGTGTGGTCCTTGCATTCTAGGAGATCATTTATTTGAGGAGACAGGTTTGTAAGTATATCCATTACCTAATACAACTAACAATAACAGAGAAGCAGCATTATTAGAAAGTGCACAGAGCCTTCAATGTCAGACTCAGTTTTGAATTCCACAGCAGTACGGAGCAATGTGAAAATTTCTTACTCTCTTTGAGTTTCATTTTTCTTGACTGTAAAATAGGGGTATTAGTTTTTTCATAACAGGATTGTTGTACAATTTAATAACATAAAGTATATGTAGTGCCCTAGCAGGTAGAAAGCATCAGAGAGTTGGTGCTGAGAGTTTGTCATCGTTATACTGATTTGGGAGCAATAGGGAAGTTGCACAGAGGAAGTGACGTCTGAACATTGAAAATCTGTTCTTTATTTCCCATCTGCCGGGCAGGTTAATGAGCATTTCTGAATCAGAATAGTTTGGAAAGTAGGTATCAGAAGCATGCTGGGCAGTACGTGGTGGGTATTACCATGATTGGAATGAGATTTTTTTGGTTTTGGGTTAAAAAAATTTTTTAATCAATACAGTAGTCTGTTTATCTGTAGTGGAATTTGATCCTCAAAGGTCAAATGTGTATGTTTTTCAGGTAGTTCTTCCAACATTCATTCTTGAAAGAAGATCTCTGTTAGAAATGTATGCAGACTTTTTTGCACATCCGGACCTGTTTGTGAGGTATTTGCCTGAACACTGTAGTTTCCAATTTTTAAGATGTTACTTGGTAGCTTTGTGTTTGTACAGGATAGGTGGATTCCTTTTATCCTTTTTACCTTTCAGACATTTCTGGGGAAAGCCATTAAATACTTTGTTTTATTAGATACCTATCTGTTTGCTTAGGTTATATGGTGGTGATGTTGTTAGGCAACCAAGTTAGATGCTAAAAAATCTTGAGAGGCAGTGTTTATAGAACCAAGGCTATGAGCTTATTTGATCCAGGGATTGGTAATCACTGTTTATACTATATCCTGACGAAATTCAGTTAATTGAGTTCAGCAAACCATTCTAAAACACCTCTTATTTGCCAGGACTTTGTTATGAGCTGGAGAAAGAAAAAGTCACAGTGTCTGCCCTTGAGGAGCTTATAGTCTAGTGTCCAGATTACAGACCGACTCATTTTTTAAATATTGCAATATTAGATATATGTACAAAGGGGAAAGTATTCTAAAGTTGACATTGATTTACAAGGAGATGAGTTCACATTGTTTTTCAGTGGTAGCAGGAAATTTTTCTTTATGGCAGGATGTTCTAATCCATCTTCTCTGACTACATTCTTTGGCCTTGGACTGTGGTTTACTGAAGCCAGATATAAATCACTTTGAGGTTTCATGATGGTTGGGCACACTGGTTGACATTGGTATTCACTTGGCCCTTGGATAACATGGGGATTTGGGTTGCTTATCCCCCACACAGTCAAAAATCTGTGTGTACTTTTGACTCCCCCCAAAACTTAACTAATAGCCTGCTGCTGACCAGAAGCCTTGCTGATAACATAAACAGTATTACCACATATTTTTGTACATAACATGTATTATGTATTCTTACAATAAAGAAAGCTAAAGCAAAGAAAACATTGTTAAAGTCATAAGGGAAAACACATTTACAGTACTTTACTGTATTTATCGAAAAAAATCCACGTGTAAGGAGACCCAAACAGTTTAAACCCATGTCATTCAAAGGTCAGCGATATCCATTTATCAAATTCATCAAACCGAACACTTAAGACTAGTGTGTCTAATCATGTATATTATACCTCAGTTTTAAAAAGAAACTTAGAAGTAACTCTTTGTCTTGGGTCCTCTCAGCCTAGCTTAGGGTGGACCATGCTGAGGAGTGCTGCATCAGCTTTTCTGTTACTAGAAAGCAGGACATTACATTTTGTCTTTCTCCCTTGCAGCATTAGTGACCAGAAGGATGCCAGAGATCGAATGGTTCAGGTTGTGAAATGGTACCTCTCAGCCTTTCATGCAGGAAGGAAAGGATCGGTTGCCAAAAAGCCATACAACCCCATTTTGGGCGAAATCTTTCAGTGTCACTGGACATTACCAAATGATACTGAAGAGAATGCAGTGAGTTCTACACTGACATTTTTAATAATCTTAAGTTGCAGACTGATTCAAGATTTCATTTTATTTGGGGGCAGATAACAATGGTGAAGGCAGAAATCAGAAGATGCTCAGCACTCACAGAACAGTGCTGTTGGAGCAACATACTCTAGATACAGTGAGCAGGGAAGAAGTGGCAGGAAATGAGATTCACAGATCAGGTCATGGAAGGCCTCGTGGGCCATAATGGTAATTTTATGGCTTATCAGGATTGTATTTTTATTTTGAAAAGATCGCTGTAATGATTTTGTTAAAAATAAATTGGAAAGGGGCAAAAATAGAAGGAAAGAGACCACCGAGGAATTTTTGGCATTATTCCAGGAGAGACACAGTTGATTTAAGCTGTATTGTGGAGGTAATACTGATAGGTGGACTGGAGAAGTAAAAGAAAGGGGACAGAGATGAACCCTGCATGTGGGCTTCAGCAGTTGGTTGATGCCATTTACAAAAAAGGAAAAAAATTATATTTGGGGAGAAAGAATCAAGAACTCGAATTTGAAATAAAAAGTATGAGTTACACATGTATGTGGAATTATCAGGGAGTTAGAATTTTAAGAATCTGGAGTCTAAGGAAGAGTCTAAGGGGAAAAATGGGTCTTTTAGAGATTTTAGTATATTTAGATGACATTTAAAGCGCTGGAATGAGGTGAAATGATCTAGGAAGACAGCATAGAGAAGAGTAAGTAACCCAGACCTGAGTCCCCAGGGTCCCAACATCTAGAGGTTGGTTTGAGGAAGATGACCAACAAGGAATATTCAAGCAAATGTAAAAAGGCCCTAGCCCACAGTGCCTGATACATAATAGCCTGAGTAAACGTAAATCTCCGTATTTTTCCCTTTCCATGTGATTTGTTACATGTAGTCCTTACCGAAGACAGGCATTGTAATTTGTCTGTTCTTACTCATTTGGCAGACATTGATAAGTGACCGCTGTCTGTTCTATGCTGCCCCTGAGTTAGGCACATGATGCTTGCCTTCAAGGATGTCTCAGGGAGACCTAGTCAAGGCAGACTGACACAAAGCCGTAATTCCAGTAGTGAAGTTAAGTGCCATAATAAAAGTGTGTATAAGGTGCTTGGTGTGTGTGGAGGAGAGAACAGTTAACCACCTTGGGAGGCAGAGACTCCAATTGTTAGACTGTCCACAGTGTCATTTGTTTCCACATCAAAAGAAAATGTTGTATTTGCTTACAGGAGCTAGTTTCAGAAGGACCAGTTCCCTGGGTTTCCAAAAACTGTGTGACATTCGTGGCTGAGCAGGTTTCCCATCATCCACCCAGTAAGTTACAGGGCTTTTCTGTACCATCCACTGTCGAACTGTTCTGTCTAAAGGGTCATGAGAAGCTTCATAGCTGAGGTCACTCAGCTTTACCTCACTCAGCTGAGATACCAGTTTTATGGCTGCCTGTATCTTTGTAAGGAGGATTAGTTTCTCCTGTCTGTTCCTTGTATAAATGCCAAAGATTCTATTCACTGATAAACTGTGTATAGAAAGCAGGGATTTAGGCAACTAACTCGTTGGTGCTTCTAAAGTCCTCTTACACATAACAAGCTATGTTATAGAGACTTCAATTTTGACAGTTTATAAAATGAGATGTAGTTTCTGCGCAGTATATTCCTGACATAGTGGAGAGAATGCACATCCTTAATGTCTTAATTGTTCAACACAGTGTTAACACTGGAAATACTGGATGGTCCCAGGTTGGGGCTGTGGCGAGGACATGCTTACTGACCAGAAGAGTTTTAAGCTTCCAGGATTGCTACAGCGTCATCATTCAGGAAAGTTCCTTCTTATATGGCCCTGAATGGTGCTTGCATTGGGAGAAACAGGGTAGAAAAGGCAGTTAGATACCTTCTGGCCTCATTTGAGGCTGTTCTTTGAGGGCTACAAGGATTTTCCCAGTGCAGCTTGTTCTTTCTCCAAGTTGTGTTGGAGAGGTGACTATAGCTATGTAGTGCACTAATTGCGAATAATTTCTATTCAGTTTCAGCTTTTTATGCTGAGTGTTTTAACAAGAAGATACAATTCAATGCTCATATCTGGACCAAATCAAAATTCCTTGGGATGTCGATTGGGGTGCACAACATAGGGCAGGGTAAGTCTGTGGGCTTAGGGTAGACTGCACTGTTAATAGAATTTTATTCAAATATGTGCTGGGCCCTTGTCTAGTGAGGGGAAATGGCACCAGAAAGCCAGACTGGATCTCATCATTTGCATATAAATATGCGTATTGGGGATGAGAGCAGGGGTGGGAGATTGATTTTCCCTAAATTGAATGGAGTATTCTGGAGTATCTATCAACCAGACAACAAAATCTTTATGGCCAGTTGACACTACTCATCAGAGATTCTATCCCTTCTCTCCACAGGCTGTGTCTCATGTCTAGATTATGACGAACATTACATTCTCACATTCCCAAATGGTTATGGAAGGCAAGTAGAGCTATGCCCATTTCCTCTGACCAGCTGGCAGCAGACCCTGCTGTTCCTTAAGCTACACTCCTCCTTTTTTTCCTCTAAACTGTCAGCCTTACGTGCACTTTTGGTTTTGCAGGTCTATCCTCACAGTGCCCTGGGTGGAACTAGGTGGAGAATGCAATATCAATTGTTCCAAAACTGGCTATAGTGCAAATATCGTCTTCCACACTAAGCCTTTCTATGGGGGCAAGAAGCACAGAATTACTGCTGAGATTTTGTAGGTATTTTGTTTTCCTGCTTCAGTGCTCTTGTGCTTCGCTGAAATACTTTTCTTTTTGTCTTGAACTATAACTTACTAGCAATTGACGGTTTGACTGGTTCTGTCTTTGTAAACTTGTTTCACATCTTGTATGTCATGTCTCTTCCTAAAATCCTATTATCAGAAGAAGACCTAAAGTCTGGATTTCAGAACACTCACAGGTCATTCATTGGTGGGATTTCCTTCCCAGAAACCTGAGGGGAGTCTTCTTAAATTGCCTAGTTAATGCAAATCGTAGATTTCTTTTTTTTTTTTTTTTTCCCCAACGTTTATTTATTTTTGGGACAGAGAGAGACAGAGCATGAACGGGGGAGGGGCAGAGAGAGAGGGAGACACAGCATCGGAAACAGGCTCCAGGCTCTGAGCCATCAGCCCAGAGCCTGACGTGGGGCTCGAACTCACGGACCGCGAGATCGTGACCTGGCTGAAGTCGGACGCTTAACCGACTGCGCCACCCAGGCGCCCCAACAAATCGTAGATTTCTGACTCATTACTGCCAGATTGGATGATGGGCTAGTCTGTACAGTAGACTCTGTGATTCCTGCTGCATTGTCTCCAAGACCTCACAGTCCTTTTTTCTGTGCCTTTGCTGGGGGAAAACATCACATCTTGGCTTGCTTCCATCTAGGGTCAGATGAAGACAACTGTGCTGTCTGGGTAACAGACAGAGCCTGCCTGGAAAAGGAACATCTGCAGGACTTTGTCTTCCCTAAAAGGCCTTATTGGGAACAGTGTTGCAGACAGAAGATACATGACTGGTTAACCAGTTTTCCAGGGAGATAGATGATTGGGATGACAAAATCAGCACCCCCCCACCCACCCAAATCTGGAGCAGGAAGCACCACAAATATAAGATGAAGTTTGCTAAGGATCAGTGTAAAATCCAAAAAATTACTGCAGTCAGAGAATATGGGCAGAGCTCAGAGAGTAGCATAAGTCACCACTGTAATGCATCTGTGCCTCCAGAATAGGCAGGTGGTGGAAACTGGATGTCCAGAACAAAGGCATGGATGCTTCTCAGTGTTCTTTGGAGGTAACCAGCACCAACAGGAAATGCTGGCTCAGCAAAATCTTCTGCCAGTCATAGCCGTATATAGAAAACTTCCCTCAAAGTTGGGAGCTGAGAAGAGTACTTGGTAGACTCTAAATTAGGGATTTGAGCACAAGATGATGAATGGTTGTACCAGCTGGGTGGCTCTCAAAGTTTTTGGTCTCTGGACTGCTTTTACACTTAAAAATGATTAAGAGCCCCGAAGAGCTTTGTCTATGTCTATTATATCCACTGATATCTCTCACATTAGAAATTAAAGGGGGTGCATGGGTGGCTCAGTTGGTCAAGTGTCGGACTCTTGATTTCGGCTCAGGTCACGATCTCATGGTTTGGTTCGTGGGATCAAACTCTGCATTGGGCTCGGCACTGATAGTGTGAAGCCTGCTTGGGATTCTCTCTCTCCCTCTCTGCCCTTCCCCTGCTCGAGTGTGCGTTTTCTTCCTTAAATACTTTTTAAAAAAATAAATTAAGACTTAAAAATACTTGTAAATACATTTACAAATGACAATAGTATTTTTATGAAAAAACTTTTCCAAAACTTTTCTTTAAAAAATTTGTGAAGAGTGACATTATACATTTTTTGAATTTTGTAAATCTCTGATACAATAGAAAACAGCTGGGTTCTCCTAACTACTTGTTGTCAGTCTCTTGCTACATATCATGTCTCTGGGAAACACTGTACCCTTATGGGGAAATTAGAGTGAAAAAGGCAAGTAATGTCTTAATATTATAAAAATAGTTTTGACCTAAGAGGGTCTTGGGAACCCCCAAGAGTCCCCAACACACTTTGAGAAGACTGCACAATGAGCTTCTAAACAAGGGATTCGTCCATTTCTTTTCCCCTTTGTCCCTCTTCACCCAAAGCCCCTAAATCATAGTGGAAGCTTGTTTCAGTCCTGTGATTGCAGTTTGCATCCTTCTACCCTGTGTATTTTTTTCTTTCTGCCCTCTTTTATAGCTCCTCCTATGTTCATACTTTACCCTTTCTAACCTGTCCTTTGCTGTGATGCTTAACTTCCCAAATTTCATACCTGCCATACATACTATTGTCATGTCCAAGTAGAGGCCTGTTGGGGTTTTCCTCAAGAAAAGAGGTCAAACCATTTGACCTTTGGACTTCAGGATCCTTCCTAAGGATGAAAAGCCTGGTCTCCAGTGTTACATCCTTAAGTGAGACCTTCCCTGACCTTCATTCCAACTTTTGCCTTTGATCTCCAGTGCTCACATAAACTCACCATAGCACTTACCACCCAGAATCTCGACGGTGAGGTCTCCACAACTAGGCTGTGAACAGCTTGAGGACAGGGACTGTCCATCATCTGCTGTGGCCCCTGTACCTCCAGGACAAGGCTCTCTTGCTCATCTCATGCCCACTGTTCATAGGATCTTCAGTTCATTAGCATCTTGTTTAGGGCCCTCATTCTTATAGTTGGCTCAGGGAAATCCAATTTTACTAAGCTGCTTTCACCAGAGACTTATTTCACAGTTGCTCTTCTATGTTCTGCTCTGTGTAGAAGGCCACACCAACCAGATTCTTTGGTAATTTTTAAATTAAGACTAACAGAAATGTTTCCTTTTCTATTTAGTTCTCCAAATGACAAGAAATCTTTTTGCTCAGTTGAAGGGGAATGGAATGGTGTAATGTATGCAAAATATGCAACAGGGGTAAGAACCTGTATTTTATACTTGTTTTAGGCTACGTTGAATTATAGCCTTCCTTCATCTGGAAATTTAAACACTGAGGCCAGCTCTGATGCCAACTCTTCAGGGAAATCCTTTTCCTTCCCCTACGTTTTCCCCAGCAGTACAGTGATTTTTATTTTCTCCTCTCTCAGAATTCTCAAATACACACACACACACACACACACACACACATATATATACTCAAAATATATGTGAAAAAAACGCTTGGCATACTGTATGCCAAACCCAGTAAATTGGTTTAGCTATATCATTAGAATATGTGGTATATTTATAAAAGTGCTAAACTAGTCTGTTTGTATACACAGCTTGACTCTTTTACAAGAAATGTATTTACTACCTAGCTAGCACCAGGAATGCAGAAATGATTAAGACAGTCCTTGACCTAAAGGAACTTGCAAATAGTACCTAATTAAAGTAGGGAAGAAGGTGGAATGGGATTAACAGGAGGAGCCAATGAACTGGATTTTGGACTTGGAGAATTTGAAATGTAAAAATGTAAAAAGCACTTCAGCATTTAACATTAGAAGTCATTGTTTATGGGTCAAGCTTTCCTAAGAGATTTAATACTGAGCATGTAGCACATAGCCACATTGAAAACCTCTGTTGAGCTTCTACCAAGACTTAAGATACACTAATGTTATTTTATGCTGATAGTAGCATATGAAACTGTTTATATGTTGTCTTCCAATGTGGGATTTGATTATTAAATCTGTTCAGGACTTCTGGGAAGAGTTGACTTTTCCTCCTAGAACAGTTTGAACAATAAAGTATCTACCTACCTCTTGTTTTTTTAGGAAAATGCAGTTTTTATAGATACCAAGAAGTTGCCTATAATTAAGAAGAAAGTGAGGAAGTTAGAAGATCAGAATGAGTATGAATCCCGCTGGTAAGAGAACTTTGCTAGAGTTGTTGTGGCAGTGCCCCTGCTAATGGCTAGGCATAGGCAGGGCTGGGTTTTAGAGACACAGTAGCACAGTGTAACAGCACAGACTAATTTTGAATACCTGGGTTCATATGGAGCTCCACCACTTAGTAGCTGTGTAACCATGACGGTAAGCTAAGCATCTCTTTGCCTTCTTTCCTGAAATGGGAACTACCTCAGAGTTGATGTGAGGACTAAATGAGATAATCATGTAGTATATAAATGATGTAAGGATATAGTAAGTATTCACTGTGTCGTTGGCTTATCACCTTGTGGTTTATACGAGAAGGCAGTGAGGTTTCCAGTAGAGGTGTGTACAACACCCTCAGGTTTTTTGTTGCAAAAAAAAATTTTTTTTTTCCTTAAAGTTCATCTCTAAGTATTTCAGTATGTATCTCTAAAGTGACTTTAAAGGGGTGCCTGGGTGGCTCAGTTGGTTAAGTGTCCAGCTCTTGGTTTCAGCTCAGTTTGTGATCTCACGGTTGGGAAGTTCAAGCCCCATATCAGGCTCTGCACTGACAGCAATAGAGCCTGTTTGGGATTCTCTCTTTTTCTCTTTTCCTTCCCTGCTCATGCTCTCTCTCTCTCAAAATAAAATAAATAAAGTGACCTAAAAACCACTAGCCACAATATCATGATCATGCTTTAAAAAAATTCCTGGGGCACCTGGGTGGCTCAGGTCAGGTCATGATCCAAGGGCTGTGGAATCAAGCCCACATTGGTCTCCATGCTCAGCATGGAGCCTGCTTAAGATCCTCTCTCTCTCCTTCTGCCCCTCTCCCCCCCTCACACTCTTTCTAAAAAAATTTTTAAAAAAAGGTTCCTTAATATCATCAGATATCTAGTTGATACTCAATATTCCAGTGGTTTCAAACCTAATTTTTTCCTTTTCCATCTGCATAGTAAAATCCAGATCTTTCAGTGGTTTAAGGAATCATGCACTAAAGTTCTTTGTTTAGCATATTAGGGTATTTCTTAAGTGAAGGAAGAGGATCTTAAACACCCAACTATGGTCTCTGACTTAACAGTCTGCTTGGCTGGACGGCCTGGTCCTATTAGTAAGTGGAAATCTATAGAAATCCATAGGGGGATCTTAGTCATGGCCACTTTTCTGGTTCCTAGGCATCTTCATTTGTACACTGACACTAGTCTTACTTAGTTGTCATCTTCTAGGCTCTGAGAAGAAGCCACATCTCTTACCCCGATAAGCCTCTGTTTCACATCTTGACTCTTACTCTATTCACAGTTTCTCCAAGATTTCATTGTTCAGGGGAGTTTTTCTGAAATGGAACTTCTCTCCCCTGATCTAATAACCCTTTTGGTTTATAATACAGGAAACTCAAGCCCCATGGAGAGGTAAACATACCCCCTAAAGTTGCATAGCAACTACAGGTCAAGCCAGAAGTAAAATCCCAGGTTTCAGTTCTGTTCTTTTTTCCTGTTGTCTCTACCATATCCAACTTTCTGCCCATCCTTTATTTTCTTCCTTTGACACTAACAGTGCAATCTTCCAAGCCCATTTCTCTGTTCTTTGCCACTTTAAGGAGATTGTCTGTGAACTATACTCAAAGTTATTTGACTTAAACTTTCATTGTGCTGTATTTAGTGAGGCTCTAGACTTTCATTCTCAAGTTTGCTAACTCCTTTGTCCGTCAAGTACTTAGCACCTTGACTTCTTTTCTTTAGCCTTTGGAAGGATGTCACTTTCAACTTAAAAATCAGAGACATTGATGCAGCAACTGAAGCCAAGCATAGACTTGAAGAAAGACAAAGAGCAGAAGCCCGGGAAAGGAAAGAGAAGGAAATTCAGTGGGAGACCAGGGTAAGCTTGTTTGGGTTGCATGCCCCAAGGTCCCAGCTCCTATTCCCTCTGTATCCTGAGGTATATAATTCATTCATTTCAACGAATGCTGAAGTGAAGGACCACTTTTAAATAAGCATGGCGATAAACAAAATGAGCCTTGGTCCCTGCCTGAAACTCATTTTAGTGTAATGGAAGAAAATATAAAATAATAAGTATAATTCTAGAAGTACAGAGCAAGTGAGTAACTGAATTTTCCATTTCTTTTACAGCTATTTCATGAAGATGGAGAATGTTGGGTTTACGATGAACCATTACTGAAACGTCTTGGTGCTGCAAAGCATTAGGTTGGGAAATGCAATGTTTACACCTGATGACCAGGGCAATAGGCATAATTAAGCAACAATCTTCCTTTGGGAGAACCTATTCACTCCCTTCTTATTGCAGTGGTTCCTATCTCAGGGATACTGGACTTTCTGATGCAGATGAACAATTAAAGCAAGAAAAGCTTCCCGTTTTTTCCTTTTCTGTGGCAGTTACAGTTTTGACTTCAGTCCTGAGAAAAACTTCAGGTTTTGAAAACAAGATGTCTGCTTTTTTCCCCAAACCCCATGCTTTGAAAAGCATTTATAAATCCCAGTCTTAAATCTTGCATACCAGTATGGCTGTTAAGATCTACATTTGTTTCCTAGTTCATATAATTCTGGGATAGATATATATATATATAATTACATACACACATATATAAATATATACCTGATGCCAGAATTTTCATAAATGCTCCAACTACTGTAAATATTCCTGAGTTGTTTTAGAAAATTAGTGCAATGTATTAAAATCAAGTGTTAGGAAATTTCATGGCCTCACCTATAACAACTTTTGTTTTGGAATTGGACTATTAGGAATTGGACTATTAAATTGTATCTAATGCGGGACTATAATTATACTCAGTGCTTCTTAAGGCTTCATAAAGTAATTTTTCCAGTTTTTTTTTAATGTGTTTCTTTTATTGTTTGGCAGCCTGGGATCTAAGAGTTAATTTACATAAGGACTCTCCAGAAATAATAGAGGATCTATTCTTTTTTTTCCACCCCACCATGCTATCCTCCAGAGTCTTCCTTGAACTCTCATACAGCACACATAGGGCTCCCAACGTTTTATACAAAAATATTTTATTGTTTTAGAGGGTTTGGGAAGAATAATTAGATCCCCCCCACCCCACACTGAAACAAAAGAATGCTACAGCAGCAAAATGGCTCATTCTGAAGGGCATTACAGAACTATCTTTATTTAAAAATACATTAAAAAAAACACAAAAAACCACAGGTATTAGCACCTAGCATTTAGGCACTAAGACATCGGTTACATAGGGCCTCTCAAGGTTCTCTTACAGACCTAGATCCTCCATCTGAGAGAACCAGGGCTTCTCATATTGCTCCTGCAAGCATTTTGGTCACAGTTGGTGCACCCTGCTACTTTCTCTCTGCCAGCTGCTATAGTAACCCTTGGTTTGTTAGTCATAATGTGGTGGGTAGGAGGAGAAAAATTCTATGATGGCAGTGCAAAATTTCAATGGCACTAGTATAACTAACTTCATAAAATACAAACACATTTTTAAATACACAATGCTTCAGGCCAACGGGACTGCAGTTTATTTGACTATTTTATGGTAGGGGAGAAGGTTAAGTGTTGATGTGAAAGCCCTGATGTCAGTAATGGGGATGGTAGACTCTACCAGCAAAGGAGAGGTTGGCAGGTAGGTTAGCTGCATCACTTCACAAGAAGAGTTTGAATCTTCACCAGAAGGGGAACCATCTTCTTCCAGCTCATACTTCCCAAATCCAACAACCTAAAAGAAGCCAAAAACTTGAGGTGAGAAAGGCTGACCAGATTTGGGCAAAGCCCTGTTAGAATCTTTGATACCAACCCCAACTCAGTGAATGGTAACTGGGCTAAATGACAGCTCTGAAAAGGATAGAGCTACAGCTTTAGTTAGCCATACTCACATGAACGCTGAGCATTTTACTTCCTGGTCCTCTATGAGCCTTGAACCAGTTGACTAGGTCTGACTTTGAGAATGACTTCAGTGCTTCAATCTTACAGGGGAAAGGGAAGATAGGAAAAAACAAAGCAAGCTATAAAAAAGACTAGCAATGCATTTTCTGGAAAGACTGTTATTAAACTAACACCCGAGGTGGATCTCTTTGGTCCTGCTTAGCACCTGAGCACATCATTTTATTCTTCCAGGTATCAGCTTGCCTTCAACCTTCCAGAGAAGGGTGAAAACAAGCCTCTGAGACACACCTTCATCTGTTTCACAGCAATAATTAACCCTGGCAAATAAGCAAGAGAGGGTAGCAGATGCTGTAATTATAGCTGAGTACCACACACAGAGCCAAAACCCACTACTGCCTCAGTGTCACCTCTCAGGTACATGGTAACTGTATATTCTAGCTTGCTTGAGAAAATATAGTAACAACTGAAGCAGGTAAAGAGAATTTCATTTTTGAGAGAGTCACAAAGTGCAAGCAGGGGAGGTGCAGACAGAGAGACACAGAATCCAAAGCAGGCTACAGGCTTGGAGCTGTCAGCACAGAGCCCCGACGCAGGGCCTTAACCCACAGACTGCGAGATCATGACCTGAGCTGAAGTCGGTCACTCAACCGACTGAGCCACCCAGGTGCCCTGAGAATTTTGTCTTCTAATAGGAAAACTGGAGCACCGTATGAGCTGGGCTGAAATCTCTTATTAAATAACTTTCTTGCCTCTGTGTCCTTTGCTAATTCACCTTATACAGTTATAGTCTCAGCGCTAGACTGCAAGTTCCAGAGCTTTTGTGTGTTTTACTACTTGGGGCTAGAAGCTGTCAAAAAGACCACAGCCAGAATCTGGAGAGGAATTCCGTAATGACCAGATGTTCTCAATTTTCTTTAAATAGAAAACCCCTTTTCCCCCCACAATCCTGCAGTGAACCTCAATATAAATACAAAATATAAAAGTATTTTACAAAAACAATATAAATACAAAAATAGATCTGCTCACTTAGGTGCTAGACAGGCCAGTCTGGAAACAGGATTTGATTTAGTAAAAAACCAAACCTAGAGAACACCCCAGGTTTCTCTTCCATACAATATTGATTTGCTTGGGATTGGGACTCCTATAAAATCAGGAGTCCCTATCAGAGCTCTGTCACTCAAAACTGTGTTACTACTACCTCATGGGCAAGGCGATCAAAGAGATACTGCTGTGTCACCACTTCGTTCCAGTTCCTGTCCACCTCCTCCCCAAGGTGGGTATCTTCACACTCCTTCAGCTTGATCAGAGCTGTGACCTGGTCCACCAAAAAAGGAGACCCGCAGGTATAGTATCACACCAGATGCCCCAGAACACACTTAGCCCTGGTTAGTGGCAGACCTGCTATGGTCCCTTTATTTGGGACCTGCAGCACGATGGGGAAGGATAAAGCTACGAAGACATTATGACCATGTTAAGGTGGGGGCTAAAAAACTCAAAATCTGGCCAGCAGGTAGCACTGGCAAGACTGGTATCAAGCTGTCTTACGGGCTTGTGTGGGCCAAGGAACAAAAGAGCAGGTCAGCAGTTACCTGGGTGTTGAATGCATCCTCAGTGAGGTTCTCGATCTTCTCCTCAAAGTTTGAAAGAAACTCCTCTATCTTCTTATCAACAACTTCAGAACTGAAACAAAACATCTTCAATTAAGAGTCATCAGAAACCTGGTCTCAAGCAGAATGCAGAGGAAGAAAAGGGCTAAGGCATTATTTCTAGGGAAGAGACTGAAGTATTTTCCTCCCAGGCCTCAGTACTCCCCTACGCTGAGGGAGATACAGGAGAGAACCCAACCCCTACCTCCAGCCCAACTTCCTGATATCCTCAATACTGAAGCAGTGACAACCCATGCTTGACCACCCCAAAGCTGAGAAACAAGGCTTGTTTGTAACTGGTTCTAGTATGAATGCTAGGCCAGGCATTCTTTGCTTTTGTCCTCAGACCTGCCTAAAGAGAGGAAACATTGGCAAGCCGTGCACAGTGACCACAGGACTTGAGTCAAGCCTTATAGGATCACCGGAACCACTGATCTGTCCTGGATCAGGCAGGCATCTCTGAATCACCCTCCATCCCCACCCCCTTGTGACTAAGTGAAGCAAACCCTATTTTGGTCAGAGTTGCCTGAGGTTTAAGGAAGCACCTATAGCCCCCACTCTCCAGGCCAAGAATAATAATAGCTGGGCCCATCTACTCACTTGTATTTAGTTGCCTGAGTCCCCACAGTGACAGAAAATCCTAGAATCCCAGATGTGTTCCTACAGGTAGGGTATACATGGTACCTACAACCAGAATGAAAAGTTCTATGAACGCAGGTAGTCACCTGGGCCCTGCCCTCAGAAACTAGAGGTAAGTAGGAAGGGTTTCTGCACATCTTTACTGGACCTGGAGGTCCTGAAAGAGAATCCACAAACGTATATGCATCTATTTCATTCTCAGGTTAGGGTGTCCACCCCCTCTCCTGAACTGAGGACTACAGGCTAGCTTTTATCCTTGCTAATCTCTGAAACTTGACTGAACTGAAAACCTGATCATAGACAGTACAAGATGCAAATTCTAGAAGTTGTCTTGACCAGTAGGTATGATGATGATGCTAAGGCATGGAAGGACCAGCGAGCTCTGAGGCTGCTCAGTCAGGATATCTGATAAACCTCAGCCTGCAAAGTAAGCCCCAGACCTTTATTTGAGCTCAGTGCTCTTGCCAGCAGACTTACCCAAGGGTCTGCTTGGTTCGAAGGAAGTCAAAACAAGGCTCTTCCATGTGCATCTGTAATTCAACAT
Organism: Herpailurus yagouaroundi; assembly: GCF_014898765.1. Taxonomy (NCBI): domain Eukaryota; kingdom Metazoa; phylum Chordata; class Mammalia; order Carnivora; family Felidae; genus Herpailurus; species Herpailurus yagouaroundi. The sequence goes on from NW_024412388.1 coordinate 41,746,706, forward strand.
ACTACCCATCAGCCCAACTCCTCCCAGCAGAGAAACCTCCATTTCTAACCCCCAAGTGTTCCACATACCCCAAGTCCATCCTTCTTTACTGTCGTCTTCCTAAATCGCCCAGGCCCCCTGTCCATTCTCATACCGGATGAGAATACTAAACATAACCATCTCACCTACCAAACAGGCCTCTGACCTCTCCCAAGTCCCTAGCTCCCAGGCATAAAGGCCAGTCCTCGTAGTGGGTCAAGGGCTCCTGAACACCTCAACTCTCCTTTATTACAACTTACCACAAGCAGCTCCATAAGAGTGTATTCTTTCAGACTCCTGGTACCTGACTGAAAGGAGAAGTTGGTCAGACCAACTGAAAATCCAATGGCTTATAGGGCTTTTTAAGAATCCAGTTATTCTTGGCAACCATTTATTCAGGTATCCATCCCACTCTTCTCTTCCCCCCAAAGAGTTGATCACACCCTCTGTTGCCATACTTGCAACAACTTTGTTTATACATCTGCCTTTCCACTAGACTGCAGGCCTGTGAGGACAGAAATCATGCTTGATCATTTGAATTCTTGGCCCATGCACAGGACTGCAGGCACACATGAAGGGAAGTCCAATAATCCCCACCCAACCTGCCAGTTCCTGCCCAAAGGACCTAAAGGATATAACCTAAAGTCAAGTACATGCAGTTCAGGGTCCTAAGGAGAAAAGCAGAAAATGGCATCAATGAACAGTATCTGGAGCTATTCCTTCAATAGGAAGGACATGAATAGAAGTTTTTAAGGCCACATACAGGGACCCAAACCAGTTGCTAAGAGAAATACCTAAGAGGCTGATACCATACTTGGAGACCACATGCTGGCAATCCTGAAGAGTAGCAAAATAATGCAATTAGAATGAAAGGGCAGGAGGCCAAAATCCAAGGATGTTGCTAGTACGTTATACAGTCAGGCTCTTGGAGGCTCCTCTGACACGTACTCATTGCTATTCCTTCCCACTTCACCAGAGGAAGAGGCTAAAGCCTGTGTGCCCTGCAAGTCCTGTTTAGTCAGGCAAAGATATTTCCTGTTTGCCTCTAAGAGGACTGTAGCAAAACTAGTTGAAACCTTGTATCAATTTCCAGTTTAAAATGTTGTCTGGCGGGAGGGAAGTGGTGCCCTAAAGAAAGCAGTTTGTTTTGGAAGCTAGTGCTAACAGGTGATTGATAAACACTTCGACAGACATGGTCACACATGGTCTTATGCTATGAAATCCTGCCTAAAACAGAAGTACTATGGTTTTGAGCAGCAGAAGCACTGGAAATGTGGACAAGGCTAATAAGCAGGGCCAGGCCATATTATTTATGAACTCTGGGGCCTGGTAGTCATTTCAGCTTCAAATAAGCTGAGAAGCTAGATGAAAGCAAACAAACGAGGCAACTATAGTCAGAAAGAGATGGGCTCTACAGACAAACTGGATCTCAATGGAAAGACTTAGGTCCAGGCCAGAAACACAATAAAAGGACAAAGTGACAGGCACTAAGGCCATGTAGCCCTGCCCAAAGCCCTGACCAGAGGGCTCTTCACAGGGCCTGACACAGAAGGGACTTCCTCATGCAGGACTTCAAGGAACTAGAGCAGCAGCTAGCGGTAGAAGCCCCAGAGTGTAGGAAGTCTGACATCAGTCTAGACAAGCACAGGTCCCCCATAGTCTTAGAAGTAAGTGGGCTAACCATAAGCTACGGACCAAATGAGATTATTGCGAAGCTCTACCTTATTTTAAGCCCAATCGCACCTTCCCAGAATGATGTGGAAAGAACAAAGGATCTGGGGGTGTAAGGAATAAATTCAAGCCCCACTTATATGACCTCAGGCAAGTAAGGGACTCTGGACCTCAGATTCATCATCCATAAAACAAGAGATAAATCCTTTATCTAAATGCTTTGAAATTTTTAATTGGAATTCTGGTAGTCATTCTTTTTGCTATATATACTGATTACTTGGCTATGTTTACTTTTGTCTCTTTCAAAACTGTCCTTTTAACAAATGTCCTCCTGCTGCCTGGGGTTGGTTCTGTCAGGGGAACATGTAGGAACTCCCAACTACTCTTCAGTCTCTGTCCCTCTGGCCCAGTGGTTGAAGGATTCAATGAAGCATTATGATTGAAAAAGAATCCATTTCACTGATAGGGGCAATTTTTAAATGCAATTGCTTCAATGGGGCACCTGGGTGGCTCAGTCTGTTAAGCGTCCAACTTGAGCTCAGGTCGTGATCTCACAGGTCATGAGTTAGAGCCCTGCATCAGGCTCTGTGCTGACAGCTCACAGCCTGGAGCCTGCTTCAGATTCCCTCTCTCTGCCCCTTCCCCGCTCAACTCTGTCTCTCTCCCAAAAATAAACATTAAAAAAATTTTTTAATGTAATTGCTTCAAGAAGACAAATGACTGCAAGGAAAAAACTAAATGCAAAATAAAGGGCCTCGAAAGTCATAGGGTCACTACTCCAAGGTACTCTGGACCTTCCATCAGGCTCTTAGCCATGAGGATGGCTGTGTGTAACAGGGCCAGCTGACCTGATAGTACACAGTGACTTCAGAGTTGGCATCACCCTTGTTCAGAGCTCTCACTTTGCACAGGTGGTGACCACTAGGCAGCTCTACCACCTGGAACTGCACAGGCATCTCCTGCTCCAGAGGCATGAAGTTCAGCTTACTGCAAAAGAATGAGTGTGGATCACTGAACAGTGCCTTTATCCTCCTACCCCCTCCCAAAAATACTATGAAGAGGTGAGGCCATCCAGAGTCCCTTCTGAATTGCTTTGTTTACATAACCAGCCTCAAGAAAACCTACTACAAGGAGTAGTATCATCTCCTGTGGATTTACTAATAACTGAGCTGTGGTTCAAGGCCCTCCTGCTGGTAGGAATATAGAACTCCTACAGAGAAAACTCATACCAATACTTACTCAACAACATATTTCAGGAAATCCACTGATTCCTAGGAAGCAAAAGAGAAAAAAATAACTGTATTGGGCACTTATAACATTAATTTCACCCTGAACCAACTACTATCAACATTCTAATTGCTTAAGAAGCCCTGGATAGCATAAGGAAAGCAGATATAATCTGCAAAATTCATCAATTGGGCTCGTCATTCACTGATTTAATATTATGTTTGTTGAATATTAAGTGGCTCTCAACTGAACAGCTTCCTCTCTTTTTTCCCTTTGGCATTCTGTTAACCTGTACACTGTGACATGATCAAACTTAACTGTTCAGTTAAACCCACTAAGCTGTGTCCTCTAGGATACCTGTGACTATGTTTTAGAAACCTAGGTCTATAAATACAGAACCTGGCATAGAATGAGCAAAAGAATAACACTTAACACACTAAGTGAATGCATCCTCTCCCAAGACTTCTGTTTTCTAACCTATAAAATGGGGGATAACTGAAGGGGTGAGCTCATCTTTACAGTGGTTTCTATCTGGGGCAATTCATGGTACAAAAGTTGTTTAGACCAAAAGGACCCCAGCCCAGTACTCCCACTGTGTTCAGAAAAGCAGGCAGCTATCCTGCTCTTCTCTATGTGGGTTAAAGCTTTTAAACTTCTTTCTGAGGAAAGGAAAAGAAACTAAGGCTGGTTTGGGGGTTGGGGGAATAAAGACAGAGAAGTACAGAGGAGACAGCAGTCTCAAGAGTGGCCAGTTACATATTCCATTGAAGGAACAGTCCTGAGAAACTAGAAAGCCATGAAGGAAGATGGTCAACAGGCAAAAAATTTAGGGAGAGTCCCAAACAAGCATTCTTGGCTGGAAGAGGCCTCAGGTAATTACAAGGTTCACAGACCTATCCCACTCAATATATATCAGAACAAACTCCTCATATGCCCCCAAACCTACTATTTTTCCTACTCCTCCACCAACCCACTGTTTCTAAAGCAAGAAATCCGGGCATCATCTTAGACTTCTCTCTTCTCCCTCACCCCAACATCCAATCAGTCACTGAGTTTTGGTCATCTTCTATCTCACTATTTCTTTTTCATTTATTTGTGTAACTTTGGGCTTTATCATTTTTCACTTCAACTTGTGTGTGTGTAATGGTAAAAGCACATAACATAAAGTTTACCATCTTAACCATTTTTTAAGTAAACAGTTCTACAGTATTGAGTATATTTACATTGTTGCAAAATGAAACTCCAGAACTTTCTCACCTTGCAAAACTGAAACTCTATACCCATAAAACAACTCCCCCCTTTTTTCCATCTTCCCAACCCTTGGTAACCACCATTCTACTTTCTGTTTCTACGACTTTGACTACTATGGATATTTCATATATTCTGGAATTATACTTCATGTCAATTCTTATAACAGCCTCATAACTGGTCTCTCTGCATCTTTCTTAACAACAAATCCCCATTTAAATGCTTCAGTGATTTTCTATTTACTACAGCATAAAACCCAAGCTCCTTGACACACAAGCTTGATATACAAGTTCTGCCTGTGTGTCTGTTTGTGTACACATCCCTCACCACACCCCAGATCTCCCACTTTAATCTCTAAATTAAACTGGTGTTTCCACACACACTCTTCAACAAGTAACCAACACCTTGTATTTACTGAATCATTTCACTCAAAGCCTTGTCCATTATCAGCAGTCTTCTTCATTAAGGAAGTCTTGCCCAGCATCAGAATGGCTGTGCTAGGACAACTCTGACCTGCGAAAACTACTACAGAGCTTCCCTTTTCGGAGAACTAATGCAATTCCAGAGCCCACAACAGCATTCAGACCTAGCTAACAGCAACAGAGCACCTCACACTCACTGTGCTTGTGACATTTCCTTGTACCAAGCCTTCAACAAAGAGCTGGGATTTGAACTCCTTGACAAAGCTCAGCAGAGACTCAAGGGAAAGGCCATCCATCAAAGCCCGGTACTTGTCAATCATAGACCAACGGGCATATTCCAGGATTAAAAGCCGTACATCTCTATATAGAGGGCAGAAAAAAGACAAAGTTTTATCATTTTGAAATGAATCTTAAGGTAAAAAAAGATTCTACAGATGATGTGTTTCTAAAGAGACACAATTTCTATCATAAGATGGGAGAAACAATGTCATAATCACCAAAAAGTATTTATAAAATTACATATACAAAATTATGCATAGATTTACTCACCGGTACAGCTCAAGTATCTCAGTTGCAAAATAAAATACTTCACATTAGGTTAACACATGAGTCACACACACCAATTTAAAATTATTACTATTTTTACTTCAACTCTCACTAACATTTTATTAATTACTAAAGGCCACCATTATGGGTATCTATTACTACAGTAACTATACAGTATAAGTAGTGGCTCTGGGCCAGAATCAGACTAACTCCTACTCCTCACCACCCAACTCCCCTCTCCTCACACTAAGCTATCTGAACTTGTCAAGTTACTTCACATCTGTGACTCAATTTCTTCATTTGTAAAACAAGGGAATAATAATGGCTACCATTATAGGGTTTTGGAGAGAAATAAATATATACATCTAACGTTTTTAGATTTAACAAGTAACAAATCTTCAATAAATAGATATGATTATTAGTTTACCACATTTTAATAAAGTAGCATTCAGTAGTTATTGGATACATAGGTCTATTTTTCATACTGATAGCTCTAGGCAACTCTCCTTTCCAACTTATACTTGGTTATTAGTTTTTATAACTTTTTGTGATAAGATTATAAGTTATTACAGATTTCTCATCTGCTCCCTGCCCTGCTTTTGAATTTTGTTCATTTATGGGCTCCTTATGACTATGTGAAAAGTAGGGCCTCTATATAACGTTGTGCTGTTTGTTCACCATTTATAGATGTCCAGCAAGGAGGTCAAGCCATGTGCACAAAGGGTGGTATCTACTCAGAGGGGACTTCTTTTTCCCCTCCACAAAGACTCCACCTGCTGATAGAGGCCACCCCAAAGGGGCACTTCTTCTGATTCACACAGAGGTACCTCTGGGCTACCATTAGCCCTAGACAAAAGAACAGGCTCTAATGAAAGGCTCAGGGTGTTATGAGCAGGAGGTTTAAGCATTATTCTACAGACTGTCAGAAGCTTTTTGCTATCCTTTGGAAACTTGGCTGAATTCTGGGTAGTTGCAGTTGCCAGATAAACTATGGATTAAGCAATTTAACTCAGCTACCTCATCATAATACCCTACATACTACAATCATCAGTAAAACAATTTTGAGTTATAACAAAGCCAGCATTCACCACCTTTTACTTACAAACTTTGGAAAAAGCACCCAGGTTGCTTGCCTTTAGCCTATAAATAAGTATAGTAGGCTTATTTTAGTCTTACTCACAAATAGCTACTTAAACTGGGTTCAGAAATCCTATAATCCAATGGACGATTTCCTAAATCATAGCCAATTCTAGTATGTCTGAAAAATAGCACTGAAACTATAGGATCATCCCCCACACCTAACCCCTCAGGAAGGCAAATACTTTCAGGCCTTCAAAATATAAGCTGATTCTGGGGCACTTGGGTGGCTTAGTAGGTTAAGCGTCTGACTTCAGCTCAGGTCATCATCTCACAGCTTATTGAGTTCGAGCCCTGCATTGGGCTCTGTGCTGACAGCTCAGAACCTGGAGCCTGCCTCAGATTCTGTCTCCATCTCTTTCTGCCCCTCCCCCGCTTGCGCTATGTCACTCTCAAAAACAAACATTAAATTATATATTATATAATATATATATGTGTGTGTGTATACACACACACACACACACACACACACACACACACACACACACACACA